>NC_068362.1:76450103-76797603 GCF_020536995.1 Dreissena polymorpha | reverse complement strand
TTCATCATACTCATGATCATGATGTCTGTATTTTCTGGAGAATATCACTCCTCAGAACGTCTGCCATACAGTTATGAAATTCCGACACACTGGAGCTGTGTTCATATGACGTGTGGCTGTCAACTCGAAGGTCATTGAGCTAGGTTGCACCCTGAAAATATATTAATACAAATTTGCATCCTGAAAATATAATTTATGATTTCAAGTATATTTTGCTCAATATTTGAAGCAAACATAAACAAAATCAAATTTTATCAATCAATTTAAAACAAATCAAATTTGTTTCAAGATGTTTTATTTATTTTTCTACCTGCAAGACACACAATCTGTTCAGGTCTGGAACCAGCGATGATGCGAGAGTATGTTGTGCAGCAAAGTACACATTAGTCATAGCCGACACTACAGCCGCTTCACTTTTCGATATTGCTGCAGCCTGCGCATTTGTCATTGATGATTTCAGACTTCAAGCTTGTGAGGCCTCTTTGTGATCTGAAATAAACAAAATTAAATATGCTAAATTTCAAAACAAAAAGCTCATTTTGAAAAGTGTCAATATATATTTATTATGAACATAACAAAATATTATTGTTATTTTTAATATATAATTTATAATATAAAAATTGTTCATGTATATTCATTTAAATATTGATTGTAATTCTTTTTTTATTACCTATTGATTTTTCATGTTTTGAAATGTTGTCTTTTTTCAACATACTACACCCAAAGTGAATGAATTTGATTTTTTAAACTGTATGCAAATTTTGCAATACATTGTTATTGATTTTGCATTATAGTCTAACCACTTGAATTCCGAAAGCCAAACATCTTTGAATGATCTATTATCAGATTTGATTTTTTTTTAGACCGTGTCATTAGATTCGTCAGAGTCAAAAGGACGCTTATTGCCTATGGTCGCCATAATGGCAGTCGCAATTTCCGACACTTTCGCCGAAAATGTCAAGGGTTTTATACCCGTTCATCTATCGTCATTCACAATTGTAACACATTTAGCCTTTAATCATTACAAACATTACGAACTTCTTGAAATTAAAATCCTTTAATCATTACAAACATTACGAACTTCTCGAAATTAAAATCAATTATCAACTTCTTTACTTACGTTCATTGTGTGACTAAGTTGATAATTGGCTAACGGCTTTTACTCAAATTGATTGAAATTGGCAGCAATCTTTAATCTTTAATCAGTTATTGTTTATTTAAGCCAATAAGATGCACGATTACACTATTGTTTTGTTTTCACACCAGTCATTTTCCTTTGTCTTGATGACCGGTTCTAACCGGTGTTTATGCCGACTGCGTATCAATTTTTCGGGTCAATAATGTGTATTGAAGCACAGTCTACAGCTGAAAGAGTTTATTATCTGAGACGGCATTTGTCAGGAAAAAAATCGTTCGCTAAACGTTTATTTTATTCGCTGAATTTGTTAAATTTTTGCCATTGGCGAATCTAGCGAACGGCAGTGGGAGCCCTGTAACGATTCAAAATCAGTTATTATCAGGATAAACATTCTGACCATATTTCATATAGATCAGATGAAAACTATGACCTCTATTGTCTACACAAGGTTTTTCTATTATTTGACATAATGACCTAGTTTTTGACCCCAGATGACCCAAATACAATCCCAACCCAGATTTCATTAAGATAAACATTCTGACCAAATTTCATTAAGATTGGATGAAAACTGTGACCTCTATTGTCTACACAAGATTTTTACAAGGTTTTTCTATTATTTGACCTAGTGACCTAGTTTTTGACCCCAGATGACCCAAATACAATCCCAACCCAGATTTCATCAAGATAAACATTCTGACCAAATTTAATAAAGATTGGATGAAAACTGTGACCTCTATTGTGTACACAAGGTTTCTCTATTATTTGACCTAGTGACCTAGTTTTTGACCCCAGATGACCCAAATACAATCTCAACCCAGATTTCATCAAGATAAACATTCTGACCAAATTTCATAAAGATTGGATGAAAACTGTGACCTCTACTGTCTACACAAACAAATTGTTGACGGACACACGCACACACACACAATGGACGCCGGACATCACAAGGTCACATAAGCTCACCATGTCACTTCGTGACAGGTGAGCTAAAACACGGGGGCAGCAGATCCTGCCACAACATATCTGACAGTGCTAACATATATTCAGGGACTAAATCCACACTTGCATTTTTTATTCCTATTAAATCATAGCTAAAAAAGTCCAAGTATTTTTGCAAATGATCAAGTTTCCTGCTTTTGCTTTCATTGTAATCTGACAGTGCAACCTTCATGTCTGTAAATATTCCCACGATACGATCTGATAAAAAAATTAAAACCACAGATGCATTTGATCATTATATAAACTGTGATTCACAATATAAGTTATTATCAATATTTAATGTTATAGATCATCTAACATTTAAATGAAGTATGCACAAGTATTGGTACAAGAAAATGACAAAAACAAACCTCTTTGTGGAGGGCAGAATTAGAAGACCAATATCTGTGCACTTTACTAAATGTGGCATTGGTACAGTCTGTCCAGTTTGTAGCCCATGTTTTAAATGTGCCCATGGTCTGACGGTCAGATTCAGTGACCATGGACTCCACATCATCCCCTCCCTGTGCCTTGTCATGTTTCACAAGAGCATCTACAGTCAGTGAACTTGGCCCTAACAAAACAAGAAAATGTTTTAAAAAGGCATGCCCATGACTTGCAATCAAGTAAATAGGTTCACTTACAGACGTATTTTAAAAGGACCTTTTCACAGATTACATGTATGGTGTGTATTGAAGTTTGTCATTAAGCAGGGGTGTGTGTCAATTGTCCCAAAGTTGAAATCTGGAAAATAAGGCCTGGGGTCTGGAGCGGCAGGTCCCAAGCCCTAACTTATTGTACTTTCTTATTCCCATTTCTGGTGAATACAATATAAATATTATAAACCAGACCATCTGTATCACCATATGTGTATTCGTCATTCTATTTATTTTGTATAAAGAAAATCGAAAATGAAAATGTTAAAAAAGTGACAAAAAGCATGTATCCATAAACAGTACGAACAAATGTTTTTGTTTTGCACATGAAAAAAAATGTGCATATTGTTTGATTTTAGAAAATGAAGACCAGTTACCTAGCAAATACATTATAAATATATACTTTTGATAACATATTGCTTAACAATAAGCTATTGCAGTGCTTTGTCTTGCTAATCAATCACTTAAATTATCTCAAGATAGCCGACATTTGCAATGTTTCTGTAGGAAGTGAAGAGTTTTCTTCGATTACCATTAATGTCCGCGCAATCAAGAAAACAATCAGAAATAAATTAATAAAATATCGGGCACCATCGCTACCTAGCAAAAAAATTGCAGAATGCATACCCACTAGTTGCAATAATTCAACTCTAAGCTTTATAACCCAAAGGGTTGCTGAGAGTTGCATGCGCATCTTTTTTCCAAAGGTGCAAAATTTGATCACCACTAAAAATGCTAAAGAACAATAATACTGCATAAACTTATCAGCGTTTACCTGTCTAAAGCACAAACTCATGCAAATGGTACCATTAAAGCAAGAAATAATTGCTTTTTATTAACTGTGTTATTCTTTTATATGCTCTATCCACTATATTGGGAAACTGTCATAATGTTGCGGCCTAAAAGTGTCGCTATTGGTTAGGTCGCAGTACACCAATCTTTTGCACATTGTGATAATTGATGTAACCTAAGTCAATAACGCTGTCAAATTTTTACACTGTTTCAAATTTCAAAATGAAAATGTCCGCAAGAATAGACTGTTGAAACATTGTCGTGTGTTTTTTAGATTGCATGCAAAGGATAACGTCTGTAGGCTGCCATTCAGGGAAATTTAATGTGTTTTTAAAGTTTATTCATAGCTTTTCTTAATTGGTAGCAAAAGAGGTCTGTTTGGTGATGCACACCAAACCTGTGCTTAGAACTGCAATTGTGTTTATGAAGCGGTGCAAATGTACTCCCAGAGCTGCCATAGCAAAAATTATCAAAGGCTCTGGAAGTATGTTTATATGGACTAGTGTCCCCACCTTAAAAGAACTCATTGGATTAACATTGAGCTCAAAATCAATGCTGGATGACTCAAATCTGGATTTCCAGAATACAGGGGTGTGATTAAGGTGAAGTCTGAGGGGAGGAAAATTCTGTGGACTGATTTTGACTAGGCGAATCGAGTGCATAAGCTAAAGACAGCCCTTAAAACAGACATTTTAATAAACACCATCTTAAACTTACAAACAAGATTTGTGTATGAAAACCTTTTTAAATTCACATTTAAATTTTAACATTGTATGCACAGTCACCAGTATTTATTGTGATAAAAATCAATGGGTGTTCAGATCCCTGTGAACGATGACGGCAATCTTTCGCTTGAGCTCAATTTCTTTTAAGTTGAAATAAGGTCAACAACGTTACAATGTTCAACTAACCACAACTTACCAAGGGATCCTTAGTTCAAGATTTCTTCACATGGAATATGACTTTAGCCGTACCAAGACAGTTGATCTTTCGTACCCATTCAGAAATTGGTATGGTTTTCTGTTTTATATTCACTGTTGTTTCTTCCTTTTCCCATTACAATTTATTTTTTATTCTCCTAGATTTTGTGAGATTCATATGTTTGTTCATTAATCTTCATTTTCGCGAATAGAGAAGCCATGTGTGAACGAATCAGCAAAGAAATATGAATCACACTTTAAAAGACCGATTTTAATTGGAATTTCGGGAAACGACAGCCAATGACATCACTAGTTTAAAAAAATCCTAGGCAGAATTTTCCAGTGTAATAAGCAGAGAGGTTTTGCTGTACATGGATTTTTAGGGCCGCTCATGAAATAAGCCTGGGGAATAGGTCGTACACCCCTCTTCCATTTTGTTACGAATTTACGCGAATTGCGGAAATGACTCCCGGACACCCTCATCCGCATAAATCTGCGGAAAAATCACAGCCCTGAGATTAATTTGGACAATTCTTTAAGTTGATAAATGTTAACATTGGAACTAAATAGCTCCAGTTAATAAAAAAACTGTCAAAAATAAAAGGACGGAGGTGATTTTTTTTGCTAAAAATTACCGCCGATTTTCGGCTGCTTCCCAATTACAAAAATCAACGTTTTTTCCCAAAAAGCTGGCCAAAATTTCCCAAAAAAACCTATATCATAAAAAAAAAAAAATTAAGAAAGAAGTCTCTTATGACTTATGATTTCTTAACTCTATATCTCAACTTTGTATTTAAACATCCTGCAAAATATATAACTTTAATTCAGTCCTTTTTGTTGATAAATAATTCCCAAATTTGCCAATTTTATCAATTAAAACAATCTCAATTTGACCAGACTCCTTTTCCCAAAATGGCTAGAAAAAACCCTGAACATGCACTTAAGAACAATTTTAATTCTGTTAGTTACATGTATAATCATATTTATAATTTTTCCCAATTTCATGGTTTATCGCGCTATTTTTCCCAATTTCATGGTTTATCGTGCTAATCTTCCCAATTCAAAAGGCACAGGCTGTAACAAATAAAAGCAAAAAAAAATCACTGGACGGGAATGAATCAATTATCCTCAAACTTGATTGGTTGATCTAAGTCTGAAATGACCAGGGTTGTCATTATGATTGTAAACAAAGGATTATTTTGGAAAAGTAACCAATTCCGTCGGGGGTCAAGGGGGCCGCCTAGGCCCCCTTGTAGGTCCAGGACAAGCCCTGGTAGGGAGGTCAGGTGGGCGAAGCCCCCGACCAACGAATTCTAGACATTTTAGGGACAAAATACTGCTATTCTCAGAGCATAAAAAGTTAAAATGAGGTCTAAAAAGAATAGAACATTTTAAGATTTTCACATTTTTTGTATACTGTACAATGTACAAACATATTATATTGATAGATCTTTGCATGTTCCAATTCTATCCATTACCAGTATTATTACGATTTCTTTTTTGCAAAACCAAATTACGACCAATTTTGACGATGAATGTCGTCCGCCATTTAACGCAAGTGCACATACAAATTGAATTGTGGGATTGGGGAATTCCTATTGAACATGCGTGAATCAAGTGATGCGATTTGACAGCATTGAGAACCGTTTATATTTAGTCATTACGACAAGTCAACCACTCAATCTAAACTGTTACATGTACGGTACCTCCTTTCAGAAAAGTTTGCGAAAGTGAAAGTGAATTTCTGAGAATAAAAACGCGCCTTTCTTTAAATTTTACCGAGTACTTTTCATTCAGGATCGTGATATAACTTGTCAGGTCATTCATGAATGTAGACCTATATGTATGCATAGTTTGGCAATCTCAAAACACGTTATTTACCTACTTATTACATTATATGTTATGACCATTTGTATAACAAAATGCATTATTTAATTGAAGTATTTTTAAATGCGTATAATTAAATGGTTTATCCGAAACCATTTTCAGATTTCATTATTCATGGAAATTAAGAAAATTCTAGCAACAGAGACACATTTCTCGTGTTTTTCATGTACAGATGAAAATCATGCCAAAGTTAGACTTCATGTATAACATCACTCATTCTTCCTCGGGGAAAGCGTGGACTTTAATATTTAGATGCTGAATAACAACTTCGTAGCGCAGAGGTTGCTAATATCTTTTATTTTGGTAGAAAATCGAAGAGCATTTTTTAATTTTGTGGAAACCTTTTCTCTAACTAAAAAAACTAGTTAATTACGCTCTACAGCGCAACATTCGTTGAGATACGGGCAGTAATAATCTGTAAAATGTACAGCATTGGATACAATTTCACGTGGGGTCGGCGTGTATTCAGCTGCCTGAGCGCTGATTGGTTGACGTGCTTACCAATAAGAATTTGATCGACAGCTGGAAAAATCAATATTGGCCACTCGCTGAGAAATTCATTGAAAACAGTAGCTCTTAGGCGGAGTTAATGGACTGACTGAATGACCGGGCATCGCTCTACTATAGTACGTTTATTCCTCGTCAATTATTGTCGGTTTGCATGATCAAAACTTCCGATCGCAATTTTAAAGATTCGGGAAAAACAACCAATTTTCTGGCGATTTTAACCGATGAATTCGATCGGCAATCGGTTAATAATGACAACCCTGAATGACTCATACAACAAAAATAAGGTCAGTCCCTGGAAGTATTTCATTAAAAGCTCTAGAAAATGGTCATGTTGGTAGAAATATGCATTAAAGATATTGTCTTTGAAAGTGTTTAGGAAAAAATCAGAAAAAAAGCATACCATGCATGCAGCGTTATAGATAATTTTTGACCCATGGGGGTAAATACCCCAACTTTTCAAAGCATGGGGGTAAATGGTCATTTTTTTTTGCCTGCTTGAAGGGTAATTTGCTAAAAGTAGCACAAGAATATAGCAAGGCAACAGACACACTACTTTAATCATGTTAAACACAATAAACCATAAACTATGTGTATTCCTTCATAGTAGTAGGTTTCTTAAAGTGTTTTTTTTGTTTTTTAACTGTCCTTTGTTTATAGGCCCGTGAGCCATTTTAATCTATTCTTAAATTCTTAATTGCATATAAGCAACGAAAAATGCACTTATTATCGCCCTCTGACAGGGTTCCCTCTGGGCTTTAAAAAGTTGTCGCCACTTACTTTTGCCAAATTAAAAAAGTTGTCTCCACACTGGGGCTACATTTGGGCAATGAAGATCATATTATTATAATACAAACAAAAACTGAGCATTCTACAGTATGTTAAATGAATTGATTTAATAACAGTATGATTCATAATTACAACACATTTAACAGTGTTCATTTAATAAAGGCACATTCAATCAGTTGTAAGTCTTGTTGATTGACACCTTCTTAGCAGCCTGAATATGTTGCCACAGTTTGGGTGCTTCAGCAGCTTTCTGGTAATCTGAAAATACAACATGGGAAATAATATTAATACAAGATATGGCTCCGGACACAAAAGTGACGGACAGACGGACAGCCGGACGGACAGCCAGACAACGCCAAAACAATATCCCTCCGCCTCTGGCCGGGGATATATACTCGTACCAAGTTTCAATGAAATCTTACCAAGTTTCAATGAAATCCGCCAAAGCACTTCCAAGATATGGCTCCGGACACAAAAGGGCCTATAGTAAAAAGCATTTTTTCAAGATACAAAAGGCCATAACTCTGTTTTTAACAGATGGTGTACAATGCCATTTGGCGTGCATCATCCTCTTATGTATATATATACTCATACCAAGTTTCAATGAAATCCGCCAAAGCACTTCCAAGATATGGCTCCGGACACAAAAGTGCCTATAGTAAAAAGCATTTTTTCAACATACAAAGGGCCATAACTCTATTTTTAACAGATGGTGTACAATGCCATTTGGCGTGCATCATCCTCTTATGCATATATATACTCATACGAAGTTTCAATGAAATCCGCCAAAGCACTTCCAAGATATGGCTCGGGACACAAAAGTGCCGGACGGACGGACAGCCGGACAGACGGACGGACAACGCCAAAACAATATACCTCCGCCACTGGCGGGGATGATAATACTAATAATAATCAATTAATGTGTAGTATATAAATAATATTAATGTGTGCTAGCATATGACCTACTACATAGAGCCCATAGCACAACAGTCAAATAAAATATGCATTTGTGTATATCAAATGTCAAATTGATTTTCATGTTCTTAACTATGTTCATCTGTTTTTAAACAGTACATCTGGAAGTGAATGAATTGATATAAAGAGTTCACACAGCATAGATTGTGTGTTGGAAATCATAGTGAAGGAAAGGAAATTCTGATTAACAACTAGTGTCCTTGTTTGGTTTTTGCTTTTAAGCTGGTGAATGTTAGCGGGGGACTGTTTTCATTTTTGAATGAGTCTCAACATTATCAGAATCTTATGTTCACTTTCTAAAAGTCGTTTTACTCTCTGAACTTGCCATTTTGGCGAGTAAAACAGAAATATCATGTCACTTTTAAATAGAACCAATACATGTAAAATGTTTAATTATTTTCTATAATTACACCGATTTTTCTAAAAACAATCGATACTTACCTTTTTGATTGTCATGGTTGTCAACGTAACGGTCTTGAATCGGCTGCGAACACTGTGACAAACACTTTACATTTAAGCGCAAAGTCGGTATATTTAAATGTTGCCTTATCTCTGAAGCAATAAAACTGACGACCAATTAAGATAACTTGTAACAACACCCCAGATAATCGCAATTATCATCATTGCATGCCAGTTTGCGACAGTCGCATGCTCCATTGATTTCAGCAGTGTCGCTTACATCACAGAAATCGATTGCATAACGACTGCCGTAAAGCGGCTGGTAAACAGAGCGTCTTATGTCATTTAAAGGAAATATTAAGCAGAATAAATGCGGATTTTCGAAAAATCGCCATTTGGGAAAATTAGTCGCCATAATATTTATTTTGTCACCATTTGTGCCAATGGCGATCAACAGCGGAAACCCTGTCTGAGACCTTCATCATCTTAAGGACGGTAAAAAGAATGGGTAAACATTTTTGCCAACTTTCAACGGTTGTTTTATTAGCGTTTAAGTGTGTCCTTTTTGATTTGAAAACAGGGGAAAATAAATCATTCAGTATTGGCAGTACAATGTTTTTACTTGATACAACTTTTGCCGTATTACAAGAATCAATTTTAGATTGAGAAGTAATTTGTTTTAGCTTCATAGAAGCCATGCTTACCTCTTCATATAAATAAACACATAAGCGCTTGGCTGTCTGTTAAAATAAGGAAGTAAGGAACAACAAACTGGCAAATATATGCTCCACCGAAAATATTTCGGGGAGCATAAAAATCAATACTAAATTTACCATGTGTCCAGATGATCCAGAGTATACATACCGACTGGCTAACTATTTCTACAATCCAGCGCACAAATTAGCATTAATATTTACGATAACCAGTCTCATATTTTGGCAAAAGACAATCGGCTGTTTATATTTTTTGTTTACATTTTACGCAGAGAATATAAATCATTTGCGTAAGTCCAGATTGGCTTGCTTAAATGTACGCAAGGAAATGATAATTTGAGCGTATCTTGATATTTCTTATGCGTATATTACGCTGATACGCAGCTTATCTAGAACGCTGTGCATGACGGACAGCCTGACTGTTATATGCTCCCCAACAAGTTGCATACAAAACTGAAGTGTTATCAGATACGTGTAACAAAATCCTCGAAATGGGAACGGCTAAATCATAAAACAGTGCGAAGATACAGGAATAAATTATACCTTCTAATTTATTGAAAAATCGACTTTTTGCAGCTTCGCGAAACGCCTTTTTTTCTGGGTTAGAAGTGGAGCTGTGTCCTTTCTTCCATCGCTTGCCTTTCCCTTTATGCAATCTATGTTGAGTGTTAACTTTACTAGTGCCACCCATACTGAAAGGAGTGTAAAGCAAGATTTTATGTTGAATGTAAAATTTCACGTGTTGGATGTTTATTCCGGAAGTTGACACTTTTTGAAAATACACAACCACACGGTTTACTAACGACTCGCCCCCTTAACGACTCGCCCCACTTTTTATAACGACTCGCCCCACTTTTATAACGGCTCGCCCCACATGTATAACGACTCGCCCCACATAGATAACGACTCGCCCCATCATTACTTATATGGTAGGATTTTTATTTAATTTCGATTTTATTGTGTTTTAAGTCGGTAAAAACTGGTGGGGTATTGAAAAAATATCTTAAGATTTGGCAAATTAGAAGTTTGATGAAATTTGTTAAAAAGCTTTACTTTAACTTTCACCTTTTTCAGGAACTTTCAACAGAAACTGGAATACTGTATCGCATCCTGCATGATATGTTCAAGATTTCTACACCTGGAATTTTTTCAACTCTTGCAATTAATATTATGCGTTACCACAGTAACATAACTATGTTTTTGCGTATATAATATATAACGACTCGCCCCATCATTTTTATTGTTACATTTTTAGCATCTATGTTATATGTAAACAGTACAGATCAGGGACCTATACAAACAAAGGGATTAGCAACCTCGCGATATCCCGTTACAGCACGCAAAATAAACCGGTGCGCGAGATCAGGGACCTATACTTTAATCTCGCTCGATTGGTCCCGGTGTAGCGATAATAAACCGGTGCGCGAGATTTGATAATCTCGATCGATTGGTCCCTGTGTAGCGATAATGCGGCTACACGATATCGATTGCGAGGGATTTCGCTTATTTAACGCGTTACGTTTTTTCGGATTCAAATTATATTATGTTAAATAAACAAGTACCTATTCGTTTAATTGTTGCGTTGTTGATCTCAAAATCAATCATTAATTAGTCTTATTATTACGCAGTATGTCAAATGGGCACCCAATTATCGGACTCTTTGATGAATATTAATTGCCGGTTGTTTCGCCAGGGTTAAATTGCCGTTGTTTATCGCACGTATGTGCATGTAAAAAAGACCGGTCTTTTAATAGAATTAAAATGTTACCATGTTTTGTTTAAAATAGCAACATTATCAAGACATGTTAAGTGCAAACAACTCAAAATGTATAATTGTTCTTTTAACCTCCGACGCAGCAAATTTTCGAATGTCATTTTGAAATTTATTTGGACTCCCTTAAGTCATAGTGAACGTTGGAATTCATGGAATTTACTGAAAATGTCTTCTAAACATAAAAATTTCCTTTCATGGGATGACGACATAGATTTAGATTTGGTATAAGGTTATTATACTGATGATGAGGCAAACAATAAATCGCAAGCAAGCACGAAAGAGCTGTGCTATATTTGTCCTGTTTGTGGTGCGGAGTATAAAAGTGTATCAGGATTTCGAGGTCATGTCATAAAAAAACATTAACAGAATTTACGAGGTAATAAATATTGGATGCATTTTTTTAGTTCTGCATTTTGCGTACAAACCAAACAAAAAACAAGAAAGGTTTTCGTGTTTTAGTAGTTCTATATATATATATATATATATATATATATATATATATATATATATATAAATATATATATATATATATATATATATATATATATATATATATATATATATACTCATGTTTTATTCGTTTTATTATCATATATATCTCGAACAATCAATATATAAAACAACATTAATAAATCAAATCCTCGCACATGCAAGTAAGATATCCAAAACAGTGGACACATGATACGGTGTAATTATGATGAGACAATTGAATCAGGCATTTACAGTTACTACTAAATAGTGTGTACAAAGGAGTTTAGTGTTTTATTCCTTTAATTATTTTCAAAGAAATGAATATAAAACGTGTTGTAGAATGGTTTTACAAAATTATGGACAAAGATTTAAATGCAGTTAATAGAACATAAAAGTTTATTCTGACTTAAGCATGTTAAGCTAATCGTCATTTACATTACATTTACAATAACAGCATGCTTTTGAAGTAAATACAAATCATGCATCACTTCGAAAAAGTTCCTATTACAATATAAGGAATAAACATGTTTTCGTGAGAATGTTAATATTGTTAATACATAGTGACCTGTCTGTACCAAAGTTCATAAGTGAAAAATATAATTATTAAATGACTTTTTTTAAACAAGAATTACATACATTAATATAAAATTAGGACACATATAAGAAAAAAATATGATCCCTGCATATAACTGCATAAAGTATATACTTGCATTGTTTTTTCATTCGTAATTTTTTTTTTAGAAATATAGAATTGAGTAATACTGACAACGTAAAAGCTGTATGATATACCTCTACCTATGCTACACTTAATTGTAGTTAAGTATAAGTAAAATCCCTGTGTTGACAACCTATACTAAAGCAAAACTATAGTTTATGTATAGCGATATGGTTCCTTAGAGTATATAAAGTACAATCATTTTATTTAGAGAGAAATCTATAAGTAAAATTAATAACTCCATCTATATAAACTAGTTAATTTCATTTATCTATATCCCTACATCGACTATCTATGCGGAAAAAAAATAATTGAAAATTCCACCTCAGGATTTCCTATGCAGACATCAAATTTTAACAGTCTTTCCTATAACACCAGAACATAAGCAACGCGATTGATATGTTGTGGCAGTCCAGTCCATATTTGGTGAGATCTCGGAATGCATTTCCGATGCACATAGACAGAGCACGTAAAATCACTCTTAATTTCAACCGATAACTTGATTGCTGTCAGACTGTCATTTGCGTACAACTGTAACATTTGAATTGATTGCTCTAATTCCTTTACAACGAACTGAAATGAAAAATTTTGCAGTTTAAGTTCCACAGCAAAGTCTGAGAAGGTTGTCGTCTCCACCTCCATTTCTAGAAGCCCTGAACTACATTCCATCACATCAGCTTCAGGCTTATCATTGTTTGTCTCCTGGAAGGAGTCAAGCTCATATGTGGAGTCTTCATCAATAGCATAACTATGATCACTTGTGAACTGCACATTTTCACTTTCTGACTGGGTAGAAGAATCTGTTGTAGCTTTAATGTTCACCAGGGGTTCACTGGCAACATGGTTTTCTTCCTTTGGCTGTTCAGATGTTATGTAGTGGTACTTGCGTTTCACCGTAAGGGATCCTCTTTTGCGTTTTCTAGGCATTCTAAAAGCATAAAACAAAACATATTCTAAAAATCAGTTAATAAAATGTTTACACAGTCACCATCATTTATTGAAAACATGGCTTGCCACCATAGGAACACTAATAGACTATGCCACCTTTTTCCACATTTTTCGAAACGTTAACGCAAAACCTAAACGCAAAGTGTGACGGAATTTCAGACGACCAGACAGATGGACATAAAAATGTACTTAGTTGTATCAACATATTAATAAAATTAATTGAAATATTTATGTAAGAATTCCGATTTTTTGCATTAATTGAATAACAATTATCTACACATTTCAGAAATTCTTAATAGAAGCATTAACAACGTGGAAACAAACTCTTGAAAATATCTCAGAATAAATGTTTTCTCCAATGATAAAGAAATATGACCTTTGCAATTTTTCTATTTTTTTTTTCTAGAATAATAGTTATTAAATTTATATTTAAAAAAAAAATGGTCAAACATTCTGTGAATGAGAACGATTATATGTCTCGTGTTTTGAGAAAACTTGGCATAATGCATGTGCGTAAAGTGTCGTCCCAGATTAGCCTGTGCAGTCCGCACAGGCTAATAAGGACGACACTTTCCACTTTTATGACATTTTTTGTTGAAATGAAATCTCTTCTTAGCAAATATCATTGAAAATTCCACCTCAGGATTTCCTATGCAGACATCAATTTTTTTTTTCAAAAAATGCATTTAAAATATGCACCATACATTTCATTGAAATGTAACATTGGTACAAACACAAACAATAATAGAGCTTGTATTGATCAATCCCTAAGAAAAAGCGGAGACAAATGTTAATCTCAATTGTTTTTTTTAAATAATTGATTAAGGACTAATATTGTATCATCATTGAGCTTATACAAATCAAGAACTTTGCAAATAATGCAAATTAAATGTACACCACACAATGCACTGAAGTGTACAATTTGCTAATCCTTAGCATGCTGGGAAATTTGTCGTCTGCTAAAGTGTTGTCTGCTGAATTTCTAAAATTAGCATTTTCTTAGATTTTTTTCACAGAATACTTTCAGAATAGCAAACAGTTTGAATCCTGATGAGACGCCACGTTCTGTAGCGTCTCATCTGGGTCCAAACAGTTTGCAAAGGCCTTTAAAGTTTGATTCCAGCGCTGAAAGGGTTACGATACCAACATGAATAATATAGGGCTAGTATTTACAGAGCCTTGGCCCTTACGCAAAAAGCAATGACATATGTATACAAAACTGAAAGCGGTCTAACAATTAAAAAATGACTAAAGTTATACATGTGTATTGTCCTTTAGCTTATACAAAGTTATGAGTTAGTAAATAATGCAAATTAAATGTGAAACACACAATGCATTGAACTGTCACATATCTAAAGATACCAACATGATTATCATAGGTCAATTATTGACCGAGCCTTTTGAAAAGAGCATTGACATACACATTCAAAACCGAGACTGGTTAAAAAAAAATGACTAAAATTGTATAATCTCTGAGCTAATACAAAATTATGCCTTTGCAATTCATGTAAATAAAATGTGCACCACACAGTTTATTGAAGTGTAACATTTGCAAAAATACCAACATGATCAAAATAGTGCTACTATTGATGGAGTCTATTGAAAAAAGCCTCAACATATGTTGATAACACGTTTAACTAAAAAAATTGAAAAATAACTGAAATTATATCATCTTGGAGCTAATACAAAATTATGCCTTTGCAAATAATACAAATAAAATTAGCATCACACAATGCGTTGAAATGTAATGTTTGTAAAGATACCCATAAGATTAATATAGGGCTAGTATTGACTGAGCCTTTCGAAAAGAGCCACGACATATGTTGATCAAACTGATAGTGATAACAAAATAAAAAAAATGACTAAAATGGTATTATCTTAGAGCTAACACAAAATTATGCCTTTGCAAATAATGCAAATTAAATTTGCACCACACAATGCATTGAAATGCAACGTTTGTAAAGACACCAACATGATATATATAGGGCTAGTATTGACTGAGCCTGGTAACACACTGGCTTCACAATCCAGAGATCGCTGGTTCGATCCCCCGCTGCACCTAACCTACTAACTCGTCTTTCGCATGAGACGTTAAACCGAGGTGCAGTGTACTAGGTGCTATACACCGGGCACTAAAAGACCCAGGGTCACCTCTGGAACGGGGTGTCTCCTGTATCATGCACTATCCCCCGTAACCAACTAACACGTCTTTCTGGGGGCGATGGCCATATGGGAGACAATCCCGGTGCACTCGATAAAAAATAATGAAAAAAAAAAAAAAAAAAATGAGCCTTTCAAAAAAGAGCCACGACATATGTTGATGAAACTGATAGTGGTAAAAAAATAAAAAAATGACTAAAATTGTATTGCTTTTGTGCTAATTCAAAATCATGAATTTGCAAATAATACAAATAAAATTAGCATCACTCAATACGTTGAAATGTAATGTTTGTAAAGATACCAGTAAGATTAATATAGGGCTAGTATTGACTGAGCCTTTCGAAAAGAGCCACGACATATGTTGATCAAACTGATAGTGATTACAAAATAAAAAATGACTAAAGTTGTATAATCTTTGAGCTAATACAAAATTATGCCTCTGCAAATAATACAAATAAAATTAGCATCACTCAATGCGTTGAAATGTAATGTTTGTAAAGATACCCATAAGATTAATATAGGGCTAGTATTGACTGAGCCTTTCAAAAATAGCCACGGCATATGTTGATGAAACTGAAAGTGGTAAAATATAAAAAAATGACTAAAATTGTATTGCCTTTGTGCTCATTCAAAATCATGAATTTGTAAATAATACAAATAAAATTAGCATCACTCAATGCGTTAAAATGTAATGTTTGTAAAGATACCCATAAGATTAATATAGGGCTAGTATTGACTGAGCCTTTCAAAAAGAGCCACGACATATGTTGATGAAACTGATAGTGGTAAAAATTAAAAAATGACTTAAATTGTATTGCCTTTGTGCTCATTTAAAATCATGAATTTGCTAACAATACAAATAAAATTAGCATCACACAATGCGTTGAAATGTAACGTTTGTAAGAATACAAAAAACAATAGTATAGAGCTTTATTTGACCAAGCCTTTTGAAAAAAGCCACGACACACGTTTCTCGAATTATGGAAGTGTGAACAATGATACGCATGATTTGGTGAAAATACCCACCGTTGTTTTATAAGTAAATACAAAGCATAGTCGAAAACAAATGAAACAATAAGATGTATCAAACTCAACAAACCTTTGCAATGAATACTTCTGTGTTGGAAACACTTGGTTAATTTGTACTCTTATTATTTCTCGATTGCTTTGTCACGGTCTCGCTTTGTCAAAATGGCGGCTGTTAAAATTTGCCTCGAAGCGCGAAGTCTCGTTGGGTCGCAAGTCTCGTTCCCTTTTGCGTAACAACGCGATAGCTTGTTCTTCGGTTCAGTGAGTGTCTCATCCCTTTGTTTGTATAGGTCCCTGTACAGATGAATAGAAAGAGAAATATAGAAGAAAAACTTTTTTTGTGTTGATGGTTTATTAGATACTTATGTACTTATATACAACAACAACAACAACTTATAAAAATAGAAAGTTACGCAGTGTGTATCAATACATTGAATTAATAAGAAAAGTTTACAAAAGACAGTAATACATCAGTAATCAATATAATTATATCTTAATATTATCAACATTGAATTTATGAAAATGATTTTATTCAAACGTTTTATTCATAACAAATTTAAAAACTATTTACACAAACAACAACAGCAACAACAACTATTTACACAGGTCCGTACATGGCTGAACACAAGTCCAGCAGCTGACTAGTTGAGATGGAACGCTCGTTGTATCTTTTCCACACTCCCCAGAGCTTCCCCTGTACCTGAAGTGTCTGTTTATTCTGATGTCTCCTCAACTTTCCCTCTCTCACTAACCGCACCTGTGTTAGTAAGCAGCTTCGCCTCTTCACACAACAGTTGAACCAACAAGTAAAAGGGGAGATTCCCTTTCTTCGCACGTCGGATCAGGCGATGATGCCAGCCCTCGCTGTCGTTGTTGGTGCGAATGGACCGACCAAATACGCACCAACTATCAATAGGCCACAGTGGGTTTGTCATCCACGTCCGTTCTAGGTAGTCAAAGTATCTGTCCGTCGCGTCAGTGTCCGATTTCGTCCGTAATGTGTCGAAAGCAGGTCGAATGTCCTCCACGGGTAGTAGCGGCAGTGCAAATGTCTTTCTAAGGAGTGCATACACGTCACAACGCTCGTTGTATGCAGTCTGAAATATATAAATCATTATACATTATATGTATACATACAGTATATATGATATATGTGACAATATGCATACTAATTACACTGTTCATATTTAGAAAAACGCGACTCATTTCATAAATACATGGAAATAAACACATGGAATTATAAATACAATATATACAATATACCTGCAATCCGAATTCTTGAACCTTCCGATAGAGGGCCTGTCCAAAGTGAAAAGCGCAGCCATGGATATCAGGTTGGGGAAACACGGCTCTTATAGCCTGCCACAGTCCAGCCTCGTAATCCACCACAAACGACTTAATTAACCTCGGTTGACGGCAGATGTTGTAGGATAGACTATAATATAAGCATAGATAACAAGAGAAAAACAGTTTATACACTTTTATATATATTAGTAAACAATGCTGCGCTGCAAATACAGAGTGCAAAGTTGACACACAATAATACTACAACGCAAAAAAATAATTTATCTTCGATTGTACGTTTTTGAAGTACTTACCAGTGTTACCACATTTTATGTGATGCCACCGTGAACAGTTGTTACATGTCACCGCTCTGGAGTTTGGTACACCCGTCGTAGACAAAACAAACAAGGAGGCCCAGGCATGGTGTTAGTCGAATTATCAATTTAAAATAATGGTATACTATTATCATGTATACATCTTTAAATACTAAACTCCGCAGTGGCACGTATTACTCAATTAAAGTTATAACCATTAAAGTAATTAAACAAATCGTGGAATTAATTGATTTATCACAAATGGTTTCTTGTTTATTTGAAACCATTGCAAATTTTCCGCGATAATTCTTCACACCTACAAATTCAAAGAACCGCCATTTAATTAGCATTCAATGTTTATTTGAAACCATTGAAAACTTTCCGCGCTAATGGTTCACACCAAAATTTAAAAGAAACGCCATTTGATTAGCATTTTCAAGTAAAGTTTGTGTGAAAAACACAAAAGGACTGATACGCATTTTTATAATATGAAAAAAGATTTTTAAAACGTGTATTGTGTATTCAGATCAACAGGTAATAAATAGGTAGATTTAAGATTATAATGGTAATTTTGAAATTATAAATAAAAAATTATCTTACAGATGAATTGCGTCCGTAAAATTTCTGCAAAAAAATAAATTTCGGCAAAGACCTTTTTTCATTTTTCTTACCTTTCAATACCCGTATATATGAAAATATCTTTACCACGAAGCAAGGTATTCACGCTTTCGCGATTATGACACGTGTATTGTTGATTGTTATCACCCGCCCGCGGTAATGTACCTGTCAATTTTGTTGTTAATTCATCGGTCTCCTTTATAACGATAATCCCCAAATTCTTGAGTAATTTAACCTGGGAATCTTTAATTGTCGATATGATCTTAGCCTTTGCTTCTTTTTATAAATATAAAGGAAAGTATGACATGAGACAAATGTGCCGATATCGAATAGTCTTGCTTTATGATAATATTGTCACTGAACAAAGATGTAAAAAAACATCATAAAATAAAAATTATTACTTTTCAGAATATGCCTGCAATAGACGTATATAAGGTCAGGTATAAGGCAAAAAACCGCTGAACGATGGTTATCAAACAATGCTGAACCTTAAATTCATATTATGAATTGATTTCATTTATATTACCATATATAATATAACATTTTATTTTGATAGGGCGATTCGTTATATGTGTGGGGCGAGTCGTTATACATGTGGGGCGAGTCGTTATAAAAAGTGGGGCGAGTCGTTATGGGGCGAGTCGTTAAGGGGGCGAGTCGTTACATTACCAACCACACAGTTCAACTGCTAAAGGATACATTTTACCATAAACCTTTATTTATAAGTAATTACGATATCACCCTGCTTTTTTAGAGAATGTTTTTTCTTTAAAAAGGGCAATAAGATGACGTCTTAAAGAAATAGATTAATGGTTCACTGCGATTAACACATCCGAAAAGTCCATGAATCTGAACAACATAATGCGTAGATCTACAGTATAACAAACGTCCAGTATTCAATGTAGCGAAAAAACGATTATTGGATTTAAATGTTAAACCATAGAAAACGACTGTTTTGTATCATTTCGCGACTCGACCTTAACACAAAGTAATCAAGTTATACTAAATACTTTTAATTTTGACTCCACCACTCCTTCATGTCAGCACAACGGGCCATCATAATTAATGGATAATTATGTTTGTATCACTAACACCAAGGTCATACGTCGAAATTCTGTCCAATGTTCGACGATTTTTTTTTCAAGTAGTGAAATATTTGCACACTAACAAACAAGTCATTTTCTACAGGAAAGAAATGTTCCAATGTTATATTTCGAAGCAAGTCGGCACTCGCGTTTTTGTGCCTACAACGAGTGTATGGCATTGTCTTTTGTATCACATGTAAATAATTTCATACCCATATTGCACCTAGAATTTACATTGTGTCGCAGTGTTAGGAATCATTTCCACGGTGTATCGAAAACGCATATTATTTTTAATGAGATGTCTACATTCGTCGTAGTATTTAAAAATATTCACTTGAATTTTAAAGATTGTATTCTTTATGTAATCAATATTAACGTGTTAAACATACTATATAAATTATTGACTGTTTATAATTGTCGTCCGTCGCGATATTTAACGATATTTTTGGATATGATTTCGGTCGTCGTTAATATTCAACGATAAAGCCTAAGTGAGGCCAATATACACCGGGCAAAACTTATGACGCAACACTGACATACAAAATGTAATTTTGCGTATGGAAATCGTTTAATTTCACGTTGTGAAAGGACAAGCTCATACCTTCACACATAAGTACTTTTCATACTCAATTATTGACAATTAATATATTTAATTGTGTTCGAGGATACCCTCAAATCAAAACTCGCAAAAATCACTAGAAATTAACTTTACTTGATAACTTTATTCATTCATAAACTTTAACATGCCCACAATACCGGAATGTCACTGAACGCATTGATTAGCAAAATGGCACGCAGAATGCAAGAAATGTGTATAAATCTTATTTTTCTTTTCGTCAAATTTCATGTTTTTGCATTTTTAAATAGAAGAAGTTACCGGTACTTGTTTGATGAATTATCATATGTCACAATTATGCGGCTTTGCCCGTTGTCATCATGGATCTAGAACCAATATTAATTTGTCAGGTCAGTAAATGTATTGAACCTAGGGCTGTGTGCTAGGTGCGGATATAAAATCCTGTATTGAAATAATTAAAACTGTGTTGGAAAAAGTCGAATTTTAAATTCCATTATTATTGTACCCCATACAATTCTTCCGAGATTCTTCCGGGCCATAGGCCGCATAATGTGTAGACCCGGAGTGTGTCCCAGCACTCCTACCTAATGTGCTTACTAGACTCACGAATGCTGGGGCGAATCTTCAATTATAATATTTCAATATGACGACATTTCAGATATTATATGCGGTATAGATTGTTTAACATGATGCTATTGTTACAATTAACATATTTTATACGACTTAAACTTAGTTAAATTTTATTTGGCTGATCGGAGTCTCCAATCGAAAGCTTCAAGTTGAAGTTTGAAAGTTTCGAAATTGGAACGTTAATTGTTTAACTCGGGTGGTGGGGGGGGGGGGGGGGGGGCGATTGAAACGTTCTGAAACCCATCGATTTGACTCAATTTTTTCCAAGAGCATTCTTCTACGATTATTGGTGTTATATTCGGTCGAGCGGATCATACAGGACGCACGTGTCGACAGAACGCTCAACGAAGATGGCGAATGGAGACAATCTGTCTCTGGAATATATTGGCAACGGTCGCTAGTTGCTAAACATCTTTTAAAAGCCTAATGCAAGGTTTCTTAACGTTGTATCCATTCTGGGCGGATAAACTCTTCCAATCGACATCTTTTTTCAGCTTTCTGGTGTTATTCGGCCTCATCCGCTCAGGGTTGATAAAAAAGAAGCCTAGAACAAGTTTCGAAGTACTAGTAACCTAGACACAAGAGATGGTTTAAGGAAATATTTCAATCACTTACAGATTTTTTCGAACATCCCGAAACCGTCCCGAATGACAAGTTCGTCCTCTAGACTTTCATAATTTAGACGCCGAAGTAGATCAATTCCGATAAGGCACCGAAGGCTCAGGAAGGTTGCAAAAAGGTTAAAAAAATCAAACAAGTAATGATCACTGATGGTTTAAATTCATATTGAATTGCACGTATTATTAAAACGATCGTAAGGTAAAAATGTCAATTCTTTGCATTCTAGTTTTATTGAATTAAATGCTAGGATAAAAATTCCAGGGGTAAGTGTGTATTTCAAAATTTATGAGGTCCTTTTTGAGCCAGAGGCTACATTATGTGTGGACGCTGAGTGTGCCCCAGCACTCCTACCTTATAAACTTACTAGACTCATGCAAGTAGAGAAGATTTTTGCATTTTAGCTGAAATGTCAAGCTATTTCGTCGTAACTGAAAGATGTTCAATTTTGGTTTTGTCTTGTGTGGTGGGAGGAAGCCGGTGTACCCAGAGGAAATCTCGCCTGTCCGGTTTGGTGGCCTCCAACCAAACTCAAATGCTGTCTGTATCAGGAATCGAACCCGGGTGATCTAGGTGAGAAGCGAGTGTACCAATCACAGCTCTAGCCGGACAGCCAATATTACAATGTTGTGTGCATGTATTTCGAACTGTATGCGGTCCTTTCCGAGCAAGATGCTTCATCATGTATGGACCCGGAGTGTGCCCCCGCACTTCTACCAAATTAACTTACTAGACTCTCGAAAGTTGGGACGAACTTTGAATTTTAGCTTCAATTTCCAGCTACTCCGATGTTATTTAAAGATTTTTCAATTTGGTGTGGTCCTGTATTGTGGGGGTAGGTGGAGCTGGATCACCCTGAGGAAACCCCACCTGTCCGCTATAGTGACCACCAACCAAACCCACATGCTGCCTGGAACGGCAATTGAAGCCGGGTCGCCAAGGTGAGAAGCGAGTTTACCAACCTCTGAGCCAGCAGGGCAGCCAATGTTACAGTGAAACGTGTATGTGTGTGTGTGTGTGTGTGTGTTCAGAGTTTATTTTCAGGTCCATGCGCGCCCCTTCACGGGGTCATTTTGGCTGGACCTGCCCCTGTGACCTTTCAGGGTAGAAAGATTAATTTTGAGCCAAAGTAGGTCAAATTTACCCCGGCTGCCCGGGTATTCGCCAAAGATATACCCGGTAATTTACCTCCAAATAGACCAGTGCACGGTGGCCAATGAGACCTTAATTTGCACTGGTAAACAATTTCAAGACAAATTTATGTCTGGACGCAGCTCCGCCAAGGGACTGCAGCGCACAGCTCTGCCTTTATGGCCACTCTAGTTGTCACCGGCCGTCGTCTTCATCCCCGAGACGGTTTCCCCAGTGTGTTGAGCGCACTGAGTACCGCCGCCCCGGGGTCCCTCTATAAGGCCACCCCCTCGATGTTCTAGGGACTACAACAATAGGCAATCGAAAGGCCCAGCCCCAGGTCCGCCCCGTATGGCCTCCACACTGGTAAACCCGCTGTCCCACTGTTCCCGTTCCTCTTCAGACGGGACCTCTGGCAGGTCCGGGTAGCGAGCTCTCGACGATAAACAGCGGTTGACAAGGCCGCTGCATCTTGGAGAAGACAGCGAGCGTAGCAGTGAGGAAGCCGTCCGGCTCGAGGGTGGCGGACTCAGCGGATTAGCAGAGCCACCCGCAGAAGTTCCCCTCTATAAGGGACTATGTTATGTCATGAGTTATGCCAACTATAGACCAGTGAGCAACTTATCATTTCTATCGAAAGTGATTGAAAAGGCTGCTCTTTTTAGACTCAATATACACGTAAATGAAAACAATCTCCTTCCAAACAATCAGTCAGCCTACAGACAATTCCATTCTTGTGAATCTGCTTTACTTAGACTAGTCAATGATATACTCGAAGGTATGGAGGAACAAGAGGTTACAGCACTTATCGCCATTGATTTGAGTGCTGCCTTCGATACAGTCGATCATGACATTCTACTAGACGTGTTGCAAAAACAATACGGTGCATGTGGCACGGCACTAAACTGGATAGACTCTTATCTTCGTCCAAGAAGCTGTCGTATAAGTGTTAACTCAGCTTTATCGGCGGCACCTTCTTTGGAGTGTAGTGTCCCCCAGGGTTGTTGTCTTGGTCCATGGCTCTACCTGACGTACGCTGGAACACTGTTTGATGTCGTTCCTCTCTCCATCACCGTCTACGGTCTTGCAGACGACCACACCGCAAACAAGCGATTCAAACCTACATCTTCTTCTGTTGAAATAACTGCCATTCAAGAACTTGAAAGTTGTGCACTCGTTATTAACAACTGGATGAACGAGAATAAACTGAAAATGAACGCATCAAAAACGGAATTTATCATGTTCGGTAGTAGACCCCAATTAAATAAATGTCAATCTAAAGAAATATATATTGCTGGTGACACTGTTAAAGCAGAAAAATGCATACGGTATTTGGGTGCATATTTAGACGAAACACTAAATTTTAAAGAACACATCAAAATTAAGTGCCGTACAGCCTTGTACAACTACCTTAAAATAAAAAAACATAAGGAAATACTAAACAAAAGAAGCAACAGAAATACTCGTTTTGTCTTTGGTAATATCCCATCTGGATTCTTGTAATCTCATCTTGTATGGAACAGCTCAATGCGAAATAAACAAAATGCAACGTATCCAAAACATGTGTGCCAAATTGGTACTCGGCCGACAGAAATATGACAGTTCAAAACATGCCTTGTATGAACTACACTGGCTACCAGTAAAGGCTAGGATACCATTCAAATTACTGACCTTCATGTATAATTGTTCTGTTGGTCACGCGCCAAAATACCTTACAGAACTTTTAAAAGAAAAAGTACCCGCACGTAACCTACGATCTACCGTCTCGTATGATGGATGTTATGATGTGAAACGCACAAAGAGAAAAACTTTCATGGACAGGAGTTTCGGAGTTGTTGGTCCGAAACTGTGGAATGACCTACCATCAAGCATTCGGACTTCTGTCTCAATAGACATTTTCAAAAGGAATTTGAAAACATTCCTCTTCAGAGACTTTTACAACCTATTTTAATTTGAATACCTGTGATTTCAAAACAAATCGAGGCTTAGTTGTACGGGCTTATTTGTCCAACAACCATGACTCGGAGGACTAAGAAATTAAAGAATTGTGCGGGCTTCTTTGCTCGAAAAGGATATTTATTGTACAAGTGACCGGTAACCAAAAATCATTAGGGCTTCTTTGCTCAATGATTGAATGACATCATCCAGCGGTCTTTTAGTCACGCTTAGCCCCTCTAATTGTGTCGTATAGTCACAATGAAATTTTAACCTTCAAGTTGTGTCTTGTAGTCACACTTGGTCAGTTTATTTGTGACTTGTAGTCACAATAGTTCAAATAAGGTTAAAACCCAAAAGAAGTGTCCGTGAGGGTGACAGGCGACCGGTAGCTGCGGGATCCGACAGCCAGGGTGCAGAAATATCCTTTCACGTATCCTTTCAGTTCATGAAAAACAGTATCTTTATGTTGCCAAAACTTTGCTCATAATATCATTATAATTATTGTCTTAACCCTAGTTATATCAATTTATTACATATTTTATTTTTCCTGTGTTTTAATATCGTAGCCTGTATTGTTTTATTGCTTAAGTTTCTTACAGCATTTTTATTTATATTACACATTTTTAGATTAATAATTCTTTAATTAATTCTGCATAAAAGTATCAATCACTCTTATTTTAATCAATCGTATGTATATTTATATGTTTTGTACAACGCCATTGAATATAATTATATAAATAGGCGTTTCATCAAAAAACTTTCAAGTTTCAAGTTATGTACACGTGAGAAGATCTTCTGCGGGCGACTCACGCCCCGGTCGCGACGCGCACGCTCCAGCTGCTGACCGGGTAATACAGTGATTTTTTTATTTTTTATTTTTTTTAATCACAGTTTATTTACAGGTCATACCGGCCTCTTCACGAGGTCTTTGAGGTCCGACCTGCCATGGGTAATACAGTGAAACGTCCGAAGTTCGGTTTTATACATTGTGTCACACCGGTCTTAAAATAACGTAGTGACGTCACCATTTATGTATAGCATGCGGTTTTATATAGAGCTCTGTTTGGCACCAGTCATATCTCCATGCGGAGGTTTGCGGACATTTGTTACCTGTAAAGCCGCATTTTATACAAGTTATTAATACAAGTTGCTTCCCTTGTAAAAATTTATAAACACAGGGGGCGCAATGACAGAGCGAACGGAAACCCACAAACGTCTATTTTTTTGTTAATTATCTGTCAATTAATGTGCCCCTGTTAAGCGAACTATGACATAATTAGTGACTTAAATGCGTTTTAATTATAAACCTCTCTCAAATACGAAACGCATTTATTTTGCATCGTGTATGTGTCGGAATAAAAATAATGGAAGCAGACTCGACCAAGTTGCTGTTGGTCACAGCCAATGTTGGTTCCATTTTTGAAGATGTAAGTAAACCTTATTTCTTTGTACGAAAAAGTATCAACAATGCGACTGTTGCTATTATTGTAATCAAATTGTAGTTGTAAGGATAAAAAATTTTTTAAAGGCATACTAGGGACATATATGCATGGGTAACAACCAGCCACCTGCAGCCCATTGTAGCCTGCAGCACAGTTGTCTAGCAATACTTAATATTCAAGGAATATTCACTTGCATCTAGAAACCATCTTCATATATCAGATAAATAATTTAAAGTACAATCTAGGTTGGCGCTAAGGAAAAAAAATTAGTAGCCAAATTTCAGCACTACGATGACGACCCACATTATAAACTTATTTGCTCAATGAACGACATAATCATTATCATGAATCTATAGGTATCAATAATGACTGTATTAAATTATCAATGAAGACACATTTAAATAAATTATTTGTTACGTGAAATCAAATAATTTCATGTTTTTTTTTATTTCCATTTATATTTATTTTCATGCACTGGCATAAACTGTATACAATGTTAGAACTTTCAGATATGCCCCGGTCTTTGATTGGGTGGGTCTTGCGTAACTCCTATTCGCCCCCTCCCCCCCTTCTCCCAATAATTTTTGCCGTAGTCTGGTGCTTCTTAATTCTTAAAAAATACATTTACTGCAATGTATTCTTGAATTGACATATTTTTCCATAGTTGCAATATATAATTTATTCAAACGTACCGGTAAATTTGTAAGTCTTAAATACTCCATGTACTGAGCGGCTAGGCTATTTTTAGTTACACATCGTCTGTTTTTAAAAAGCATGCTTTGCATGCGTAGAACTTGACATTGCAGACGACAGCAATAATTTCGCGCTCTTTCTTATAACACGGGTTCTACATGGCATACGGTATTAATGCATAGTGAATAGTTATAATCAGGTGGCTGTAGAAAAACGGTGTAAATCAGTTCTACAAATAGACATGATAAAATATACATGCACTGGATTTAATTTGTTACCGCATCAAATTATTAACGGGTTTTGTTTTTCACAACTTACTCGCCGTAAGTAAATTTACACTGCTCACCAATTGCAATTAACTTCTTAATTAATGGTTGTTTACAGTACGGTAAATAGGTGTGATGATGATGCCCGAAACCGCCTTTAATGTACTGCTTTATTTACCGGTTTTATATCACATATTAATGCTACAACTGTGATTCATTGTTAATAAACCTGCGATAAACGCTTACTCTGTGACCAACGTCAATCAAAAATAATAATCGCTATATAACTCCGCCTCCCTAAACATTCTCGTAACCGATTGGACGTTAAATATCACAGTTTGGCGACTGGAAAGTTACCCGAAAATTTCCCGTGATGCATCTGTCAGCATACATGACTGTGTTATGTGGCTTGAATATACGACAAGGGCATCCGGTTATCTCTTATCAGTGGACTATCTATTACCACCTGGAGCTTTTATGGCGATTACATGTGGAAATCGGTACCGAGTTCTCTTTAAAAGTAGGGAATATTATATACTTATAGAGAAATAGCAGGGTATTTTGCAATCGCCATTTTCATTCACATTTTAAACTTTAATCGCCAGCTGAAAGAATCAATCGCCTTTGGCGATTTTGGCGATCGGAAACGCTAACATAGGTACAATCATATTCAACTTATAAATTGATCTAAAAAAATTCAAATATTGTTATCCCCACCCTGCGAATTGGAGCGGGGGATTATGTGGTTATCTCCACCGTCTCTCTGTCCGTCCATCCTGGCCACTATCTCTTCCTACACTATTAGCACTAGAACCTTGAAACTTAAACACATGGTAGCTATGAGCATCAAATCAAATCAAATAAATTTTATTTTGAGTCGGCAAGACAATAACAAATAACATAAGCTGTGAAGCTTTTGAACCGACTATACAACAAATGTAAACAGTAAAACTAGAGTAAAGAAGCTAGTTAAAAGAAAGACAATTACTTGGGTATTAAAATACAAATACATAATCAGAAGAAATACAAATACACAAACAGTCGCTACAATTTAACTATTTTAAGGCATACAACACAAATTAGACTACTTCCTTACTTTCCTGCTGGTATTGCACTAGGAGGGGCAATTTAAGGCATGATATTATCATTATCATGGCACACATGGGGTTAAATATGTTTAAAACAAACAAATCAATGTAAGGATGTAGATTAGCTGGACCAGCAGCAGAGTCAGTGCAAGAAGTTATTTATAATGACCAGGGAGTAATAAAGCATCGATGGAAACCAAAAGCAATATAAAGCAAAGATAAACGTACATTTGCAACCACAAATAAAACAATATGAGAGTTTAAAAGCTGTGTAGGAAGCTGCTGATCTATTCCTGTGGATAGGACTAAAAACTGCAATAAGAGAAAAGGAAATAAAAAACTGAACACAAAAGTGCGACCCAATAAAACTTATCTAAGAACGAATATTATCTCAAATCAGATTTGGGGTGAACTGATCAGCAGCTTTCTCACAATAAAACAAGTAACATAGCGAAAAGCAACACAACTATGAGCAGGCACAGGCAAATTAATATATTAAAGCAAAATTAAATACAAAAGCAAAAATAAAATACAAAAGCAGAAATAAGGACAGCACAAGCAGCCGAAGAACAAAACAAAGAAAGCAGTGTGGCATGCCGCTCCAGATCTGTGTGCCAGCTATGCGAGCCTATGTGACATTGCATGCTGAGCATTTACATTCTTTACCATTCCAGTGCACAATAAAGCTCTTAAATTGATTAAAATTGCTCGCTTTTCTGAAGCTTTCTGGAAAGGAATTCCACAGAACTGGAGCCGCATGCCGGAAACTGCTACTACCATACTTTGATGACTTAACCTGGGGAATCTCTAATAAGTTGGTGTACCTGAAATGGTAACAAGAGTCACGTTTAAACACTAGGTCATTTAAAACAGGTGGTGCCATGTTATTTATAATTTTGAAAGTTTCAAGTGCCATAGATCTGATTCTTCTGATATACAGGCTAGGTAGATTTGCTTTACTAAGTAATTGATCATAGGAACTACAATAATCATCATATACAAAACGTAGCGCTCTTTCCTGTATTTTTTCAATTTTATCTGTATTACGTTTACCGCAGAAATGGTTAAAGTTAAAGGGCAAAAACTGAAATTTGATAAAATCAGGGCTCAGCCTAGGTTCAAACTTGAGGGAGAAGTGACTTCTCCCTGAGCTGAAATTAGGGAGAAGTGAGGCCACTAGAAGGAGAAGTGATTTCCGTTCGGCGTTTAATAAAATTTTCGCTTGTTTTATACCCCACATTAAACCAAGCCTAAGTATCATCATAAATGACAAACAAATACTATTTTCAAATTCAATAAATCCTTACATATTAAGTCACATAAATCAATTCATACAAATAAAACTTGTGATTTCCATGTGCATCATAAAAATAAACAGTACTTTAATAATGCAATGACAATCCAAACCCTATTTACATCATAATGTACATGATAATTAGTAAGTGATTTTTTTCACCCAATTGGGAACAAGTCCGGTACCAATGCCATCGGAAATTTTACGCGCCATGAAATCACCAAATTGTGGTAAAAACGAGTCAACAAAACACAATCTTAATGCATGGGACATATAGTATATCTATTACTGTTTATCCGAATGTATACATATCCGAAATATGTACACTTGAGAATGCCTTACCTGTTTCATTTAATAATCCAAATTTTCCTTGTTGTTATCTGGTTTAACAAACCTTATTACACGTACATGTTTGTTAAATCCAGTTAATGCTTTCTCCATTATTAAATCACCATTACTTGTAATTTGAATCGCCAGCTTTGAATTGAACGCGGGTTAAATGTTACAATACATCTGCCATTTGCATTGTCGAAGGTCATGAGTCATGACGTAGCAATTTTATTCTACTCGGATAATTTATGTCTAATCGAGGAAATGTGTTTTCTCAATGTCTATTGTGTAGTATTAGGACTTGTTAGTATAAAAATGAACTGTGATTCCAGTTTATATAAGATGGGTGTTACTCGTTATTATCGGTGGATTAACAAACTGACAAAACTCGCTGGACTTTTACAGTAGTGGATCTACGTAATTAATAGACCTTTGATCAATTTTGTTTTTCTTTAATAAGTTTTCCGACTTTCTTTAACCGTGCCGTCTGCCAAAAACCTGTAATTATCGAATGGTCAATCAATTATCACGTAATCATTAGACAACTTACAGCACGCGCAAAGAGGTTGCGGTATATAAAATAAAGTCGTTTACGTATGGATACGGTAGATAAAATTATGGAAATTAGCACTACAGTTTGCACGGGTGGGTTGTTAGTTTTCGTTTATATGGTTATGAATTAATGTCTGACAAAATGAATTGCACATCGACTGGATAATTAGTGTTTATGAGTTTTGAAACACGAAACAAGTAAACAGTAGAACATACTAGAATAAATCGTATTCATATTTACTGCTGGGAATGTGTTGCGCGTGTAAACTTTTTTGAGCGTAAATACATTTCTATATCGACGTCATTTCATCGCTCAGGTAAACTACTGCATATGTATATACAATGCGCGCGTTCTCATTGGTAACTATCGATGTTAATGTACCGCTTAACTCCGCCTACAAGGCGTGTACTAATTAGGCTTGCAGAACAGAGAACTATCCAAACTGTCGGCGAAATGACACTCGCTATGATCTTTTGATCTAAACCGTTATTGTTTGGAGTGAATGCCCATGTATGCTAGTTGCCTGGATAAGATTTCACAGCAGTCGATCTTTTGCTGTGATAATAAACTGATAACATAACAAGCGTCATCGGTGACTTTATGACATGTGAAAATAGAGAATTTTTAGATGAAAAAGTTGAGAGAAAAAAACGTCAATGTTGTAAAAAAGAAGGCGAAGTCAACTTCTCCTTCATGTAATTTAAGGGCGACATTATTATGTCCCAGGCGAAGATGTCGCCCACGTCGCCCTCACGGCCGAGCCCTGAAAATAAATGAATGAAAAATGGTCAGTCTACTTAAGCGACAGAGATTTTTCCCTATTTTCTTCAAGATATTAAAGGGGCCTTTTCACAGATTTTGGCATTTTTTAACTTATTCATTAAATGCTTTATAATTTATATTGATAAATTTAAACATTGGATCGTAAAAGCTCCAGTAAAAAATCAAGAATAAAATTAAAAAAAGGAAAAGAACATTGCCCGGAGCAGGTTTCGAACCAGTAACCCCTGGAGTCCTGCCAGAGTCCTGAAGTAAAAACGCTTTAGCCTACTGAGCTATTCCGCCGAGTACACATACTTCACGTATTTTATACCTTATATAAGCAATCTTCTTAGTTATACCAAATTTAACGACAAAAACAGAACTCTCCGAATTATTCAATCGTTTCGCGTTGCAACGCTTTGTAATTTTTAGGTTTTATAGATGCATATAATGGCTATATTAAAGCATGGTAAATGTTCAGTATTACTGTTTCCTCACAAATATCATAACTAACACGAAAATTTGCGAATCTGAAACAACTTTTTTCAATTTTGTCAATTTACCAAAGCGTGAAAAGATCCCTTTAAGTTGCTGGGCTGCCTTACTGCATATACTACTAATATGACTATTAAAATTTAAGTTGGAGTCCAAGTTTACACCAAGGAGTTTGACTACATCATCACATTTTATGTTAGCATTTCTTATATCCAAAGAGGGATTTCTTGAAGAAGTTCTTTTTCCTACAGCGATTGCTTGAAACTTGTCGGGATTGGCTTGCATACAATTAAAAGTAAACCAGTCTATTAGAATATTGCTCTCTTCTTGTAGAACATTTACTAAATCATCAAAATTTGAGGTACAGTACGATAATGTGTTGTCGTCAGCATAGTTATAGAGTGTACCCTTATGAATGAAGTAAAATATATAATTTATAAATACATTAAATAGGAGAGGACCGAGTATAGAGCCCTGTGGCACGCCCTTGATAATCTGTGCCCATGAACTTACTGAGCTGCCAACTTTAATTTGTTGTTTCCTATGGGAAAGGTAAGATGTTAAGAGGTCGATTGAGGTTTTAGAGAGGCCGTAACATTTTAATTTACATAAAAGAATATCATGAGGTAGGCAATCGAAGGCCTTAGATAGGTCCATGAGAACAGCAGCGACATATTGGTTAAGAGTCTAATGCAGTTTTCCAATCCTCGACAAGTTTCAATAGAGTTGTTTGGCATCCATGTCCTTTTCTGAAGGCACATAAGAAATTATTGAAAATTTTATCAAAATGTAATGTAAGTTGGTTTGCAAGTACTTTTTCAAAGATTTTTGAAGGAGCTGGTAGTATGCTAACAGGTCTGTAGTTTGATAAATGTGTATATGTGCGACAGTGCACAATTTGGAAATTTGATAAGACCCCTGGGTCAAAAGCTGCGGTGTGGGGATACGCGTTGGCTGCTGCCGCGTGATTTCTAGTTAGAGTCTGAGTTTAACAACATTTACTGACCAACAATCTATTCATACTGGCAGATTTGACAAATATGTCATGCATGTTTATAAACAAATTCCAGATGGCACTAATCAGGGCCCTCAATCTATTAAATCTGCCACCGAATTTCGGCGGCAGTCCCCCACCTGAAAAGTATTAATTTTTTTCCCCAAAACTGATTTTTTCCCCTCAGAAAATGATAAAACTAAACAAACAAATCATTGATTTATAGTTGAATATTTACCGTTTTTCGTGCACTGAACTACTCTACTCTAATTTCATTCTAATGGAATTGGTGGTATGTAACCTTAATTGATTAGGCGTTCAAAAAAACATCGAAAAAAAAACACCCAGACGATTAAGAACGGCCGGAAGGTGAAGGTCAAAACAACATCATGTCTCATAACAGCAAGTCTTATTGTAAAAAAATCAACAGTAAAACATTCGCCAAATGTAAAAAATTTGATCTGTTCAATCAACAATCCCTTGCCCAGTCAGATGCAGATGCATTTTGTTCCACTAGTACTACTAGTCATGATGGTAGTGAAGATGCCATGTCTGTTGATATGGCCTCGGTATTATATAAAAGATTTAAATAGGAGCATGGATCTTTTATTTTAAATTATTTAAAGAAAAGATATTTAGAATAGTAAACTGCTTTGATAAAGTTCCTGTTCTTGCATTTTTTTGCTGTACAGTGAGTTCATGTATTAAAGGGAACACTACTATCGAATATATTAAATATTATTATACAGGCATTAATTTTTTTTTGCCCAAAATTACAGCCTATATTCAGCTGCTTCCCAATTGCAAAAAATGACGTTTTTTTTCCAAAAATTTGATAAAAAATTCCCAAAAAAAGACAAAATTTTCCCAATAAAGCCAATAAGATTACAATGTAATTTAGCAATAATTTCGAACGTGTGCCGATCGAGCTTGTCAAGTCGTCGCTGAACGACAACTGACTTACGTATTGTTCGCGAATTTAGCCGAATACGATTTTATGTTGCTATTTACATCTCTCTCTATTGCGGAAGATACCGACGATTATCGATGTATACCGATTGTAAACGCCTGTTTTTACACACGTCCAAGATGGTGGCAAGCAGACGAGAAATTTGCGATGAGCGGCGAAAATGATAAATAACATTCAAATTAACAACGGATATCATATGGTTATTGCGTAAAATACGTTTGAGATAAAAAACAACAAATATTTATTAGAAATCTTCACAGTGAATGTGCATCACGGAAATCAGTGTTGCGAAATTGGAGTTAGTCTACCGGTACTCACAAAGTTAATGCATTTAAGATGTGTATTGTTCGAAAATGAAAAGAGACAAACATGATATGATTTATATGTTAGTGGATCTGTGTATAAACAGATTCATATGCATATTCTGCTTTATTATGTTTGACACGCTTTACAGTTTACTGAAATAGCATTGAACGGAGGATGTCAAGTGCAAGATGTTGAATGGTAAAGAAATGAAATAAATTATTTTAACTCCATTTAATACATCATTGACATAGCAAGACCTGTAAAGCGTTTTGTGTTTTTTTTTAATATTTGTTAAGGTTTTCACCATATGATATTTAATTTAAAAAAAAATACTGAATTAAATTCTTACTGTTAAAGAGGTTATGATTAAATGGTATATTTAAGAATCTATATATATTATTGCAAGTTCAATATGCATGTGGCAGGATATTAACTTAACATTGTCTTCATTGTAAGAACACATCAAATTAGCACTTTGTAATATAAAAATGTTGTCAAACATACTTTAATAATTTTAATTCTGTTCTTATAATCATATTTATAATGTTTCCCAATTTCATGGTTTATCGCGCTAATTTTCCCTATCCAAATGGCACAGGCTGTAACAAAAAAAGCAAAAAAAATCACTGACAGGAAGATGAAACCAGTGTTATAAATATTCAAATTCCCCCATTTACAAAAAATTCCCCCCTCCTAAGGGCTGCATACCTCTTCCCCCAAAGTAGTGTGAGGGCGCTGCTAATGAACTACTATGAGTTAATCTGAACAGCGAGTTTAATTACTGGGTTTTAGTGTATAAATATGCATAACTTAAGTCAATCTAAAAGATAACCTTTATTCGGAGAAAGATAACCAAAGTCAAATACCTTGGCTTAATCTTATCCAAATCTTACACCTGTTCTGATATCTATATGTTTATACAATCGCCAACTAAAAAAGATATCCTAAAAATAGCTAAATTGAAGATAACCAAAAGTTATCCAGATTAAATTTATACAATCGGCTGCTGGTAAGCTGCAGTCTGGTCATGATGGCCTTAACCCATGACCACCATAGTCTATGATGGCTCATTTAAGCCAAGACTATGACAGTCAAAATTGTCCTTATAACTTGTAATGTCTGAGCTGTGAATGACGTATATTTGATTAAACATTAATTAATACAATTTTAAATGTAAACATTTACAGCGAATTTTTTGCTTCATTGGTAAAAGTACTAGTACCAGCCCCATAAGGAAAAATTTGCACATAACAACTTACATGTATAGCAATTACATTACTCGTTATCTGCATGATTTTACTGCAGGTATTTAATGCCTATGAGTGCTATTGCTCATGAGCTCTCATTGGCCTATAATTGATTTTCCAATACAATGATGCTCCGCCTTTAGGCTGGCTTAAGTTGGGTAAAGAGATACATGTAAAAGACAGAGGATTGGTAATCGGCTTTCGGAATATTTGGAGACTCAATATAGGGACGACACTTTCCGCCTACACTTAATTTTCGATAAGGAGAAACTTCCTTTAAATGAAAAATACCATTAAAGCGGAAAGTGTCGTCCCTGATTAGCCTGTGCGGACAGCACGGGCTAATCTGGGATGACACTTTACGCACATGCATTATGCCCAGTTTTCTCAGAATGCGACACTAATATAAACTTAGCGAGGCTAGGACTCGCAAAGTACTAATTGAAAAAAAATTACTGAACTACTTACTAGCATGTTAATGATGTTTGTATGTGGTTAAACTACAATTGAAATTGTTTAAACTTTATTAAGTTGTTAAAGCTTAAATTGTTCAAAGACATGCAATTTGTCAAAAGATATTAAATTTAAATTCAAAATTGTTCTACTTATGGTAAACAGTAATTAATGAAACATAAATGTGCATTTATTTCAATAACTTAAAACTTTTGAAATTTTGAAAGTTCTCAAGTTAGCCCGTGTTATTTAAGGGGTGTTGCTGCAGTTTTGCTGATTTTTTTCCATCTAATAACTTTTGCTCAAAATTTTTATTCAAGTTTTACATACAAATACTATATGAAAAAAGAAATAAAAACATGGGGTCACCGGCCTTGTTTTGATTTTATTCACCATTATATAACATGTACTTTTTCATTAAAGGGGCCTTTTCACAGATTTTGGCATTTTTTAACTTATTCATTAAATGCTTTATATCGATAAATGTAAACATTGGATCGTAAAAGCTCCAGTAAAAAATCAAGAATAAAATTTAAAAAAGGAAAAGAACATTGCCCGGACCAGGTTTCGAACCAGTGACCCCTGCAGTCCTGCCAGAGTCCTGAAGTAAAAACGCTTTAGCCTACTGAGCTATTCCGCCGTTTACAAATTCATAATGTATTTTATACGTTATATAAGCAATCTTCGTAGTTTCAAAAAATTTAACGACAAAAACAGAACTCTCCAAATTATTCAATCGTTTCGCGTTGCAACGCTTTATAATTTTTAGCTTTTAAAATCGTCAAAAGATGCATATAATGGCTATATTAGACCATGGTAAATGTTCAGTATTACTGTTTCCTCACAAATATCATAACTATAACGAAAATTTGCGAATCTGAAACAACTTTTTTCAATTTTGTCAATTTACCAAAGCGTGAAAAGATCCCTTTAAAACTGAAAAATCTCTAATTGCATAAAAATGATTAATAACCTATGAAATTGGCAACATGTAGATATTATATAAGCTAATAACTATCATATACCATTTAATTAAACCACAAACAACCAAAAAAATGGAGAACACAAGTTAAATTTGAAGTAATTTAATTTTTATAATTTTTATGTCACCCAAAAAAACATCAATTTTTTACTATTTTAACCACAAAAATGGAATTTAAAAAAGTTCTATCTAATAACTTTTTGCGAAACTGCTCGAATATGTTCATCTACGTATTGTTATCATAAGACAAAAATAAAAAAAGGGGGTCACCGTACTTTTAACAGAGATTTTTTTGTTTAACTATCCCTACCGTCTGTGTCAAATTTCTTACAATACAGCAATTAGGCGAAACCCAAGTACCGGTGCATAGACTGTTAGAGATATGCAAAAAATTATATATTGTTTACAATCTCAATTGGGATCACAACGGCTTACTAAAAAACAACAACACTAATACAATATTTAATCACAAACATAAGACCATACAGTATAAAACTCGACCTTAATCATCAATAACAGGGACTTGTTGACAGATTTCGGCATGTTTTAAAGTTTCTGATTAAATACCTAAAATTGATTAATGTAAACAGCAGGACTAAAGAGCTCAAGGAAAAAAACAAGAATGAAATAAAAGAAAGAAAAAAAGAATTTAAAAAAGTTAACCGCACCTGGGATCGAACCACTGAGTACCTAGTATGAACCTACTCGGTCATTAATTTGTGATGATTCTGATAACAGAACTATTGGGTTGTGATAATAGCATCGGTGTTGCTATAAATATATCATCGGTTAAATAAACTGCCGCAACACCCCTTAATACCAAGGTTGAAAAACAGATAAAAAGGATAATTAATGATAGCATTGTTGACAGCACAGGTGGTTAGCGTGCAGCTTTGATATTAATTAGTGAAAACATCATTTTGAATGATAAATAATCATATTATAACGAAAAATTAACTTTTCTGGAAAAAAAAAATTCACTATCAAATATATATATAACAAGGTATGCAACTCAAAATCAGCCCAAAACGGGGTGCATCGCTTTGAACAGCCATATCTTCATCAATTGTGCAGCGATTTTCACGATCTTGGTCTTATTCAACGCAGAAATGAATTTCCTTTCTGGAAATGTATATGTCTTGCAATATTTTTACAAATGCTGGGTCAAGTTCTAAGAAATAACACGATACACAACACGCATGACCCAGTTGACAGTGATCATGCATTCTTTATGAATGAAATCTCCAGTTGTAAAGACACACCTCCGCATTGGACCAATGAAATCACTCGTATGTTTAAAATGTCAGTTAGTTGAAATGTATGTAAACAAAGGTTTCAAACGGCGCTGGACAGTTAGTCTTGATGCATAATGTAACGACAAGAACGATTATAATGTTTTTTCATACGTTTTATTGAATTATGGTATCGAACTACATGAACTTTGTAGGGAAGTTGCCCTTTACTCTGTGAAGATTTTAGTCTTAAAGACAGCATGATCACTGTCAACTGGGTCATGCGAGTTGTGTATCGTGTTATTTCTTAAAAGTTGACCCAGCATTTGTAAAAATATTGCTAGACATATACGTTTCCAGGAAGGAAATTCATTTCTGCGTTGAATAAGACCGAGATCGTGAAAATCGCTGCACAATTGATGAAGATATGGCTGTTCAAAGCGATGCACCCCATTTTGGGCTGATTTTGAGTTACATACCTTGTTATATATATATTTGATAGTGAAATTTTTTTTCAGATAAGTTAATTTTTCGTTATAATATGATTATTTATCATTCAAAATGATGTTTTCACTAATTAATATCATAGCCACATGCTAACCACCTGTGGTTGACAGCTGGTGTTATCTTGTGTGTAGGCGTAATTGAAACAATGTATCTAATTAGGACAAGGACATGTCCTAAATACAGATTAAGCCATTGGCACATGACATACATGATTAATGAGCAACCTGAGTTTAAAATAATGAACATGCAGTCTTCATGCTAATTTTTTGATACCACTAGCCCTTGCGGTAATTCAGAAGGATTTTTTCTATGCCCGAATTACATTTCGATAGCCCAAAAAGTATCATTTTGTTTGGTGGAAAGTACCAAATTTAGTCATAAATCTAAACAACAATCAATGCATATCATTTTAACATTTATTTCTCAAGACTACATTAACAACATTGACCAATGATTGCAAAAGCATTATTTTCAGACATTGTCACATCATCTTTGTCTACATGTATGTCCTATGCATCATTATCACTTCCATTCCTATGCATCTGAAAAGACACTTCTATTATTATTGAAATTGACTGCTTAAAATAAAAGTTGACTACTTTATATACATTATTTTCGTTTAAGCAGTCAACAGTAAGAAAACTTTAAAATGTTTGCATCAGAATGCAGGATTCAGCTTCAATTTTAATCCCTGTTACTGCACCCACGAAATCATTTCATTACATCCCACACTCCATGTAATTGTATTGATAAACATGTAGATGCATCAAAGCCCCCCATTATTGCCTTTGGAAAGGTAACACATTCCAACATCCATGGTTGTTGTATCCATAGATAATATGGCATTGATATATGTCAGTATGTTTATGGCTATTGTTTTATTTAATTAATTATACACTATACAATAACACAGACAAATTGTGTTAGACTGAGAGTGTATTACAATTACCGTTAATTAGGGCTGCAACAATATACCGGTATATCGGTATATATCGCAATACGCAATCCGCATATTGTATTGCGATATGATTTTCATCATACCGGTACGAAAATTTTACAAAAATTCATTCACATTTCGTCCAGAAAAGCCATCCGAAATAATGACAAAAAGGTAAACAAAACAAAGCAGTGTAAATTATTTTTTACGTAAAAATGGCATTCTAAAAAGTGTATTATACGGAGTAGCGTTGTTACATGGGAGCATTCATTCGATGCTTTTGAACAGATTATCGTTGAATTAATTGCGCACAGCTGTAAATGTTTCGTTTGATTCTGATTTGAGCATTATTTGTAATCCGAATTTCGGAAACACGCTTCCAAATTTGAATGCTAACGCGACAATAAAAAATTATAGCATCAAATAAAAAGTGCTTTATCCTTTGTCTCAATAAAAAGCGCGCGAAAATTATACAGACATGTAGAACGTCGCATGGAAAGTATGGGTGTATTTTGTGTTGTATAAAAACGGGAACATCACGTCAGCTGAATTACGAGTGTTCAGTGGGAAAAACGCCCCGGTTGGACGTTATTTCATCACATCTTTAAATAGTAACAATTGCAAAAATGTATTTGATACTTAAGAAAATTTGCGAATGTTTGTGTTTCTTATTATTCTTGAGCACATTTATAGTAAATATTTACCTGAATTTGCTTTAAAATTGGAATTTATGGGATTATCGGGTAATTGGCAAGTTATAATTTTGGTACAAGTTAGCAATATATTGCGATATATTGCAATACAGGTTTTTGAACTGACAATATATTGCAATACGGTTTTTGGCGTATTGTTGCAGCACTACCGTTAATTCACAACAGCTGTTGTTATTGCATAGATGATTCACACCCTATGTCTTGTTAACCCTTTGCATGCTGGGAAATTTGTCGTCTGCAAAAATGTCGTCTGCTGAATTTCTAAAATTAGCATTTTCTTCGATTTTTTTTCAAAGAATACTATCAGAATAGCAAACAGTTTGGATCCAGATGAGACGCCACGTTCTGTGGCGTCTCATCTGGATCCAAACTGTTTGCAAAGGCCTTCAAAATTCGGTTGCCGCACTGAAAGAGTTAATACAACTTGTAACACTGAATGGAAAATCAGTAGACAATCAAATGGTTGTTTTGAAAATAAATTGATGGGATTTCCCTCCTTCAAGCTGATTTCCTTCTTTTCAATTTCAAACTTGCTTTACAAATAGTTATTAATTTTGATTGGTCTGTATATAGGAATAGTTTCATTGAACTCTATAAGAGTGGGTGAGTGGCTTTTTTCCTCCCCTGAGGTGATTCCTAACTCACACTCCTGAGAATTAGATATGAGCCACGCTCTGTGAAAAGGGGGTTTAATGCATGTGGGTTAAGTGTCATCCCAGATTAGCCTGTGAAGATAGCAACTTCATATTTGGCATGCATGTGTATCTCATGGAGCTGCACATTTTGAGTGGTGAAAGGTCAAGGTCATCCTTCAAGGTCAAAGGTCAAATATAAACCTCAAAGCGGCGCAGAAGGGGGCATTGTGTTTCTGACAAACACATCTCTTGTTTCCATTTGGAATGGGGCAGAATACCAGACCTGATTTTGAATGAAAAAAACACACTGTTTCTATGATCACTCTTTACACACCCACATCAAAGCAAAAGGTCTTAATTCTTGTTTAAGCCAATTGGATTGTTCAATTATAAATGTTTCTTCTTCCTTGTAAGCTTTGGTACTTCCATTAAACATTCAGCTCACATCTCCTGACATAATTTTTACTTGGACATTGGTCTCATTGTGTGGACTGAAACTTCTTTAAATGGGCTTATGAATCCAAACTGAAAATGCTTTCACCAGGTGCATCAGCATTTGTTATATTTGGCATTCACTTGAATGCAATTTAACATGTGCTGAACCAATTGATCAAGGCATTTAGAGAAATAATTTAAAAATGCAGAATAGTGTGATAATGCTTTACCTGGGATATTAATTCCCCTGGAATTTGAGTTTGAGATGAAAGATTTAGTTGTCTTCAATTTATTTTGCACTCAGAATGGCAGACAAATAAAGAATGATAGGCATGATTAAGAAGATGATTCCTGTTCACATATCAGACCTTCCTGAGAAAGAGAGATATACGGATGAAACCTGACTATAGCTGGCAATGTCAGGTTGTCTTGTAAAAATAAACTCTTGTTCCATGTTCAAAGTTCAAAGTTATGCAACCAGCATAAAACTAGAACAGTCTGTAGTAAGGTCTTTAATTAAATTAAACTTTCTAAGGGACCACACATGTGTAAAATAGGTATCTAAGTGGTAAGGGTTAATGAAGGTCTTAATGAATGTCAGTGGATGATGCTTCTGTCATTAGTGATCTGTGCACCACATGCTCATTATGAGCTTTTGTTATCATTTGCTGTCATTTGTTTGAGTCTGTTGTTATCATTTACCTTGTGAACACTCTAGAGGCCACCTTTATTTCCCAATCTCCATGAAACATGGTCAGAAAATTCGTCCCAATGATATTTTAGCAAAGTTTGGAATCTGGGTAAAAAACTAGGTCACTAGAAGTCTGATTCTTTGCTGATTCTTAATTGTAAATGACGTTGCTCTAAAGATTTTCAAAGGAAGGCACAAGGTTCACTGAGTGTCATTGATTGACAAATCACCAAAAAACTAGTTGAAATGGGAATAACTTCAAACAATCGTGGATATCAATCAGAATGTAATTCCAGTTTCCAGTTGGTTAATGAAGATTGACGGTCCTGGTAAGGCAACTTACTTGTTTAAAAAATATTAAACAATGCATCCTGTGGTAACGTGCTGTTAAGTAAGACAGTGACAAAATGCTGACGATATTGTGAAAGTATAAACATTTAGCAAAAATTGTACACAGTGATCATGAAACAAAATGAAGAGCGTTATGAAAATAAGCCCACTTCCCATGTAATCCTGTTAATGTTAAATGTGCATCCTTTTATAGCTGCTAAGTGTAGTAAACATAGTTACGAAGTTATTCATTTAGAAAATGTCATGCAAGCATGGTTGTCATAAATCAGTCAACAGAATTTTCCCCCTCTCCCACACCACCTCAATCATGCCCCCCCCCCCCCCCCCCCCCCCCCCCCCGATATGAGCCATTTATATGTAGATAATTATGAAGACCTCTGCAAATTAGGCTGACGGTATGAGCTTATTTCAGTTTATTGAAGTTTGTGGCCAGAACTAGTAATCTGAGATGAATTCATGCCAACTTATCTAACCCTGTAGCTACTGAATGGAACATGTGTAAAAATTTATAGTTGAAAGGGATTTCAATAGACGCAAAATTCTGCGTTTTGACACGAGCAAATTAAAAATGACTCGTTTTTGACGCAACCCTTTTTTCTGCTGTGCGTCATTTTGACGCATTGAAAAATTGACCCATGCGTCAGTCAGTTAACATCTCGAGTTCCATGGTAATAAATTCCACTGTGCTTCTAATTGAAATTAATGTTTCAGTATTTGAAACTCGGTCTATAATCGAGGGAATACCCCGGACGTTGTTAATCTTATCTCATCTCCTCCAATACACATGTCACCTTCTAAATAGTGCGTGCGCATTAACTGGGTAATTAGCAGCAGCGATTACGTGATTATTGATTGACCATCCGATAATTGCAGGTTTTTTTACAGACTTGCAGGTTTAAGTAAGTCGATAAAAGTAATTAAAGAAAAAACAAAATTGATCAAAGGTCTATTAATTACAAAGATCCACTAGTAAGTCCAGCGAGTTTTGTCAGTTTGTTAATTCACCGATAATTACGAGTAACACCCATCTTATATAAACTGGAATCACAATTCATTTTTTATACTAACATATTTCGGACATGTGTAGTATTCTGATAAACAGTAATAGATATACTAGATATTCCATGCATTTTTATTGTGTTTTGTTAGAAAAGCTATCATAGGGATGATGATAATATAATGACGATAAATATGTGATGAAAAGGTGCTACCGGTACATATCTTAAATTACTTAAATGTGTTAAAAGACTTAAATGTTTTAAAAGGAAGTAGATTTTAATGTACCAATTCATTAAAATATGTTGTGTTTTTTATCATGGTATTGTTATTTAATAAAGCAATATAACTTTTTAAGATATTATGTTACTCTAAGAGCATATTTTTAATTAAAAAATTGAATAATACAGACAAAAACACAATTAACGCGCTTCAAAATTGACCCCAGCATTTTTTAATTTGACACCTCAAAATTTCAGTCCAGGGGTCATTGACTCCTGGTTTTTAAAATCTATTGAAATCCCTGGTTGAGTCTTATACAGGTATTATATTTCCATTCATAATATGCTTGAGCCTATACAATGAACTTTTATAGAGTGAGATAATACTTTATGCAGCTTGAAAAATAATTTATACCAAATTCTTGCTCTCATTTTGTCAGGTTAATAAATATTTACATGTACATGTAGTATAGGCATTTTGTTGGTTTTGTGAAAAAGGGCTAATTTGTTTTAGCAAAGTATATTTTCATCACACCCTTGAAAACAGGTAAGGTCATGACTTGACCATACTGCAGCTTTGGTTTCTGTAAACTTTATTTTGGAGGCAAAATAGAAAGGTCAGGAGTTTATTCAAATGCTCCTGTAATGATATCTGATAATTACTTATATTATGTCCTGAAGAATAAATTTATATTTATGCCCCCCTTCGAATAAGAGGGGGTATATTGTTTTCCACATGTCAGTCGGTCAGTCGGTCGGTCCGTCCGTCCACCAGATGGTTAACGGATGATAACCCAAAAACGCTTACGCCTAGGATCATGAAACTTCATAGGTACATTGATCATGACTGGCAGATGACCCCTATTGATTTTGAGGTCACTAGGTCAAAGGTCAAGGTCACAGTGACTTGTTCTTGGATGCAGTTTAGGACCACATTTGCAGATTATATTATGTACTGGTGTCGTGGGGTCTCTGTCGGTCCACCAGATGGTTTCCGGATGATAACTCAAGAATGCTTACTCCTAGGATAATGAAACTTCATAGGTGCATTGATCATGAATGGCAGGTGACCCCTATTGATTTTCAGGTCACTAGGTCAAAGGTCAAGGTCACAGTGACTCGAAACAGTAAAACTGTTTCCGGATAACTCTAGAATGCTTACGCCTAGGTTTATGAAACTTCATAGGTACATTGATCATGACTGGCAGATGACCCCTATTGATTTTCAGGTCACTAGGTCAAAGGTCAAGGTCACAGTGACTTGAAACAGTAAAATGGTTTCTGGATGATAACTCAAGAATGCTTACGCCTAAGATCATGAAACTTCATAGGGACATTGATCATGACTGGCAGATGACCCCTATTGATTTTCAGGTCAAAGGTCAAGGTCACAGTGACAAAAAACGTAATCACACAATGGCTGCCACTACAACTGACAGCCCATATGGGGGGGCATGCATGTTTTACAAATAGCCCTTTGTTATAGACAATCCCAGAAATCGATTACCTCCCGAATTACCCGCCCCTGAATACTCTCGCGCGCCTTCAAAACGGTACTGAAGAAATAAATATGGACCTATATATGTGTGTATAGGTCCCTACGCACAACAAGGAAGCGAAACAGTTTTATCAAATATATTTGAGGATTTAAATAGTTTCTGTTATCAATCTGACAACCACATAATAGTTCGTGTTTTTTTTATAAATATTATTTACGTAATTAGTAGAAATAAGGTTCATTTGCATTCGTTTAAGAGTAATAAAACACAGCATGGACATGGTGTAGGTCCCTGGCATGAATAAGGTCTTGATTGTCATTAAACATGTTATTTAAAGGTGACGCGTGATATCTTATCTTAATTTCGGTATCTACACATGTGCAGACATGTGGTGTCACGGGCAAACCCATAAACGCTTTTAATCCACACTTGGAACATCGTCTCCCATTTAGCGAATTCGTTCGCGCCTTGATTGCTGATGTTTTTTTCAAGAGATGTGTGTTGGTGTCATTAAAAATCCGTAATTAAAGTAAAATAAATCACTTATTGTGTTCGCGTTTTTATTTTTTAAGCGTAAATTTAGACCGTTTTACGAAAATAAATTTAATAAAGACATACGTTAAGGAAATCTAGAGAACACAATTGGAACTGTTTAAGTTTATTTAAGGCTCATGATTTTTCATGTTGAACATTTCAATCGTGAAATAAGATGTTATTAAGAAAATTTAATAATATTTCAGGCAACATGTAAAACGTTATTTAAATAGTGATATAAGAAAGTTGTAGACAAAAGCTGATATGTCCTTTTCAATAAAAAAGTATGACATATCCTGACATCTTACACAGTTTTGCAAGCGAATAACTCCGATACTTGTTCATTTAAATCACAAAATTCATTTCCAGCTAGACATTTTTGTATTAGCTTGAGAGCGATTTTTAAATAAAAGATTGTTAAAAACCACTTTAGTTTTAGACTAAACTAGATACATAATTTAAATTTTAAAAAATCTCTTCCTGAAATCTTACAGCGTTTCGATGTAATAAAGATTTACGGAACAATTTTAGAATCACAAACTTCATTTCGGCTATAGATTTGTATATTACCTTTAAAATGACACTTACAAGGGAAATATTAATAGCGAAATGGTAACTGTTTAGACAATCAAAGATATGTATTATTCAATAAAAGAAGTCGTCTTCAGTCTTTAATCTTACAATGTTTCTTAATGAATATCTCCGGAAAGTATAGAAAGTACGACATTTAATAAGAAATAATATAGGCTTAAACAAAGGCAGATATCAATATAATTGTCTACATCGACCTTAAATCTATCTTATTAATATCAAAAATCTATAAAAAAATATTTTGGTCTGAATGGATGTTTCCAATCTTTATATATTGATAGATCTTTGTTAATATCTCCGGCACTATTTACGCTAAAATCACAACGTTTACTTCAGACTTTAGATATTTTTATGCCTTTATAATTATGCTTGAATAATTTTATTCCATAAAGAAATAATTAAATTTTATACAAAGGCATTACTGAAAGGTATGCTTAAAAATGCCAACTCGGCCTTAAACATTACGTGTTGTCACTGAATATTGTTGCAGAGGCACATATTTTATGAATCTATCGTGTATATTTTTTATTAAAATTATATTGATTTACGACCTGATACATATCGACACTTGGTTTCACGATTCACTTGTTTTCAATCCTACTGTGCGAAGTCATAAAGTACTGTTTATTGGAATAAAGCGGGTGTACACTATGATAACGTTGTAATCTGTTAAATTCTTCAGTACCGTTTTCAATCGCGGGTTACGTAATAGCCAATAATTGGCGGCGCCCATATTATCGATTCTGGGATTGTCTATATGTTCAGATAATGCAAAACACTTCATTTTGTGCATTATGACGTAATGTATATTTTTTTCAATAAAGTTGTGAGTAAATACATAGCATAAAGAAGCCATGCATATTTTACCTAATAAAGACTGAATACATGTGAGAAGTTAAGCATTTGAAAATTGTTTGTTTACTTGAAGATGAAGATGTTACGTATGTTTGTTATTTAATGCGTAAATCATGCTCATCAAGTATCCATTGTGGAAAAGACATGTCAAATCATGTTGGAACAAAATTAGAAATTAAATTTTTGTTTTAGTGTTGCTTTAAGCTATTATGTAGTCCTTTTGATGAATTATAATCCTGTGTTTAGCTTCTGATAAAAGCTGATTTTTTTTTTTGTTGAAGTGCACAAAGAATTTGGAATAGCTTTAGTGACTTAACCCATTTATGCCTAGTGGACTCACCCATCCTTCTAAAGTGGATCAATTTATTTCCAAAATTAGGGATGTCTAGTTTATTTATTTCTATATTTAGCATATTTCTTGCAGAAATTCCTTTAAGCAAACCGCGCAGACCCAGATGAGACGCCGCATCATGTGGCGTCTCACAGTGATTTTTTTTTGCCCAAAATTACCGCCAATATTCGTCTGCTTCCCAATTGCAAAAAATGACGTTTTTTCCCAAAAATCTGACCAAAATTTCCCAAAAAATGACCAAAATTTCCCAATAAAGCCAATAAGATTACAATGTCATTTAGCACTAATTTCGTAGAACGAGTGCCTATCGAGCTTATCGAGTCTTCGCCAAATGACAACTGACTTACGAATGTTTGGAATGTAGCCGAATACGATTTTACGTTGCTATCCACACATCTCTCTCTATATTGCGGAGGATACCGACGATAGTCGATGTATCCCGATTGTTAACGCCTGTTTTTACACACGTCCAAGATGGCGGCAAGCAGGCGAGAAGTTTGCGATGAGCAGCAAAAATGATAAATAACACTAAAATTAACAGCGGATATCACATGGTTATTAGGAGATAATTTAATGTGTGTGTCAATTAACGCAAAATACTAAGTTTGAGATGAACAACAACCATATTTTTTAGAAATCTTCACAGTGAATGTGCGTCACGGAAATGTGTTGGGAAATTGGAGTTAGTTTATTCACATAGTTAAAGCATTTAAGATGGGTATCGTTCGAAAATGGAAAGAGACAAACATGATTTGATTTATATGTTAGTGGATCTGTGTATAATCAGATTCATATGCATATTCTGCTTTATTATGTTTGTCACGCTGTATAGTTTGGTGAAATAGCATTGAACTGAGGATGTCAATTGTGCAAGATATTAAAAGGTAAACAAATGAAATGTATTATTTTAGCTCCATTTAATACAACATTAACACAGCAAGAACACTAAATCGTGTTTGTTAATATTTGTAAATGTTTTCACCATATCATATTTTACTTAAAAAAAACATCCTGAATTAAATTCATACTCTTAAAGAGATTATGATTAAATCATAATGGTACATGTATATTGAAGAATCTATAGATTATTGCAAGTTTAATATCCATGTGGAAGGATATTAACTAAACGTTGTAAGAAGACATGAAAGCAACACTTTATAATATAAAAATGCTGTGAAACAGGAACTTAGCAATTTTTATTCTGTTCTTATAATCATATAATAATGTTTCCCAATTTCATGGTTTATCGCGCTATTTTTCCCAATTTCATGGTTTATCGCGCTAATTTTCCCAATCCAAATGCCACAGGCTGTAACAAAAATAAATAAAAAAATCACTGTCTCATCTGGGTCTACGATGTTTTAAAAGGCCTTTTTTCTAGACGCTCCAGGCATAAATGGGTTAATGACCCTGGAGGAAACTCTGTTAATGTACCGGCCACCTGAAAATGTAAATCATAAACATGGAAGATTATTCTAATGTTTACTGACCTACAAGTATCCATAAATTATTGTAATGGTTTTCACTTAGGGCATAAATCAGTTTAAATCACTCACAAATATGGTGTAAATAGTTTTGAACTTTCCTGACCATGTTGCCGGAGTTTATCATCTGTAATAATTTCTTGCTGGGCCACTAACAGCCCTAAAGTATAGACAGAAGATTAATTGGTGTTTCTTTATGAAAAACATATTTCACAATAACAAGGGTGATGATAACAACACAAATTGTTGTGATTGCCACTTCTGTCCTTTATTATTTAATAAAATTTGATCTAAATTTTTATAAAATTGCTGTTTTAATTAAATTAATGTTAATGTTTTCTATGTTAATGTAACGGGAAATGAAAGGCATAATATCAATATAATGTCAATAATAAATGTTATTAGCCGGATTTTTTTCGAAAAAATCTCGGCTTATAGATTGATGTTGTCGGGCGGGCGGGCGGGCGGGGTGGCGGGGGTGGCGGGGGTGGCGGCGTGCTCGAAAATGTTAAAGTTCTTATTTCATGGTATAACTTTGGTATGCTTGGACCTAGAGTCTTCAAACTTGACATGAAGGTTGGCCAGGATTAACAGATGACCACTGGTCATTTCAAGGTCATTCATTTGAAGGTCAAGGTCACTGTGACCTTCAATATAAAAAATGTTAAAGTTGTTATAACTTTGGTATGCTTGGACCTAGAGTCTTGAAACTTGACATGAAGGTTGGCCATAACTAGTTAGTAACCACTGGTCATTTCAAGGTCATTCATTTGAAGGTCAAGGTCACTGTGACCTTGAATGTAAAAATGTTAAAGTTCTTATTTCATGGTATAACTTTGGTATGCTTGGACCTAGAGTCTTCAAACTTGACATGAAGGTTGGCCAGGATTAACAGATGACCACTGGTCATTTCAAGGTCATTCATTTGAAGGTGAAGGTCACTGTGACCTTCAATATAAAAATGTTAAAGTTGTTATAACTTTGGTATGCTTGGACCTAGAGTCTTGAAACTTGACATGAAGGTTGGCCAGAACTAGTAAGTAACCACTGGACATTTCAAGGTCATTCATTTGAAGGTCAAGGTCACTGTGACCTTGAATGTAAAAATGTTAAAGTTGTTATAACTTTGGTATGCTTGGACCTAGAGTCTTGAAACTTGACATGAAGGTTGGCCAGAACTAGTAAGTAACCACTGGACATTTCAAGGTCATTCATTTGAAGGTCAAGGTCACTGTGACCTTGAATGTAAAAATGTTAAAGTTCTTATTTCATGTTATAACTTTGGTATGCTTGTACCTAGAGTCTTCAAACTTGAAATAAAGATTGGCCAGTACTAGAAGATGACCACTGGTCATTTCAATGTCATTCATTTGAAGGTCAAGGTCACTGTGACCTTAAATGTTAAAATGTTAAAATTGTTATAACTTTGGTATGCTTGGACATAGAGTCTTCAAACTTGACATGAAGGTTTGCAAGCACACTTAGATGACCACTGGTCATTTCAAGGTCATTCATTCTAAGGTCAAGGTCACTGTGACCTTGAATGTAAAAATGTTAAAGTTCTTATAACTTTGGTAGGTAAAAATGTTAAAGTTCTTATTCCATGTTATAACTTTGGTATGCTTGTACCTAGAGTATTGCATTGACAAAAACACGAAAGGTACTTTCCTGTCATTTAAATAAAAAATCCGGCTTCAATGCGGTCATCTCCGACCGCGGAACTCTTGTATTAAATGGTCACATAATTTTACTTTGATATTCAAGGTTTTACAAGAAAGTGGATGTTCCTGGGAGGAGTCGTTAGAAGGATATAGCACGCATATATAGCATGACTCCATGTACCATTTCAGCTTTTTTTCCTTCTTCATAAAGTACTGTAAAAGGACAATTTCCCAAAAGGAAAAAATACTCCAAATTTACATAATTGCTGTCCAAAAAATTCCCAATCAGGGCTTTTTTTCCTTCTTTGGGACCCGCCGAAAATCGGCCCTTTCCCCCGCGGATTTTTTGTTCCCCTCAGCAGGTGAATTTTCCCCCAGACTTCATTTTTTTCCCCTAAAAAAAAATAATTTTTTTATTTAACTTTTAATACATAAGTTAACCTGATCCAGTGTAGAAAATATAGCATATTGCATAATTAGATTATCTGTTGCCTTGAATTTGTGTTAAAAACAGCAAAATATGTTGAATAGATTATTTAAGACTTTCCATATTCTCCCAAAATCCGGCATTTCGTGCGATTTTTTTTCCCCTCAAAAAAGGCCAGGCCCATTCCCCAAAATCAGATAAAAAACTCTGCCAATTTAAGGTTTAAAAAAAAAATATATAAAACAAGAAATATCTTTAAAAAAGATATACGGCGTTGATTGTGGTCGAAGTTTATGAACGATCAAAAATTATCTCTATGAGATAAAAAGTAGCGGATGCCTTTTTTCTGCGCAGTTCTTAGCTACATCATAAGCAAATCAATTACGGGGTGTTGCGCCAGATTTCGTGGCTTATTTTGCTTTATGTGATATTATTACTCAGATATCTATATTTACAGAAAAGAAAAACACAAGAAACATGAAAATAAACGAGTGCATATAGGTCAGCCGGCAATACTCGAATCTTATTTAATTGCATAATTATAGTATAGCGAATTATTGTGCTCATGCTTAATAAACTGATCTAAATTGATAAATATTTCTAATTAATTTTATCAAAATTGGTCCTTATCATGCAAATGTTGAAACCATATTAAAAATCGATGATTGACATACCACAATAATATCGCCGAATATCTTTATTTAGTATCTTTCTGATCAAAACAGACTTCAAGTGCACAAAGTTTACGAGACGGCGTTTATATAAAGATTTCTGCAACTGACCGCAAACTGACCTTGATACCTTGCGGATTGGAATGCAATGCATTACAGTCACTACGTTATTGTCAGTAAGACCGGTGTAACACAATGATCGCAACCCCTTCTGCGAACTCCGGTGATGAACTGTATATAAACTCTGACTTTCACAAATGGCCGCGAATTGACCCGAACCTCGCGGGTTGAAATGCAATGCAAGTAAGTACTAAATATGACAACATAGCCTTTAGTATAAACGCTTTTGCGCTGGTAATTCTCTGAAAATAAAAGGTGAACGCACAAACTGTATTTATGTCGAAAATAGATTGTAAAACTGTTCTATCTATTGAGCCTTTTCATTAGAGATAAAATTGTTTCATGCAGTAAAACAGTGTTACAAAGACGCGGATATGTTTCCAATGTTCTGGTGTTATACTCAAATCAGCCAATGGAATAAATGAAGTGTATTCATTCGTACCTAGCCGTGGGAAATTTTATTTGAGTATTATTGGACACTTACAAAGGTCAAGTCAGGGTGAAAAGCTGGCTTAATACAGCTTACGCCGAAAAAAATGCAACATTTATTTAGGTTCCCTATGCAGCTCTATGGCTTTTACCTAAGTAAATATAATATTGCCAACTTGGCAACACTAAGTTATCAATTTTAAATATTTGGGAGTAAAAAATCAAATACACTTATTTCCCAATGTGAAGCCTTTCACTACTCAAATTTTCTCAACTTCAGAGTTTTTCGTGCAAATTTTTCCCAATAGTGCTGGTACCAGTACTTTTCTCAATTGGGTAAAAATAATTGCTGCATTTAAATGCTGCTTATAATCACCATTAAATGTCAACATACCCAAATGTTAACACTTAACTAAACCAAAAACTCAATTTGAATTAGTAACATGTAGACATTTTTTTTAATTCTTGTAAAACTATTTTAAAACTAAAGGTTTTAATTGTCTGATTGATATTCAGCATATCAAACTTCTTTAACTTCAACGGATTGTAATTAATGTTACAGAAAAGATTTGTTAAAGTGATCTTAAATACATGTATGAGCCGCGCTCTGTGAAAAGGGGGATTAATGCATGTGTGCAGACTGCACAGGCTTATCTGGAAAGACACTATACCCATGCATTTAACCCCTTTGTCACAGAGCACAGCCCATACATGTATATGATTCTCAACCTTGTTTTCTTAATAATAAAGATTAATTGAATACATGTATCTCACACTTTTTATCTTCATATTTATTTGGAAGAGTTTTTCTTTCTTCACTGGCATGTTCACACTTTGATACTGTGTGTATTTCAATGTCGGAGTACTTGTGTGTTTACTTAAAGCTTACTTAAAATGACAGAGGCCTAATTACGCAGCGACTCAGATAGTATTATGCCTACTACATCATTAATGCGACCTTGTTGAAACTGCGTAACTGCGTGGGAGTGACATGTAAATTGTTCATAAACCATAGCCTGGCAGGCCATCATTGTGAAGCCTTTAAAGTACTGGGATGATATACAATTTATCAGGTTTAAAACTGTCATGTGAATGTGAGGCCTTTATTGTGTTGGCAATTATTTAGTTTTATTTTGTTTACTTCAGATCAAATGTACTATGCAATTTAATTCATTTAACCCTTTCACCAGTAAGAAGCAAAGTGAAAATGGCTTATGAAAATTGAAACCAGCGTAAAACCAGATCAGCCTGCGAGTAACTCGCGGCTTGTTCAGGTTTCATGCTATTTGCTGCTCACAAGTATCTAAGGGATGGAAATGAAACATTTAAAACCAATGAATCTAGTGAAAAGGTGTTTAATTAAAGACAACTTTCAATGGGACTACAAATGGGTCAAAATACTATCTAAGTCAGTGGTAAAGGGTTTAATGGCACCCACCTTGAATCACTTAAAATCCAAGGGTTAATGTATAAACCTGTAAATATCAATTAAATGAAACTGATGTGAAGAGATTTTTTTCAGAAGAATACCTTGGTGAATCTGGTTCCTATCTGAGCAAGTAATAACTGTATGTAAATAATCCTCTCCATATCATGTGGTGTTGTGTGTGCTGAGTTAATAATATTGATGATTTGTGAGATATAGATTCCTAAGAAGTTTTAATTACTTTCTCTAGGTGTCTAAGAAGCATGTGGATCTTCAAGTAGCGCACAAAGCATTGGGTGTGAATCTGACTGATTTCATTTAGAAATGAGTTGGACCCTGGGAAAACAGGGCTTTAGGGATGCGCAGAATAGCCTGTGCTATCTGCACAGGCTCTTGAGTGACACCACTTTCTGCCTGGACGGGATATTGTTTAGAATAGACCTTCATTTTATAAAAAATTGAGGAAAAAAGGGAAAAGTGTCATTCCTGATTAGCCTATGCAAACACATACAGAGAGACAGACGTACAGAAAGACAAACCTACATGTACAGACAGGCAGACATATAGACAGACAGATATATACGCATGCAAACATATAGACAGACAGAATATAGACTTACAAATAGTCAGCCAAGAAAGCATATAGTGAGACCAACATATATACTGACACATATGTAGACACTATAACATATAAACAAACAACAAGACAAATAAAACATACATCAACCAAAACATATGTACAGACAAACAGACAAATTTGTTGGCAGAAAAATACAACAGGCAAACAGACAGATGGGCAGACAGACAGTCATAAACTTATACTTTACAGAGATGAATTCCTAAAACTATGAAACAGGAACCAAATGTTTCCTAAAAAAAGAATGTATTGTACATCACAGGCAGCAGTATCATAAATTTGCCCCCCCCCCTCTCGCTTTATGTCACTCGGTGTTTCATTTACACATGTACACCATTTTAATTTTATAACGCGTCATCTGGTTGGTTGTTCTCATTGTGTTGGCCAATGATATAGCGTTTTAAAACCGAGCATTCGATCGACAAAATATGAAAGCAAAACACAGACATGTAGCGAGAAAGTCGAATTTAATTGAATATTAAAGTTATTAGCCGAGCAGGAGATCGGTTAGTAGTGTAATCTCGTTGCTTATACTGTCTTTTAATGAATCCAGTTGCATTTTGTCGGCAACTGCATGGGAACATGTGTGTTTTCGATGAAAAAGGTCACGTCCAGTGTTCCACAATCTTTCAGCAATAGGCATATAGTGCATTTCATACCTTGTGTATATATAATACCTATACAAAGGTTATTTTTTCAAACTATGTATTTTTGTCAATATTCATTGTTGAAAAGTAAAACCATACACATTAGGTGTACATTTAACAATCTGGAACCCCTGATGTAAACTTGGGGGGGGGGGCAAATTTATGATACTGTACTCATCCAATTTTACTGCTAGACTGTATGCATGCTTGTGAGGTAATTGTGGAAATTGTGATTTTAATGCGTTTTCTCATTTCATAATGTTAATAATTGTTAATTGTTTTCTATTTTCAGCCAGAACATATGCTGAAGTTATGGCTGAAAGAATTCTTGGCAGTAAGTGTTTTTTTTACTAACAGCTTTACAGTTTATCATGATATGATTCAATAATGCAGAAGTACAGAGAAATGTTGGGACCAAAAAAAAGCACCACTTGAATGTACTGCAGCAGGATGCATTAAATTTGGAACAACATCGTTTAGTCATGACAACAGCACTGTTTTGTTGCTGTTTGAACAAAATGATTTGTTTCGATAAATAATTTTTACCAAAAAACACTGCCAGCCAATGTTTTGTTTAAATTCAACAAGTCCTGTAAAAAATCAGTCATACGACTACCCGATCAGTCATATGACTACCCCGGTATAAAAATGGTTAGAAAATTGGACATTTTGTGTATGTGATTTTCATTAGTCGGGTACAAATTACAAGACAATTAAAAAATCAGCTTTAGTAAAATAGCGACCCGACCAAGTTTATTTTCCAATTCTGTGACGTAACTATATTGTTAACTTTTAATTATATTAAGCATTATAGAGGTTAAAAATAGTTTTACCTTGCAATTTGATCATAAGTAATAATCCAACAAAACACTGTGGCATTATTTTGAGAAATGTGGATAGGAATTTCGTAAACACACGCGTACACCATCGTTAGGAACTGTACAGGAAGTTTGTAAATCGTAACTTATCATTTTTTCTCGGAAGATCCTAGATAAATGTATTCGTTGTTTCAATGCTTAGACCGAGTTATTACGGCAAATTGGGACTTAACTTGCGTAAAAAACTTGCTCAATTTTAACTCCACCTCCTTTCTCTGCAAAAGATTCGACAAGCGGAGCTATGCACCTGCTGTTACTTAATTGGACATTTTCCATTGAGAAACAAAGGTGCTGTTACTTAATAGGACAATTTCCATTGAGTAACCAAACACATGATTGATGCAGCATATTGATTGCATGACAAAGGAAGCCAATTTTTGGGGGGAGAAAGGTGTTGCTTTATGGCTTCAGACAGGAAGAGGCTTTCCTTTGATGATGGCAAACTGTCAATTCATGCAGAGTGCAAATTTTGCAAGATTTGAACTAATGCCATTGAGTCTTTTTTTACAATTTCAGTAAAAAACAACACTAGCTTACATTAAACATTGGATTAAATTATCAAAATAAAGCAAAAGAGAAGTTGGTTGATAAATGTGATTATATTAATTATACCCCCACAAACGAAGTTTAGGGGTTATATAGGAGTGAACTTGTCTGTTAGTCAGTCGGTCTGTCGGTCCGTATTAAGTGTCCACTCTCTAATTCAAATAGTTTTCATCCGATCTTCACCAAACTTGGTCAGAAGTTGTTTCTACATGATGTCTAGGCCAAGTTCGAACATGGGCCTTGCCGGGTCAAAAACTAGGTCACGGGTCACTTAGTGCGTTTTAAACATTCAGCATGTTGTCCGCTCTCTAATTCAAGTAGTTTTCATCCGATCTTCACCAAACTTGGTCAGAAGTTGTATCTAGATGATCTTAAGGCCAAGTTCGAACATGGGCCTTGCCGGGTCAAAAACTAGGTCACGGGGTCACTTAGTGCGTTTTTAACATTCAGCATGTTGTCCGCTCTCTAATTCAAGTAGCTTTCATCCGATCTTCACCAAACTTGGTCAGAAGTTTTATCTAGATGATCTTAAGGCCAAGTTCAAACATGGGCCTTGCCGGGTCAAAAACTAGGTCACGGGTCACTTAGTGCTTTTTTTATCATTCATCATGGTGTCCTCTCTCTTATTCAAGTAGTTTTCATCCGATATTCACCAAACTTGGTCAGAAGTTTTATCTAGATGGTCTGAAGGCCAAGTTCGAACATGGGCCATGCCAGATAAAAAAACTAGGTCACACGGTCACTTGGTACGTTTTACACATTGAGCATGGTGTCCGCTCTCTATTTCAAGTAGTTTAAATCCGATCTTCATACACTTGGTCAGTAACTAGATGATGTGTAGGTCAAGTTCAAACATGGGCCATACCGGGTCAAAAATTAGGTCACGGGGTCACTTAGTGTGCTTTAAACCTCACTATGTTGTCCGCTCTCTAATTCAAGTAGTTTTTATCCAATCTATACCAAAATTGGTCAGAAGTTGTATCTTGATAATGTCTAGGGCAAGTTGTAATACGGGTCATGCCGGGTCAAAAACTAGGTCACAGGGTCACTTAGTGCGTTTTAAACATCACAATGTTGTCCGCTCTCTAATTCAAGTAGTTTTCATCCAATCTTCACCAAATTTGGTCAGAAGTTGTATCTAGATGATGTTGAGGTCAAGTTTGAATATGGGTCATGCCGGTTCAAAAACTAGGTCACGGGGTATCTTAGTGCGTTTTAAACCTCACCATGTTGTCCGCTCTCTAATTCAAATAGTTTTCATCCAATCCTTATCAAACTTGGTCACAAGTTTTATCTAAATGATCTCTAGGACAAGTTTGAACATGGGCCATTCCGGGCCTAAACTAGGTCACGGGGTCACTTAGTGCGTTTTTATGTCCCCCACTATAGTAGTGGGGGACATATTGTTTTTGCCCTGTCTGTTGGTTGGTTGGTCTGTTGGTCTGTTGGTTGGTTTGCTCCAACTTTAACATTTTGCAATAACTTTTGCTATATTGAAGATAGCAACTTCATATTTGGCATGCATGTGTTTCTCATTTGTAGCTGCACATTTTGAGTGGTGAAAGGTCAAGGTCAGAGGTCAAATATATGTGGCCAAAATCGCTCATTTTATGAATACTTTTGCAATATTGAAGATAGCAACTTGATATTTGGCATGCATGTGTATCTTATGGAGCTGCACATTTTGAGTGGTGAAAGGTCAAGTCATCCTTCAAGGTCAGAGGTCAAATATATGTGGCCCAAATCGCTTATTTTATAAATACTTATGCAATATTGAAGATAGCAACTTGATATTAGGCATGCATGTGTATCTCATGGAGCTGCACATTTTGAGTGGTGAAAGTTCAAGGTCAAGGTCATCCTTCAAGGTCAGAGGTCAAATATATGTGGCCCAAATCTCTTATTTTATGAATACTTTTGCAATATTGAAGATAGCAATTTGATATTTGGCATGCATGTGTATCTCATGGAGCTGCACATTTTGAGTGGTGAAAGGTCAAGGTCATCCTTCAAGGTCAAATATATGGGTCAAAATTGCTCATGTAATGTCACTTCTGCAATTTTGAAGCTAGAAATTTTTTATTTGAAATGCGTGTGTATCTCAAGGAGCTGCACATTTTGAGTGGTGAAGGGTCAAGGTCATCCTTCAAGGTCAAATGTCATATAGGGGGACATTGTGTTTCATAAACACATCTTGTTTAACATTCAGCATGGTGTCCACTCTCTAATTCAAGTAGTTTACATCCGATCTTCACCAAACTTGGTCAGAAGTTTTATAGAGATGATCTTAAGGCCAAGTTGGAATATGGGCCTTTCTGGGTCAAAAAATAGGTCAAAGGGTCACTTAATGCGTTTTAAAAATTTAGCATGGTGTCCGCTGTTTTTTGTGAAGACGACATGCAAAATATTATGTGTCAATGGGGCATGTGGGGTTATTCGTCACGTCTGTGACAAAGCTCTAGTTTGCGTTTGTTGAAATACGACGTTTTGTAAATCAACGAGTTTATCATGACAAGAACAACTTTTACAACCATTACCGCAATGACGCGGTTATTGATCTACCTCAATTTTTTGCTCGACTATTATATATGAAATATATATAGTGGAGCTATCCTACTCACCCCGGCGTCGGCGTTGCCGTTTCCGTGCAAATGTTAAAGTTTTCGTACTACCCCAACTATTTTCATTGTCCCTTGACATATTGCTTTCATATTTTGCATACTTGTTTACCATCATGACCCCAACCTATAAACAAGAGCATACAACTGTATCAAGCATTATGACAGAATTATTGCCCCTTTAATACTTAGAATATGGATATTATTGATAAATCTATGTTAAACTTTGCGTACTACCCCAAATATTTCCAAAGCCTTTGACATATTGCTTTTATATTTTGCATACTTGTTTACCAACATGACCCCAACCTATAAACAATAGCAGACCAATGTATCAAGCATTTTGACATAATTATGGCCCCTTTTACACTTAGATAATTGAACATTTTGCTTAAATTGCCATTACTTCTTTATTTAGGATCACATTTTATTATTACTTTGACAAAACAACACTTACCTGAATGCCACAATGGATTCCACCCAAACAATACCACACGCCCCTACCCAGAATCCCTTCCCCCCCCCCCCCCCAGCCTCCCCCACCAAATTTTTTTTTATGTCCCCCACTATAGTAGTGGGGGACATATTGTTTTTGCCCTGTCTGTTGGTCTGTTGGTCTGTCTGTTGGTCTGTCTGTTTGCGCCAACTTTAACATTTTGCAATAACTTTTGCTATATTGAAGATAGCAACTTCATATTTGGCATGCATGTGTATCTCATGAAGCTGCACATTTTGAGTGGTGAAAGGTCAAGGTCATCCTTCAAGGTCAGAGGTCAAATATATATGGCCAAAATCGCTCATTTTATGAATACTTTTGCAATATTGAAGATAGCAACTTGATATTTGGCATGCATGTGTATCTCATGGAGCTGCACATTTTGAGTGGTGAAAGGTCAAGGTCAAGGTCATCCTTCAAGGTCAGAGGTCAAATATATGTGGCCCAAATCGCTTATTTTATGAATACTTTTGCAATATTGAATATAGCAACTTGATATTTGGCATGCATGTGTATCTCATGGAGCTGCACATTTTGAGTGGTGAAAGGTCAAGGTCATCCTTCACAAGGTCAAGGTCATCCTTCAAAGTCAAACGTCATATAGGGGGACATTGTGTTTCACAAACGCATCTTGTTTTTTTTTTAAACATCTTCTAATAAATTACCCCACCCCACATTATACCCCCCTCTCACCCCCCTACCCTTCTCATCCCCCTACCCCCCCCAACCTCCCCCCCAACACATTTTTTTTTTTTAACATCATCTTATAAATTACCCTACCCCACATTATACCCCTCCTCTCGCCCCCCCCCCCCCCCCCCCCACTCCCCCCTACCCCCCCCTACCCCCCCTATTTTTATTTTTTTTTCCTTTTTTTATTTTTGAAAGATCGTCTAATAAATGACCACACCCCACATAATACCACCTTTCAACGCCCCCCCCCCCCCCCCCCCCCTCCCCCCCAAAAAAAAAAATTTAATTATTTTTTATTTTTGAAAGATCGTCTAATTAATTATTGAATATGAACAATTTCCCCATGATGACTTACGTTATATTGTCAAGCACTCGGATAGTCGAGCGCGCTGTCCTCTGACAGCTCTTGTTATGCCCCCGGTAGGGTGGCATATAGCAGTTGAACTTTCCGTCAGTCTGTCCGTATGTCCGAAAAAAAACTTTAACGTTGGCCATAAGTTTTGCAATATTGAAGATAGCAACTTGATATTTGGCATGCATGTGTATCTCATGAAGCTGCACATTTATAGTGGTGGAAGTTCAAGGTCATCCTTCAAGGTCAAAGGTTATGAACGATCTCATAAGTCGAGACTATAATTTTAATAAATTTTTGCAGGAAAAAAATCTCTACTTATTACTGCATTTTTACGGTGGCCATTTTATTGACTGTTGCTTATTTAAATCTTTTTGTAAAAATAATCTATTCCTAATCATTTGGCTTCAAAAATTATTTGATATGTTTTTCATTCATATATTCCCTAATTGAAAAAAAGTTAATTTGTAAAAATTGTGTTATATATGGTTCTACATGTAAATGTATATCTCAAGTACGGATTCCATCTAATACTATCAAGATTGTTTATACCTCCAGTGCCTTTTTTCCCATGTTTTTGAAGCGACTATGGCCTTCTCATTTTATGAAAAAAGAAGTTGCGATCTTTTTAAAGTTGTGAAAAAATGAGTCCCAAACTTCATAAAAAAAAGAAACCATCATGCAGTATGCTTTTGTTCTTCACGAAAGAGTCAGTAATTGAATTAAATGAAAGCAGTCTTTTATTGATAAATGAGTGAATAAATGTAGTATTTTTTAACTTAATGCAAGCCACAGTGGAACATTTTTATTAAGAATTTAAAAAATGTCACATTAAAAGAAATTGCAGAAAAAAATCATCTGCAGTATGCTTTTGTTCTCGAATAAAATTCACAAAAAACTGAATCAGTCATTGAATTAAATGAAAGCAGTCTTTTATTGATAAATATTGTATGCTAATTGAAAACTGATTGTGGAAATGAATAAATCTTCAGTCAATGACAAATGTTCCATATATGGGAGATGTTGACGTCATTAGTGTTTAAGAGCTTGCATAAATCTTACTGCCCCAGTTCTCCTTAAGAGCTTTAATGGTACACTAACATTGCTTTATCATAAACATTGCAAATAGAAGTTTTATTTTCTGTTGTCTGGATAAGAACATTGAATAAACCATTCTTTGATGCAGCTATTAATGTAGCATAAATTGAAGCCTCAGTTGTGACCTGTAAGCCAGATATAGAGTTTCAATAGGATTAAAACTAATGGTCTATGAAAAACATGCACTTCTATAAGAGTTTTATCAATAATAAAGTGTCAATATCAAACCTGTGCATGCACATAGCAGTACTTAATGCTATATGGGCTGTGCTCTGTGAAAAGGGTGATTAATGCATGTGAGTAAAGTGTCAACCCAGATTAGCCTGTGCAGTCCACACAGGCTAATCAGGGACGACACTTTACGCTTTCATATTTTTCTTTTCAAGAAAGTCTCTTCTTAGCAAATATCAAGTTTAGTCTGAAATTGTTGTCCCTGATTAGCCTGTGCAGACTGCATAGGCTAATCTGGAATGACACTTTTGGCACATGCATTAAACCCCATTTTCACAGAGCATAGCCCATCCTTTGTGATGAAGAGGCAGGCACCAAATCAATTACACCTCTGCGACTTATGAACCATAACTCTTCATGTAACATTATTGGTTTTAATGCCCTTGATTATCTGTTTGTATTTAGTGTATCAAATTGCAATATAATAATAAATAAGGCTTCAAATGAAATTTGGAATATTATTGTTTTGGTTTTCTTTATCTACAAGCCTTGGTTTAATAAAGTGTAAATTGTACATGGTTCTCAAAAAGGAAATTGTGTACAGTCGTCACCTGTTGTGTGTGGGTGTTGCCTGGGGCTTATTTATGTATCTCAATGTTCCCATGAGCTAATTAGATTACAATATTGATAGTTATTGACCCCAGTTATTATATGTGGATCATTAAATACCGCAATAAATCACCTGTAAGACAGATTTACTACGTCCTGTCTCAAAGACTGCGCATGTGGTTCTTACTTTTATAACCATTGCACCTGCTTGTTAGCTCACCTGAGCACAACGTGCTCATGGTGAGCTTTTGTGATCGCCTATTTTTCCGTCGTCCGTTGTCCGTCGTGCGTTGTCGGTTGTGCGACGTCAACATTTGCCTTGTTCACTCTCTAGAGGCCACATTTATTGTCCAATCTTCATGAAATTTGGTCAGAAGATTGGTTTCAATGATATCTTGGACGAGTTCGAAAATACATGTAGTTACGTTTGCTTGAAAAACATGGCTGTCAAGGGGCGGGGCATTTTTCCTTATATGGCTATATATGGCTATAGTAAAACCTTGTTAACACTCTAGAAGCCACATTTATTGTCCAATTTTCATGAAATTTGGTCAGAAAATTGGTCTCAATGATATCTTGAATGAGTTTGAAAATAATTATGTTTGCTTGAAAAAAATGGCTTCCAAGGGGCGGGGCATTTTTCCTTATATGGCTATAGTAAAATCTTGTTAACACTCTAGAGGCCACATTTACTGTCCGATCTTCATGAAACTTGGTCAGAAGATTATTCCAATAATATCTTGGATGAGTTCAAAAATGATGCCGGTTGGTTGAAAAACATGGCTGTCAGGGTGCGGGGCATTTTTCCTTATATGGCTATAATAAAACCCTGTTAACACTCTAGAGGCCACATTTATTTTCTGATCTTCGCGAAACTTGGTCAGAAGATTTGTCCCAATAATATCTTGTTATCTCAGGTGAGCGACTTTGGGCCTTTTAGGCCCTCTTGTTTCAAAAAGCTACCATTCTAATAAATATTGTTAACAAAACATGTATGTTTATGACCCTGTTTAAAGATTGTGCAAACCACACTTAGCTTCATACTACAAGAAATGTCCTTTCCAGGCCCCTTTGGCATGATTTTGGGTAAGAGAACAGGGGCAGGATTGTTGTAAGAGTAGAGGACAGGGGCAGAATAGTTGTAAGCGTAGAGGACAGAGGCAGGATTGTTGTAAGAGTAGAAGACAGGGACAGGATTGCTATAAGAGTAGAGGACGGGGGCAGGATTGTTACAGGAGTAGAGGACAGAAGCAGGTTTGTTGTAAGAGTAGAAGACAGGGGCAGGATTGTTGTAAGAGTAGAGAACAGGGGCATGATTGTTGTAAGAGTAGAGGACATTGGCAGGATTGTTGTAAGAGTAGAGGACAGACGCACGATTGTTGTAAGAGCAGAGGACATTGGCAGGATTGTTGTAAGAGTAGAGGACAGGGGCAGGATTGTTGTAAGAGTAGAGGACAGGGGCAGGATTGTTGTAAGAGTAGAGGACAGGGGCAGGATTGTTGTAAGAGAGAGCGGAAAAATAAAGCAACAAACTATTGTTCTGTCAATCTTACATGTTAGGATACAATAACCTGTAAACCATGCTTTTTAACAAATTTGCTTCTGCACTGTAAATTTGATTGCACTAAATTGTTTGACAAACATTAGTTACAAAATTTACATGTTTCAGTTACCTTGAGGTTTAAAAACATGTTTAATAGGGGTTGAATGCAGTTTTGTTATATGTATTTGCTTACCTATGAATTAATGGAAAAACTACATATTGTTATGCTAATGTTACTAGGGCAGGTTTGTTAAGTATTGATATTAACATGTAAAACTATACATAGCTTATTTGTCATGCCATTGATAGACTGTCTCTATTCAGTTTACATGTAGTTGGGTAACAGGTGCTTACTGTAAAAGTTTAAACAACAGCTATCTAAATAAGTATTTCTAAGGCTTTGAATGTATGTTTGGTCCATTATGTATGTGATCTTACACGCCTACATCTCCCATTGACCTAGCCAACAAATGATCCTGCATAGATTACATTCCTTTTGCTGTAAGAGAATCAAGTATTTTAATGGTCATTAGCATGTCTAATTGAATTATGCTAGTCATACAAGTTCTAGTTAGATGTTGTAACCATTTAACCCCGGGGGGGGGGGGGTAACTTCCCAAATTTTAGGGAAGGGGTGTCCCGCTGAGACTTCCGAAATGTGACCCATTTTTATACCTGAACTCTGATAAAGTAGACCCATTTTTATACAAGATTTTTTTTAAAGCATACCCATTTTTATACGATACCATTGAGAAAGTGGACCCATTTCAATACAAGAATTTTGATAAACTGGACCCAGAAGCAACGTGAAAATGGCTATGTGCAAACTGCTTAAAACCAAAACAGCCTGCGAGTGTTTTGCAGACTGTTCAGATGTTATGCTGTTTGCTGCTCATCATTAACTAAGGTTGGAAATGAAGCCTTTCAAACTTTAATTTAGTTAGAAAGGTCTTTAATTAAATTTAACTTTCTAAGAGACAACAAATGTGTCAAAATACGTATCTAAGTGGTAAGATTCTTTCTGAGCTTTCTAATATTTAAATAAATGTTGGCTTATAAACCTGACAAAACTATTTTTAAAGCTACATGTTAAAGAACTGAAACCAAGAAACTAATAAATCAAGTAACAGGAAATTGCTTCTGATTTTAACATTTTACACCTGCTACAGTTTCTCTGATATTAAAGGCTTTTGTAAAGATCGGTTGTTTGTTGGAAACAATATAAATATGATAATGAATTTGATGTTTTATTGGTTTATTATGCTCACCCAAAAAATTTTGGGGGGAGCATATAGTCGCCGCTTCGTCTGTCCATCCGTGTGTCTGTCCGTCCGTGCACAATTTATGTCCGGGCTATTTCTCAGCAATTAATGAATTCAATGAAACTTTATGGGAAGCTTCACTACCAAGAGGAGATGTGCACATTATCAGCCGGTTCTGGTCGGATGATTTTTCAGAGTTATGTCCCTTTGAAATTTTCCATTAACTGTACATATAGTGCAATTCTTGTCCGGGCTATTTCTCAGCAACTAATGACCAGAATTCAATGAAACTTTATGGGAAGCTTCACTACCATGAGGAGATGTGCATATTATCAGCCGGTTCTGGTCGGATGATTTTTCACAGAGTTATGGCCCTTTGAAATTTTCTATAAAAAAATACCTGTCCCCCCCCCCAACTTCTGTGCCCTCAAGACGTTTCCTTTTATCTGAATATGTAGTGCAATATTGTGACAAAAAAACTTTGGGGAGCATCACCTGTCTCTGACGGTTTCTTGTTTAATTTATTGTTGCTAGTAGCAATTTGCCTTACACAGTTCTTTACTTATCATTGTAATATCAAGTGAGTATTTATTGTAGATAATCATCACTGAAAATTGCATTGTAATAATAAATATGCAATATTTGTTGCTGAAATAATAGTTACTTAATGTAACTTCACGGTTAATTTACCTTGTGTAGGGGATCGTTTAAAAGAATGGTTTGTCTGAATTATGGCCCTTGACCGTTTTTTAGAAAAGGTAGTGGATTTGTTCTGTCCAGACGTGTGTTGTGGGGGTATCAGTGTATGTGAAACCTTTCAAGTTATCTGGGTTACAGTAAAAAATGTTACCTTGTGACATTACGTTCATTGTATATGGACAAAATACTGGGTAGTGTTGACAGACATGTGATATAGCAATAAACTATTACCATATTGGCTTGTTTAGCTTGTATTTGGAAGCAATGATTCATGTATTTTGATTTCATTAATCCTTTCCCACTTAGAAGCAAAGTAAAAATGGCTATGTGCAAACAGCATAAAACCAGAACAGCCTGCCAGTAACTTGCAAAGTTTGGAAATAAAGCCTTAAAAACTTGAATCTAGTAAGAAAGGTCTTAAATTAAACATAACTTTCTAAGGCACTACAAATGCGTCAAAATACATATTTAAGTGGTAAAGGGTTAAGTAGCAACTTTGCCTTTGTGTATCTTTCAAGATTAAGTGTGTACCATCTTTTTTTGTCAATCAAGACATCTTGGGAGTTGGGAATGGTGGAAACATTATCAAAGAAAAACACAGATAGTTGATAATCACTTTCATTCTAGTTGCCATGTGCCCCCTTCTTTCTTGGTTAGCCAAGCTAGTGTTATTTACATTATACTCTGGTTTTGTAACCCAGCCAACATATAAAACTTCAAATTGGTGTGAAAGGTTTCCTTTGTCTTGTAATTGTTTTCAAGAGTTTTCAGAGATTTGCTCTGTATTTACTGAGAGGTATCTGGGCATTTTAGAATTCATTTGTACATTGTCCCTAAATATCCTGAAAGGAGAAAAAATGTTAACCCTTTGCATGCTGGGAAATTTGTCGTCTGCTAAAATGTCGTCTGCTCAATTTCTAAAATTAGCATTTTCTTTGATTTTTTTTTCAAAGAATACTATCAGAATAGCAAACAGTTTGGATCCTGATGAGACGCCACATTCTGTGGCGTCTCATCTGGATCCAAACTGTTTTCAAAGGCCTTCAAAATTTGGTTCCCGCACTGAAAGTGTTAACAGAATTGTTGTAACTAGCAGGTGTGTTAGTGCATTGTCAGTGTGGGTGTGTGCATGAGATAACTATTATCACCTATGGACATACCTCCATGATTGATAGATTAACAAGAATTGTATGCAGATGATCTTGATAAACCCTTGCAGTGCAAGGTTGGGATGCATGCTGGGTTCTGGTATGTTTAGCCCAGAAGCATCAAGTTCATGCAGACCTTTGCACCCAACTGTTTGACCTTTCAAACCTGGTACAAGACAAGACAAATATTAATTATGACTTGCATGATGTTCATCGTCTAAAAACAGTAAATTTTACATACATTATGTCATACAACTGGTAATGTTATAATAAAACATACTAGGGCTGCAACAATATACCGGTATATCGGTATATATCGCAATACGCAATCCGCATATTGTATTGCGATATGATTTTCATCATACCGGTACGAAAATTTTACAAAAATTCATTCACATTTCGTCCAGAAAAGCCATCCGAAATAATAATAAAAAGGTAAACAAAACAAAGCAGTGTAAATTATTTTTTACGTAAAAATAGCATTCTAAAAAGTGTATTATACGGAGTAGCGTTGTTACATGGGAGCATTCATTCGATGCTTTTGAACAGATTATCGTTGAATTAATTGCGCACAGCTGTAAATGTTTCGTTCGATTCTGATTTGAGCATTATTTGTAATCCGAATTTCGGAAACACGCTTCCAAATTTGAATGCTAACGCGACAATAAAAAATTATAGCGTCAAATAAAAAGTGCTTTATCCTTTGTCTCAATAAAAAGGGCGCGAAAATTATACAGACATGTAGAACGTCGCATGGAAAGTATGGGTGTATTTTGTGTTGTATAAAAACAGGAACATCACGTCATCTGAATTACGCGTGTTCAGTCGGAAAAACGCCCCGGTTAGGACGTTATTTCATCACATCATTAAATAGCAACGATTGCAAAAATGCATTTGATACTTAAGAAAATTTGCGAATGTTTGTGTTTCTTATTATTCTTGAGCACATTTATACTTTATAGTAAATATTTACCAGAATTTGCGTTAAAATTTGAATTTATGGGATTATCGGGTAATTGGCAAGTTATAATTTTGGAACAAGTTAGCAATATATTGCGATATATTGCAATACGGGTTTTTGAACTGACAATATATTGCAATACGGTTTTTGGCGTATTGTTGCAGCACTAAAACATACAATCATATTAACATGCCGGTTAGATATTTAATAATGTAATGAAAGCTTGTGTTTATATTTCTTCAGAATGCAATCAAAAATCAAATAAATGATATATACAATCATATTAACAGGTTATAATAAAACAAATGCTCACACTTAAAATAAGTACAAAAGCTTGTATTTGTAATAAATTGTATGGAGGATAATTAAGACAACAACATTAAGATAATTATTTCTTACAGTTTATGCTTCTTTTACCAGTTGTGCTGGCTTAATTAGTTTTTTTATCAGTTACATTTAAGTGCAATTGACTTCAACTGAAGTCTTTCATAGTCTGTCCTAAAAAGGCTCTGCGACAGTGAACATTTATGAAAAATAGTATTTCACACACCAGTGATTTTTTTTCTTCTTTAAAAAGTACCTAAAAACAATACCTGTAAAAAAATTGACAACTCAACAACACTTAATTATCAATTTTTAAGTACTTGGGAGCAAAAAATCAAATATCCCAATATGATGACTTCACGACGCGAATTTTCCCAATTTCAGGGTTTTAGTGCACACTTATTATATTATATATATTGTTTTGGCGTTGTCCGTCCGTCCGTCCGGCACTTTTGTGTCCGGAGCCATATCTTGGAAGTTCTTTGGCGGATTTCATTTAAACTTGGTATGAGTATATATATGCATAAGAGGATGATGCACGCCAAATGGCATTGTACACCATCTGTTTAAAACAGACTTATGGCCCTTTGTATCTTGAAAAAATGCTTTTTAGTGTCCGGAGCCATATCTTGGAAGTTCTTTGGCGGATTTCATTGAAACTTGGTATGAGTATATATATGCATAAGAGGATGATGCACGCCAAATGGCATTGTACACCATCTGTTAAAAACAGACTTATGGCCCTTTGTATCTTGAAAAAATGCTTTTTACTATAGGCACTTTTGTGTCCGGAGCCATATCTTGGAAGTGCTTTGGCGGATTTCATCTAAACTTGGTATGAGTATATATATGCATAAGAGGATGATGCACGCCAAATGGCATTGTACACCATCTGTTAAAAACAGACTTATGGCCCTTTGTATCTTGAAAAAATGCTTTTTACTATAAGTAAACCACCATCCTCTCAAACATCATCATGGAAATGAAGTATGATTTACAAAGTGAATACATGTGACTTATCATGTTTCCAAAATGACACCAATGATTCCTGTACCCAATGATAAATGATTAACCATCAAAACATTTCCAGGTATGTCATGGCAGATGTTGTGTTCACTCTGCAACACTCTGAAAATTTAGCGTATGTAAACGTTGAATGTTTTTGTGGAAAACGCACGACTTATTAATTCACCTAAATAAATTGTGAAGGCTAAAGAACCTTCCTTTGTCTTAGTTTTGTGTTATTGCCCTCCGTCCGTCCATCTATCATTATGTTCATCCGTCCAATTTGCACCCATCCTCAAACAAAGCATATGTTGCGGGGGATACCTTGGGCCTTTCAGGCCCTCTTGTTCTCAATAGGGCTGGTGCCGGTACTATGCCCAATTGGGAGAAAAAAATCGCTGAACGCATATTTCAATTGAGTCAGTAAATGTTTATTAGTTGACTCTATACATGTGCTTGATAGTGCATCTGATATTGCAGGCAGTTCAGACTCTATACATGTGCTTGATAGTGCATCTGATATTGCAGGCAGTTCAGACTCTATACATGTGCTTGATAGTTCATCTGATATTGCAGGCAGTTCAGACTCTATACATGTGCTTGATAGTTCATCTGATATTGCAGGCAGTTCAGACCCTATACATGTGCTTGATAGTGCATCTGATATTGCATAGTTGACCCTATACATGTGCTTGATAGTGCATCTGATATTGCAGGCTGTTCAGGACATGGTGCCGGACATTGTAGCAGTTCATTGCCAGGAGGTGGGAGGCAAGAACTATGAGGCCTCCATGCAGCATGTTAACCAGTTTGTCAAGTAAGCTCTAGTAACAGCCCTGTGTGACCTATGGTAGTTTGTCAAGTAAGCTCTAGTAACAGCCCTGTGCCACCTATGACAGTTTGTCAAGTAAGCTCCAGTAACAGCCCTGTGTGATCTATGGCAGTTTGTCAAGTAAGCTCTAATAACAGCCCTGTGCCACCTATGGCAGTTAGTCAAGTAAGCTCTAGTAACAGCCCTGTGTGACCTATGGCAGTTTGTCAAGTAAGCTCTAATAACAGCCCTGTGCCACCTATGGCAGTTAGTCAAGTAAGCTCTAGTAACAGCCCTGTGCGACCTATGGCAGTTTGTCAAGTAAGCTCTAGTAACAGCCCTGCACGACCTATGGAAGTTTGTCAAGTAAGCTCTAGTAACAGCCCTGTGTGATCTATGGCAGTTTGTCAAGTAAGCTCTAGTAACAGCCCTGCACGACCTACGGCAGTTTGTCAAGTAAGCTCTAGTAACAGCCCTGTGTGATCCACGGCAGTTTGTCAAGTAAGCTCTAGTAACAGCCCTTTGTGATCCACGGCAGTTTGTCAAGTAAGCTCTAGTAACAGCCCTGTGTGATCTACGGCAGTTAGTCAAGTAAGCTCTAGTAACAGCCCTGCACGACCTATGGTAGTTAGTCAAGTAATCTCTAGTAACAGCCCTGCACGACCTATGGTAGTTTGTCAAGTAAGCTCTAGTAACAGCCCAGTGTGACCTATGGCAGTTTGTCAAGTAAGCTCTAGTAACAGCCCTGTGTGATCTATGGCAGTTTGTCAAGTAAGCTCTAGTAACAGCCCTGCACGACCTATGGTAAATTGTCAAGTAAGCTCTAGTAACAGCCCTGTGTGATCTATGGCAGTTTGTCAAGTAAGCTCTAGTAACAGCCCAGTGTGATCTATGGCAGTTTGTCAAATAAGCTCTAGTAACAGCCCTGTGCCACCTATGGCAGTTTGTCAAGTAAGCTCTAGTAACAGCCCAGTGTGACCTATGGCAGTTTGTCAAGTAATCTCTAGTAACAGCCCTGTGCCACCTATGGCAGTTTGTCAAGTAAGCTCTAGTAACAGCCCAGTGTGATCTATGGCAGTTTGTCAAGTAAGCTCTAGTAACAGCCCTGAGTGATCTATGGCAGTTTGTCATGTAAGCTCTAGTAACAGCCCAGTGTGACCTATGGCAGTTTGTCAAGTAAGCTCTAGTAACAGCCCAGTGTGACCTATGACAGTTTGTCAAGTAAGCTCTAGTAACAGCCCGGCATGACCTATGGTATTTCGTCAAGTTAGCTCTAGTTACAGCCCAGTGCGACCTAAGGTAGCTATACAAATAGCCAAAATAGCCAATCAGTACTATGATCTCTAATTGGCTACAAAAAGTATGAACAAATTTTTAAGATAAAGATTTTCACCTTTTCTGAGTTTATTATCTCTAAATACATTCATCAATGCATAAACATGACTTTTTTGTGGCATGACTTGTGGTTACTAGTTTTAATTTCTTAGCAAGAATCAAGATGCACCTGTCAGATTGGTTATGGTAAACTTTGTGATACGAATTTTAACCCTAGGCTTATATATGCCCTTTTATCATGTCAAGTATTTGTTTTCCTTAATCAAGATCTGGAGAATGCTCCCTGAGTGTTGATCAAATCCAAGACCTCTTAATTGCAAGATGGACACCACATGCACTCAACTGATATAACTTTTGATGATAATGATTATTTTATATGGCAAGAAATGCATGAATAGACCCATGCCTATCTTCAACATGACAGCATGTTGCTTTGGATTCAATTTGAGACCAGTTGGGTAAAAATCACGGTTAAGGTTTCAAACAATATATAATCTATTTTCTTAAAAGCTTTAGTTTTTATTGGAACAATTGTTCAGAAATTGTGTAAGCAATAGCATACCAGCAGACATAGCTTTAGATTCTATTTGGACCATTTAAAGAAAGGGCAAGGTCACTGTTACTTAAAATCAAGTGGAGGAATTGGGCTCAAATTTTTGTTTGCAGATAGTTTAAAGACAGGCCTTGCTAAGATTACTGAAGAATTTAATGTGAAAAAAGGGGTTTTATGCATGTGTGTAAAGTGTCGTCCCAGATTAGCCTGTGCAATCTGCGGCGTCTCATCTGGATCTACGCTGTTTGTCAAGGCCTTTTTTGTAGACGCTAGGCATAAATGAGTTAATCTATCAGCATACTGTTTTCAATTGTGTATAAATAGGCTTGATATTTTATATTCCTGTGTATATGCTTTTGGTCTTTATTATGACTGAGTATAATAAAGAAGTTAAATATTTATGGTGTTTTTAGTTTAAAACAGACTGAAACTTCAGGATGGGTGTCAAGTGTCAATATGTTATGTGTTAATAAAACTTAACACTAATACTATAAATATGAGCTAAAATGACACTTTAAACCCTTTCCCACTCAGAAGCAAAGAGAATTATGGCTATGTGCAAACAGCATAAAACAAGACCAGCCTGGGAGTAACTCACAGTCTGTTCAGGTTTTATACTGTTTGCTGCTCATCAGTATCAGAGGGTTGGAAATGAAGCCTTAAAACTTTAATTAAGTAAGAAAGGCCTGTAATTAAATGTAATATTCTATGGGACTACAAATGCATCAAAATGGGTATCTAAGTGGTAAAGGTTTAACTCTTTCCTACTCAAAAGCAAAAAAAAAATGGCTATGTGCAAACAGCATAAAAGCAGAACAGCCTTCAAGTAACTTGCAGTCTGTTCTGATTGTATGCTGTTTGCTGCTCATCAGTATCTAAGGGTTGGAAATAAAGCCTTTAAAACTTGAATCTAGTAATGAAGGTCTTTAATTAAATTTAACTCTATCTGACTACAAGTGTGTCAAAATACATATCTAAATGGTAAAGGGTTAAATAACTCAGTCAGTGTTGTAATTTGAATTAAGAGATTTATCTCCCTTATCAACAATGCAGAACAATATGGTATAGTACAGTTTGTAAGTAAAGAAATACCTTGTACTTTATCTTTTCATGTCAAATTAAAGTTTTGGAATGAGATTCCAGCCAAATTACTGTTTTTTTAACCGAAGTTCTTGGTAATTTATTAAAGAAAACAAAGACCTGTAGATTTTCATATGTTGTCAGAATAGCAGATACCTTGGTTACATGTCTGGACCTATATTCCGGCCATCCTTGATAATCCTGGATAATCCTACTACAGTAAATGTCAAGCCCTTGTTTATGCTCCTGGATCGAATGATTGGGGGTGTATTGTTTTTGGCCTGTCTGTCATTCTGTCACTCTGTCATTCTGTCCCAAAACTTTAACCTTGGTTAAAGTTTTGCGATAACTTTTGCAATATTGAAGATAGCAACTTGATATTTGGCATGCATATGTACAGTACAGGCAATGTGTACTTTGACAAAAACACGTGTCCGCGGTGTTCAATTTTTCCGAGGGGTGACATTTCGCGGGGGCGGACACGCTACTGACCGCGGTGTTCGGCGAACACCCGAAATTGCGGCGATTGCACGCTATCGTTAACGGGAACACCCGTGATCACCGCGATGCTGCGCAGCCACTGTAAACACCTGTCTGCGAGGGTCATTCACACGTTTTAAATGTACATGTACAAAATAAAATCATATACTTCATGTACATGTAGATATTATGTGCACATTTTTTATGTGTACTTAAACTCGGGCAGTACGTTAAGTCGGAAACTAAAACTAAGTGTTGAGATGATCAATACGTTTAACTTTTATGGTATTAATCAATGCAATTGCCCTTTTGTTTTCACAAAATTGGGTTTCATTTTTCCCGATTTCCAGAAAATGACTTGTTCATGTTGCATGAAATCTAAATATAGCGTGTTACAGCATGTTTGATTTTAATTTTATTCAGATGAAATGTCAATTCCAAATCATTCGCGAGCTACCCTGGTACTTGAGAAGAAATTCACTACGAAACTTTAAATTGAAATTAAAAGATCCCAATGTTGTCTGCGCTACAAAGATTTTGTGTCAAAAAAAAATACACCCACGCCAATTTTCGCGCGCTTTTTATGGTTTAGAACAAAGAAAATGAAAATATCATGGACATATATACATGTATTTATTTGTGGCTACAATTTGTAACAGAACATGAACTCTACAGAACGCCCACACTAGGTGTCAGGTGATTTACGAATGTTATAATACACCTGTTCTGATTGGGCGCTTATTTCATCAAATCTTTAAATAGAAACATATGCAGAAATTCATTTGATAGTTTAGAGATATGGCGAACGTTTGTGATTTTTGCATTTCTATCACACTTTTATCGTCAACATTGACCAGACTTTGCATGAAATTGGAAATCTCGGGATTATCGGGTAATGGACAGAGACGGGAATTTTTGCATGTATGCGGTAATCGATTGTGATTGTTCGTAATCGTTGTTAATTTTTTAGACACCAAACGACACCTATAACATTCAAACGCACGGTAGATTCTTTCTGCAAATTGGTACCGACCTATGTTAATGTTCAATAATTTATTTCTAGCGAACACGATGAACACTGCGGTAGATATTATGGGTCCGCGGTGAATATTTTATCTGAACACCCATCGCGGGGGTCGTTTGGTAAGCGAACACCGTAAAATGAACACTGCAACGAGTGGCGTTTGTCAAAGTACACGTTGCCTGTACTGTATCTCATGGATCTGCACATTTTGAGTGGGGAAAGTTCAAGGTCATCCTTCAAGGTCAAAGGTCAAATATATGGCTTCAAAGCGGGGCAATAGGCGGGCATTGTGTTTCTGATAAACACATCTCTTGTTGTCTCTACCATAAGAATTTATTCATATTCAAAAATCACATTATTTACTTTCTTTAAAATATTTGCTCTTTATTTAGAAATAAATATGAAATAATATTTTTACTTTGTAGGGCCATGTTGGGGAGTGATGAATTACAGAAGTATGACCGAGCTCGGGTATTCCTTGATGAAGACTACACTGCTGCAGATAAATTCACAGTAGGAAAACATTTTTACATTCATGAAAGCAACTCGCCTTCAAAACAACCATATATAAAATGTTAATAAATGTATTATTCTTTAAATTCACTGTTAACAATTAATTTACACCAGTGTACAAAGTCATGTAGAAATCATTTGATTATGTTCCTGTTGCTCAAGATTTCTTATTTCAATGTGTGTTTACCAAGTTTTCGAGGACGCTGACAATCCTGGTTATTCCATTGGGTATTCTCAATGGGCAAAATTATTCTGACCAGCTTTCATTTTTAGCTCGGCTGTTTTCTGATTAAACCAGAGGTATTGTCATAGCCAGTTTGTCGTCCGCTGTCTGGCGTGCTAAAACCTTTACATTGGCTCTAAAATCAAAGTGCTTCTACCTACAACTTTGAAACTTCATATGTACCTGCACCTTGATGTGTTCTACACGCCACACCCATTTTTGGGTCACTTGGTCTAGGGTCAAGGTCACTTCGACCTCTAATATATAAAAAAAAGTCTTCTGACAAAAATTCATTTATTCAAGACTGCACCCGCAGCCGAGCGTTGGCACCTGCTATGCTGTGCTCTTGTTTGCATTGAAACACGTAAACAGCATGCTTGCATAGGGACTAACCTTGGGATTATATTTAGGGCTTGTCAAACTGCAACTAAGAATAGAAAAACAGTTTTTGCTCAGTAACTTCAGAGCCAATGGAGATAATATTGCTTTAGTTGTGTTTGAAGGTGGCTTACATGAACACCTTGCTTGGGATTGCATTTTGGGCCGGTCCGGTGAAGGTCAAGGTCACTGTAATTATAACTAGATAAATGCTAACAGGAGGTTTGTGGTCGATGACTTAAGATTGTATGACGAATATGGACAAAACTTGCCATATAGCAAGCCTGCAGAGAGCCAAAGCTTGCGATTTCACATTGGTCATGTTGCTTTAAGGTCAAAGCTAATTACACAAAAATTTAAGAATGGCTTACTCTTAATATCTTGAGTTTGGATTGAGGGATTGTACTGAAATTGTATATGTAGCTAGAATAACCCAACGCTATTTTGGGATTGCTGTTGGTTCAAGTTTCTGTTACCAAGAAAGTAAAATGGTTTCCATTAAATAAGTTGAGTTTGGATTGAGTTATTGAACTGAACTTTTTGTTTATCTTTGTTTAATCGTTTGAAATTAAAATCAGAATTAAGACAGTTTGCAACAATAATAAAACAACTTTCAGACAATGAAAACAGGTTGATTTTTCTTACTCATTATTCCAATGTTTATTTTCGCTTACCCACAACACAAATAAAAAATATTTTGTGTCAGTGGTTCACTGACATCAATTGAGTTGCAATTAGCCTTCTAATTATGGAGACCAATTGTTCAACCTGCAAGTCAGACATGTCTTTGAATGGTGCTGATTCTTAAATCTAACTTCAACAAGTCTGCTTTTTATGTCCCCCAGTCTATTCTGGGGGACATATTGTTTTTGCCCTGTCTGTTGGTTTGTTTGGGTCAAACTTTAACATTTGCCATAACTTTTGCAATATTGAAGATAGCAACTTGATATTTAGCATGCATGTGTATCTCATGGAGATGCGCATTTTGAATGGTGAAAGGTCAAGGTCATCCTTTAAGGTCAAAGGTCAAATATATTGGGGGACATAATGTTTCACAAACACGTCGTGTTTTAGTTTGTTTCCCACACAAGCAAGTGTTCATTGTTTACATTGTTTGCCCCTTTTTTAACCGATATCAATTGAAATGTCAGTGCTTTATCACCTCAATATTCAGTAATTTGTGCATATACATTTATACATGCAGAAAGTGATGAAGTTGAATTATATATAAAACATTCAGTTGATGCAATTGAGTTTGACTGTTGGTATTGTGCTGAAATTTACTTTTATATGGACCTAACTAGGGATTACTCTTTAATTTAAATGGGCTGTGCTCTGTGAAAAGTGGTTTAAATGCATGTGTGTAAAGTGTTGTCCCAAATAAGCCTGTGCAGCCTGGACGACACTTTGCGCTATTATATTTATAGCCCCACTAAACGAAGTTTAGGGGGGTATATAGGAGTGAGCTTGTTTGTCTGTCGGTCGGTCCGTGTCCGCTCTCTAATTCAAGTAGTTTTCATCCGATCTTCACCAACCTTGGTCACAAGTTGTATCTAGATGATATCTAGGCCAAGTTCGAACATGGGCCTTGCCGGGTCAAAAACAAGGTCACGGGGTCACTTAGTGCATAGTGCATTTTAAACATTCAGCATGTTGTCCGCTCTCTAATTCAAGTAGTTTTTATCAGAGCTTCACCAAACTTGGTCAGAAGTTGTATCTAGATGATGTCTAGGCCAAGTTCGAACATGGGTCATGGCAGGTCAAAAACTAGGTCATGGGGTCACTTAGTGGGTTTAAAACATTCAGCATGGTGTCCGCTCTCTAATTCAAGTAGTTTTCATCCGATCTTCACCAAACTTGGTCAGAAGTTGTATCTATATGATGTCTAGGTCAAGTTCGAACATGGGTCATGGCAGGTCAAAAACTAGGTCACGGGGTCACTTAGTGGGTTTTAAACATTCAGCATGGTGTACGCTCTCTAATTCAAGTAGTTTTCATCCGATCTTCACCAAACTTGGTCAGAAGTTGTATCTAGATGATGTCTAGGTCAAGTTGGAATATGGGTCATGCCGGGTCAAAAACTAGTTCACTGGGTCACTTAGTACGTTTTACACATTAAGCATGGTGTCTGCTCTCTAATTCAAGTAGTTTTCATCCGATCTTCACCACACTTGGTCAGAAGTTGTATCTAGATGATGTGTAGGTCAAGTTCGAACATGGGCCATGCATGGTAAAAAACCAGGTCACGGGGTCACTTAGTGCGTTTTAAACATTGAGCATGGTGTCCGCTATTTCTTGTGAAGACAACATGCAAAATATTCTGTGTCAATGCGGCAGGTGGGGGTATTCGTCACGTCTGTGACAAAGCTGTAGTTTTTGCTTAAAAAAGTCTCTTAGCAAACATCCACTTTAGACGAAAAGTGTCATCCCTGATTAGCCTGTGCAGACCCCTTTTTAACAGAGCATTTCCCAAATGTATATCTTTACTATTGTAAGCCTGGTATAATAGTGTTGCCATGTTTCTGGTTTTGACTTTGTTGAACCCTTTCCTCATCAGAAGCACTGTGGAAATGGCTTTTGCAACAATTATAAAACCAGAACAGCCTGCGAGTAACTCGCAGTCTGTTCAAGTTATATGTTGTTTGCTGCTCATCAGTATCTAAGGCTTGGAAATTAAGCCTTTAAAACTTGAACATAGTAAGAAAAGTCTTTCATTAAATTCAACTTTCTAAGTGACTACAAATGCGTCAAAATACGTATCTACTGGGTAAAGGGTTTAATATACTAGTAATTATGAAGACAATCTATTTGTGTATTTCAGGCCCTGGGGAACCTTTATTTCATACATGAGTGTGTAGAGGAGGTGCTTATATATGATTTTATTGGTAAGGCTGAAATAAACTTGATACATTTTGTGAGAAAACTCGACCTTATACATATATTTAGTTTTTGGAGACCAAATGTTCTTTTTGAGTGTAAAATATTCCGCTCTCATGGTATTTCAAGGAAGTCTTTTCAAACCATAATTCTACTGTTTACGGAAAGTGCCCACCTCGAATAGTCTGTACAAAAGGGAAGAAACTAATCTTATTAAAGAACTCAAAGAACCATGACATGGGTGCAAAGACTTAGAATAACGTGTGCATTGTAAGTACTTATTTCCATTGTGGTCCATGGATGACATGTTGTGACATGCCATTGTGGTCCATGATGACATTTTGTGTCGTGCCATTGTGGTCCATGGATGACATGTTGTGGCATGCCATTGTGGTCCATGGATGACATGTTGTGGTGTGCCATTGTGGTCCATGGATGACATGTTGTAGCGTGCCATTGTGGTCCATGGATGACATGTTCTGGCGTGTCATTGTGGTCCTTGGATGACATGTTCTGTCGTGCCATTCTGGTCAATGGATGACATGTTGTGACCTGCATTTGTTGTCCATGGATATCATGTTGTTGTGTGCCATTGTCGTCCATGGATGACATGTTGTGGCATGCCATTGCGGCCCATGGATGACATGTTGTGGCATGCTATTCTGGTCCATGGATGGCGTGTTGTGACGTGCCATTGTGGTCCATGGATGACCTGTTGTGGCATGCCATTGTGGTCCATGGATGACATATTGTGGCGTTCCATTGTCGTCCAGATATGACATGTTGTGAAGTGCCATTGTGATCCATGGATGACATGTTGTGGCATGCCAATGTGGTCCATGGATAACATTTTCTGGCATGCCATTGTGGTCCATGGATGACATGTTCTGGCATGTCATTGTGGTCCATGGATGACATGTTCTGGCGTGCAATTGTGATCCATGAATGACATGTGGTGTGCCATTGTGGTCCATGATAACATGTTCTGGCGTGCCATTGTTTTCCATGGATGACATGTTGTGGTGTACCATTGTGGTTCATGGATGACATTTTCTGGCTTGCTATTGTGGTCCATGGATGACATGTTGTTGCTGTTATTGTGGTCCATGGATGACATGTTGTGGCATGCCATTGTGGTCCATGGATGACATGTTGTGGCTTGCCATTGTGGTCCATGAATGACATGTTGTGGCATGCCATTGTGGTCCATGGATGACATGTTGTGGCTTGCCATTGTGGTCCATGGATGACATGTTATGGCCTGCAGCAGGATTGTGTTTCCTTTGACAGCTCATGAGATAAATGAATGGAACTTTGACTGCATCGGAAGAAAAGATACTTTTATTAGAAATACATATACTATTCACTCTTTTTTTAAGTCATCTTTTTCAAATATTTTTTAGTATTATTGTTTTTTTTCAATCTTATAAGATCATTAATAATATATAACAGAACCCCTACTGTTGTCATAGATCGAAATGTCTCACACCAAGGTCTAAAACTTTATCAGGCATAGTTTCTGTATACTTTGTTAGAACCATTGTTTGCAAATATAAAAAAACATGTAATTATGTATACAATATGTGCTTTATAATGAATAAAAAAAAAACAACAGAAATACAAAAACCCCTAAAAAAAGAAAACTATTTGATAATATTTTCATTTGTAAAATGTAACAGTTTAAACACTACTGATACTGTCATTTATTTGTAGCATTTAAGATTTTAATTATTAAAATAGTTTAACAGTAATATGTTAATATATAGGCAGTTTTTATTCCCCTGCCGGTTTCACAGGAAGGGACTTATGGCTTGCGCTCTGTCTGTCAGTCTGTCTGTCACACATTTCTGGATCCTGCGATAACTTTTAAAGTTCTTAATATTTTTTCATGAAACTTGAAACATGGATAGATGGCAATATGGACATTCTGCACGTCATTTCATTTCGTTTTTACGTCAAAAATTCTGGTTGCCATGGCAACAAATAGACAGAAATACTGCTGAAAATGGTGGTTTTCTGGATCCTGCGATAACTTTTAAAGTTCTTAATATTTTTTCATGAATCTTGAAACATGGATAGATGGCAATATGGACATTATGCACGTCATTTCACTTTGTTCCTATGTCAAAAATTCTGGTTGCTATGGCAACAAATATTTAAAAAAAATCTGGAATTTCTGACAATGGTGGAGCCGGTAGGGGACTTGTTTTGCTTGGCAATAGTCTTGTTTTTTACTAAAATAGTTTTAAGTGAGGATTTTTTTGGTTAAAGTGTTAACTTTGTGCCATTTTACATGTACAGTTTTATTCTTTTCAGAATGCAAATTTCTTCCAGTAGAAGGACGTGAGGTAATTGTAACATTTTCTTATGGAACATAATTGTTCAATACATCTGAATTCTTTGATGTAAATCTAGTATTCCAGTTCTCAATTATCAACTACATCTGTTTGTAAATTGACTTTAGTGAAGTGGTGAACAAAAATGTTAAATGTTAACAAATCTGTGGTGTCAAAAATGTATTGTGCATGAGATAATTATTGTATTCAGTCACATGATTATGGTGAAATTATGGATTCAGTCACTTGATTTTGGCAAAATTATGGATTCAGTCACTTGATTTTGGGGGAAACTTCTAACATCAATAATCATAATTGTTTGAACAACTGTTAGTAACTGTACATGAGTTTTAGCTTCTTTGGACAGTTGTTACACTCGATGATTTTCATGGTTACTGTGTTACAATCGTTACTGTATCAGTGTATGTTTGTTTCCCCCAAAGCCGGGAGAATAAAGTAAAGGTTTATTCATTTGACCTAATTCTTTTTTTATTATAAACAAAGTTTTCAATTTAAAGGAAATATATAGTAATAAATACAATCTGTAATTTGGGCAGTAATCCAAATTTCTTACTACAATAGCTGCCTGTGTGTTGAGTTGATAAGATAGGGATCACCACAGAAGGTTGCTTAACCCTTTCAGTGCGGGAACCGAATTTTGAAGGCCTTTGCAAACAGTTTGGATCCAGATGAGACGCCACAGAACGTGGCGTCTCATCAGGATCCAAACTGTTTGCTCTTCTGATAGTATTCTTTGAAAAAAATCGAAGAAAATGCTAATTTTAGAAATTCAGCAGATGACATTTTAGCAGACTACAAATTTCCCAGCATGCAAATGGTTATACACATTGTGTAGACAACAGTTGGTTTTTCAAGTATACATCATCATACATGTATTACAACTGATTGTCACAATTAGGTTAGAAACATCATTAAACAATGATATTGCCATATAATTAAAGAAAACTTGCTTGTCAAATTGTTGGTGTAAAACTATGAAGTTGTTTAGGCAAAGTAAGTGATGTTGAGGCATGTATTTTGTTTCTTGAGCGATGTTAATGATGTTTATGCATGTATTGTGTTTCTTCTTCTATGTTAATGATGTTTGTGCATTTGTTTTGTTGCTTGTTTGCAGGTTTTATCAGGGAACATTGAAAACATCCAAATAAAAGAGAAAGCCAAATACCCACAGAACTTCTTTCCTGACTTTAAATGGTCGCGGAAAGGCTTCCTCAGAACGCGGTGGAGTGTAAATAATAGGTAATTAAAGACCAGTGTAAATAATAGGTAATCAATGACCAGTGTAGATAATGGGTTATAGTGTAAGCAATGGGTTATCAAATACTAGTGTAAATAATAGGTAATCAATGACCAGTGTAAATAAAAGGTAATCAAAGACCAGTGTAAATAATAGGCTATCAAAGGCTAGTGTAAATAATAGGTAATCAAAGGCTAGTGTAAATAATAGGTTATCAAGATGCGTGTAAATATAAGGTAATCAAAGACCAGTGTAAATAATAGGTTATTAAAGACCAGTGTAAATATAAGGTAATCAAAGATGAGTGTAAATGTCAGGTAATCAAAGAAGCTGAATAATTCTGCTGAAATGTAATAATTGTTTCAATTTCTGTCTCGACATTTATTTGTGGTCTGGGATGATTAATGAATGAATAAAGCTTTGCACATATTTTGTACAAATATGTTTAATCATATTATAAGTGCATTTATGGAAAAAAATACTTGCACACAATATGCTAACGGAGACCTTTTGTTGATCTCTTTTGTACATCATGCTTTGTCAACATTTAGCATGTTAACTCTTCAGAGGCTGTGGTTATTGCCCAATCATCATGAAACTTGGTCAAAAATGTGTACCAACGCTTAGATGTGTTAAAAACTTGGTCAGGGGAGTGAGGCAAAAATCTCGGTCTTTAGTAGATATTTAAACTGAAGTTCAAAAATGGTTATGCTCTGGTTGAAAAATGTGGTTGCCACTGCGCTAGCAGTTTTCTTTATATGGTTATAGAAAGTTTTTGATCACTCAAGTAAAAAATCTTCTGGGCCCTCTTGTTTACATACTTGATTGAACAAAACAAACATGCATTACTTTTGTGTACCAATAAAACAACCTGCAGACATTTCACCTTTATGATATAGTTTTTATACTATCAACTGTCACCTGTCTATTTCAGTATATTTGACCTGATCAATATTCACCTGTCACCTGTCTATTTCAGTATATTTGACCTGATCAATATTCACCTGTCACCTGTCTATTTCAGTATATTTGACCTGATCAATATTCACCTTTTCCATGATGCCTCCAACATTGTTGCATTACAGAAGGTAGGAAGTTTCATTCAGTTTTGTTCATGCCATTATTTATATATCTATAATACTGCTTAAAAGTTATTACATAACTTTAATATTGCTGATAGTTATTGCATATATTGAATAACAGTAGTTATATAAGGGATTTTGGCACGATTATGGTAAAGGTAATATGAATAACTATATATACCATTCCAAACAGTATGTTTGTTGATAGAAGTTTGAGGCAATACCTTTCGAACAAACATGGTCTGAATATCTTTTGTTTATTACATTTATAGTCTGAAGTATAAAGAAGCTTGATTGACAGTGTTTGTAAAGGGGGCTCAAGTCTTTAATATGAAACACTTGTATAATTAAAATCAACTTGATAATTATATTATCCATATGAAGGCAAGTACAGGATCACTGGCTTCCTACATTTATGTTTCTGGAGCAAATATATGAAACACGGTAAAACACATCTAAATAACTATACAATTTTTTAAGCAGCGTAACTTCAAACCACTAACAGTTATGATTTTCGGCAATCAGTTTACTACATTTTATATTATTGTTAATATTTTTACTATTTTGGATCATTTTGATCATAAATGTCCATCCGTACCAATGAAACCGAAGGGGACTTCTGGTTTGCGCTCTGTGTGTCAGTGCGTCAGTCTGTCACACTTTTCTGGACCCTGCGATAACTTTAAAAGTTCTTCATATTTTTTCATGAAACTTGAAACATGGACAGATAGCATTATGGAAATTATGCAAGTCATTTCATTTTGTTCATCCGTCAAGAATTCTTGTTGCTATGGCAACAAATAGACTGGAAATATTGCTGAAAATGGTGGATCCTGCAATATCTTTTAAAGTTCTTCATATTTTTTCATGAAACTTGAAACATGGATAGATGGCAATATGGAGATTATGCACGTCATTTCATTTTGTTCCTATGTCAAGAATTCTGGTTGCTATGGCAACAAATAGACTAGAAATATTAATGAAAATGGTGGAGTTTCACGGGTAGGGGACCATATTGCTTGACAATAGTCTTGTTTAGTTAGATTTTTAATAAGAGAGTGTTTTGTATGGCTTATATGGCAAGCACTCCAATCAGCTGTTGTGTATCTTGCAGAGTCCATCGGTGTACTGTGACAACCGATATCGGGCACTTGCTCACACACTTCAGAGGTGAGCACTTTACCACTTAGATACGTATATAAAGCTTTAACGCTTAGATACATATTTTTGAGCATTTGTAGTCCCTCAGGAGTAAAATTTTATTAAAGGCCTTTCTTACTTAATCCAAATTTAAAGGCTTCATTCCCAACCCTTAGTTACTGATGAGCAGCAAACAGTATAAAACATGAACTGACTGCAAGTTACTAGCAGGCTGTTCTGGTTTTATGCTGGTTGCAAAAGCCATTTTCACTTTGCTTCTTATGGGGGAAAGGGTTAATTAGGGGTTTGTGTTGACCATGAATTACGAACTGACTTACGAAAACACTTCTGAAAAATTATGGCCTGTATGATGTAAAGGTTTTGGGACACTTGAGTGACAAGGGTTTATTATTGTTTGGCTGTATATGAATAGTTGGTTGACATCTGTTCCTTCTGTTTTATTATATTTTTTCCATGTTGTCACTTCTAGATTGTGTGTTATGCTTTTCAGATTTGAGACAGATCAGTTTGATAAAGTTCCTTACTTTATTTTTGGCGACTTTAACTTCCGACTTGATCTCCAGGCTTTGTTAAAGGTGAGAAACGGAGAGTGAAGTGGTTAACACAAATGATAAAAGTAGCAAAATTTGAAGAATTGAACAGGTCTTGTTTACTGAGATAAGAATTGAATCCAGTCACTTGATATTGCACGTGTATACAGTCCAATCCCTACTTCCGGTCACCCCTCATCGCCGGTCGCCCCGTGTAGGCGGCCGGTCTGTGCCACGACCGTCGATAAACACTATATAATGCACCCCTCTTTAGCGGTAACCCCGTTTCTCCGGCCAGCGGCCAGCAATTTTGCATCCCGAATGTTCCCCCATATGAGTGGTCATGTGCGAGTAAGTCAGTCATGTAGATTGGCAAAATTACACCGACGCAACGGCGAAAAAAATGATACGTACTTCCAGTCTGCGGTTTAGGCTCTGTAGTACCGAAGCGTGATGTGTGATAAACATTTTGACAGCCAGTTTGCAAATTGCAATTTATTAGCGGCAGATTGTCGGGTTATCGGGTTAAAAGCAAGATGGGACCGTTTGATCTTTTTGTTTCCGCACGTGCGAATATCACCTATTATTACTGGAAAAGAGATTCTTAATTTATAATTTATTATTTGTAGCTGTTGAATCATACTATTTCCAGCACACATTTATTACAATTATCGGCTAATTAAAAGTTAAAAAGAACAATGAAACTTAAACAAAATCAACTGATCTACATGTTCTCTGTGCTAAAAGGTTTTTATCCAAAAATCAATACACACTGGCTTTCCATGGGTATGGCATGAAATTGTACATTGGTGCATAATTTTCGCGCACTTTTGTCGGGACAAAGGAAATACATGAGGACTTTTTTGATGCTAGAATTTGTAAACGTCTCGTTAAAATAAAACAATCGGGAGTGTGTTTCAGATTACAAATTATTATTCTCATTTGAATAAAGCATTTATATTTGTATTATATTAACAATGATTTCAATATTTATTGTGATAAAACCCTTTGCGCGGCGAAAAAATGTTTTTATAATATTATGCATGAAAAGCACGATTACCAGGAGGATTACACCTGGTTGCTATTATCAGTCTCTTAAGTAAGTGGCCACGATTTTAATATCATAAAATAGTTACCTGTTATCTCTAGCTTACCCCTTTCCAAGGGAGTTTTTCATCCGGAAAATATTCAAGCGCTGGAATCGTCCACCTCTATAAGAAATCCAATCAGGTTAAACATAGTACAATTCAACCTAACAGGAAATCAGAACCACAACTCATCTTTCCTTTCGGATAAAACCCATGTGCACGCCTATTTAGGCTCAGGACTTATGTGTTCTTTCACTGTGTTTTTGGCGGAGTTTAAAAGGATAAGTTTATTTATCTTTTATTTGTATCATTCGGTTTATATTTCTAGCTGATCACCGGTCCGGTCCGGTCCGGTCATGTCACCGGTCCGGTCCGGTCACCGGTCCGGTCACCGGTCACCGGTCCGGTCCGGTCACCGGTCCGGTCCGGTCACCGGTCCGGTCCGGTCACCGGTCCGGTCACCGGTCCGGTCCGGTCACCGGTCCGGTCACCGGTCCGGTCCGGTCCACCGGTCCGGTCACCGGTCCGGTCCGGTCATTGATCACCGGTCCGGTCCCGGTCACCGGTCCGGTCACCGGTCCGGTCCGGTCCGGTCACCGGTCAACAGTCATCAGTTGGGCCTGCCACCGATAACACCAATCGCCGGTCAAGAAGAACTCGGTCTTCATCATCGGCGTATTCTTCTACATCCGATTCGTCGTCGAATACATCGTCTTCATCAAGGAGTGGACATCGGACACGCTCTTCTTCGTCGAGCAGTTATCATCGTCGCGGCGCTCATAAGCGATCACGTCGTCACTCACGGAGACGGTATTCCAAAAAATCTCGATCACATCGCAGCCGATCCACATCTCGACAGCGCAGCCGATCCAGATCTCGACATTGCAGGAACGAGGACGTCGGCAACGTTCACGTAGACAGCATCGGACTTACCATACGTATAGTCGTTCACCATCGTGTTCCGTTATGGAATCGCATGTTTCCATGCCAAATGTGTCGGTTCCAACGTTGACTGCCACACGTATTGCATCTTCAGGAGCTCACCTCACTACTACGGCGTCAGTGTCAACACCACGGGTATCATCTACAGTATCTAGTCGTGTACCCCCTACAGCTACCCTGTCGAATCCTGATACACTATGGATACAGAATTCGGCGGGACAGTTTTGTACCGGTCAATGCTGATAATTTACCTTCTTCCGGTTTACATTATCAGTTTACTGACGTCGGGGATGATCATTCGCTGTTACCAGACAATTACAATCCGGTACAAGATATTCTCACTTCTGTTCCTGCTGATTTCTATACAAACCGCTGGTGTTGTAGAGAGTGAGGCTGATTCAGATGCAGAATCTAATGTTGAGACGGATCAATATTTAGCTCCGATTGGTCAGATCTATGAACTGATGTTTCGTACTCTTGGTGAAGATTACTGTCCAAGACCTGCTGAACTGTCTTCAAATGCGACGATTTCTGTGACAGAACAACTTTTTCGTACATTTGATCCCAACAGGGTTATTAAGTCGACGGCTCGTCCTGACCCACGACTTCCCATTGGTTCTACTGTTCTATCTGTTCTTCAATCATTGGAATCAGCTAATAAGACTATTCCAAAACGAGGAGAAACATGGAAAATTCCTAAGGAACTAGCTGATCCAAAACACCAGGAAGGTAGTAAAAGTTACAAACCTCCTGTACCACATGCAACCTCTGGGTTGGATTTTTCAAAACTTCCGGTTCCAGATCCGGACATAAGCAAGCTATCTCTTGTAATGCCAAGTGGTTCCAATTCAGTTTCTGTTCCGTTTCAATGTTGGAAACTTGGGAAATGAGGGAACGTAGATCATTAGGTTTGACTAACCAAATTGACTTCATGCTAGCGACAATTTACAAATGGTGTGTGATTGGTCGGAATCTGTTTCCGGAGGAACTCCGTGATTTGTTAATTCATCTCTCACGGACCACACTGGCCTTATCTCACACTTCTGCTTCTTCAATGTCCGAGATGCTAAGGATTCGTAGAGATCTTATCCTTACTTCTTTACCTAAAGATTTCTGTTGGAACCTGGTATGAACTCGCTCAGAACAGCTCCTCTCACATCAGGGTTTCTTTTGGTGGAAGGATACAAGAAGCAATCACAGCTGACAAGGATGACCAACTTCATGCTTCTTTAGCTAGAAACAACTCTGGACAACGCCAAGGGGTCTTTAAGCATCCTGCTTCTAGGCCACCAGCAGTTCCAGCATTCAAGACGGCTAAGAGAAATAACCTTTTCTCTAAAAAGCCTTCTTTAATCCACGGTCAGGTCCTAATAGGCAGTCTTCCTATAACAGACCTTCTTTGTCACACAAGTCTTCTAATAAAGATTCTGGGAAAAAGGGCAAACCCAAGCCGGGACAGAGGAAATTCAAACCTTCTACCGGCAGGGGCGCACCTCCTGCTTATCAGCCCTAGGTCCCTTCCCTTTCTACCGCCCACAACCTCCGATGCCGGAAATACCAGTCGGGGCCAGACTTTTCCACTTCTCAAATCGATGGCTTCAAATTACTTCAGACGCATGGGTTCATTCTCTTGTGACAAAGGCCTGACTTTTCAATTCGAAAAAAGGCCTCCACTTTCTCGCGTCCCTATAGAGCTGGTATCTCGGCATCCACATATTCCAGAGTCCATTCTCGGGCTCTTGGAAAAACAGGCGGTAGAAAGGGTTCAAGATCCTTATTCTCCAGGATTTTACAGTCGTCTTTTTCTTGTTCAAAAGAAAAATGGTTCCTGGAGACCAGTAATAGATTTAAAAGTGTTCAACATGTATCTCCTCAAACCAACTTTCAAAATGGAGACTCCTTCTTTCATACGGGAATCCATCAAACCCCTGCACTGGGGGGTGTCTTTGGATCTGGAAGATGCTTACTTCCATGTTCCTATACATCCCAACTACCGAAAGTACTTGCGATTCGCCTTTCAAGGCCAAGTCTACCAGTTCCGGTCTATGCCTTTCGGGTTGGCGACAGCCCCACGAGTTTTTACCAAACTAATGTCGGCAGTCGGATCACACCTCAGAGTTCACGGGATTATTCTTCTTCAGTATTTCGACGACTGGCTCTTACACCAGCTCGATCGTCAATTGCTTCTGTACAACCTAGAATTCTCTTGGAAGGAGCTCCTCTCGTTAGGGCTCCTTCTCAATGCAGACAAATCAGACCTCATTCCTTCACAGGACTTTACGTTTGTGGGAATGAATTTCTTGACCCACATCAATCGGGTCAGAGTGTCTATTCAACGTATATCAGACCTTCTGATGAAGGTCAACTGGGTTTTGTCCCAATCTCATATAACAGCTCAAGAATTCCTCTCTCTCAACGGTATCCTGAGCTCAGTAGCAGACTTTGTGCAGTTGGGACGTCTCTTCCTACGTCCTCTTCAGCACTATCTCTCAGCTTGTTGGAAATGGTCTCCAGGCAATCTATTAACACAGATTCCAATCCTTCCCTCCTTAAGGTCTCATCTTCAGTGGTGGCTAGACGAGGAGACTCTGTTGGCAGGAGTACCCCTTCTTCCCCCGCAACCGTCATTATATCTAATAACGGATGCGAGCAAGGAAGGGTGGGGTGCTCACCTGGAACCTCTCAGTCTGATAATTTCAGGGTTGTGGTCTCATCAGGAATCTCACCTTCATATCAACAATCTAGAAATGCGAGCAGTATTTCTAGCTGTATCTCATTTCCAATCACATCTTCGAGACTCTTGTGTGATGGTGTCAACAGACAACACATCTGTGGTGGCTTACATCCAGGCACAGGGGGGAACACATTCTCAATCCCTGTATCTGGAAACCAGAAAATTACTTGTTCTTTGCAAAACACTCAACATTCATCTGCTGGCAAAATATATACCAGGTCGCCTCACGCCCTGGCGGATGGTTTGTCTCGCAAACACCAGTTACTTCCATCGGAGTGGACACTTCATCAAGAAGTGACCAACCAGATCTTTTTCAAGTTCGGTTATCCCCTGGTCGATCTATTTGCAACCAGACACAATCACAGACTTCCTCTGTATGTGAGTCCAGTTTACGATCCAGCAGCGTGGGCAATCGACGCGCTTTCGTTCGCATGGGACCAACTGGATGCTTACGCCTATCCCCCACCCATTCTAATTCCCCAATATTGGGGAAAATCAGGGTGAGCTCTTGCAGGATACTCCTGATTGCCCCTTGGTGGCCCAGAAGATCTTGGTTCAACGATCTTCTCAGTCTCCTGTACGATTATCCCAGGAATCTTCCTCACAGGTCAGATCTTCTGTCTCAAAGCGGCAGACTACATGCGGACCCAAAAATGTTCCACTTACACGTCTGGCCGTTATCAGGCAATCTTTGCAGAAGAAATGTTTTTCTGTCAGGGCTTCAACCCTCGTTGCTTCGGCAAGGAGAAAATCCACCAGAGCAGTCTATGATGCTCGTTGGAAACTCTTCTCCAATTGGTGTTTTCGAGGGAAAATTAATCCCCTCAATCCCTCTGCTAGACGAATAGCGGATTTTCTCATTTATCTTTTTGATGATAAGAAACTTTCTCTTAGTTCCATCAAAGGATACAGATCTATGATTTCGCATACATTGGCTTTCACTAAGTCTTCACAAGTCTGTGCTGATCCAGCTATTTCAGAACTTGTTCGAGCTATGGAACTTAGTCGTCCTGTATCTCGTACACTTGCTCCTAAATGGGATTTAGCTTGTGTGCTTGGTTCCCTTATTAAGGCTCCCTATGAACCTCTTGATCAGGCTTCATTACAATTCCTAACATGGAAGACCGTTTTCCTTCTTACTATGGCTTCAGCCAAACGGAGAAGTGAAATTCATGCTCTTTCTATCGAGGATAGTCATCTTCGTTTTGACTCTTCTGATGGTTCTGTTACATTGTTGTGTCAGTCAGGATTCCTTGCTAAAAATCAACTCCCCTCTATGGCTTCCAAACCCTTCAAAGTTCCAAGTCTATCTAGAACTTGTGGACATGAAGATGATGATAGACTCCTATGCCCGGTTAGGGCTTTGAAGTTCTACCTTAAAAAGGTAAAGTCTATTCGAGGTTCTCGCAAGAGACTTTTCATTCCATTAAAAGGGGGGGGGCGATGTGTCTGCGGCTTCTATTTCTCGTTGGATAGCCTCGACTATAAGGAAAGCTTATTCTTCTCTTTCATCGAGGGATTTATCCCTGTTTAAGATAAGACCGCATGAATTAAGAGCTCTTTCGGCTTCGTGGGCTTATATTAATCAGACCCCACTATCTGAAGTGCTTCAAGCTGCTTTCTGGAGGAATCCGACCACCTTCTCCTCTTTTATCTTCGTTCTCTTGAGTGCCAACAAGACAATTTGTATAAGTTGGGTCCTCTTGTAGTGGCTCAAACTGTAGTTTCTTCTATGGCGTAAGTACACTGGTGCCATCCGAGAATTAAGTACTATACTGTACTAACAAAGATTATAAGAGGACTTGATTCTACTATCTCTGGCTGTAAACCCTCTATATGGGTTTTGCTGTGATGGGAAAAAATATGCGAACCTTCCCGCCGCAGCTGCAAAATCAGCTAGAGATAACAGGTAACGTATTTATGATATTAAAACAAATTTTCTTAAGTAAAATTCATTTTAATTATTAAATACTTACCTGTTATCGGTAAGTCCCACCTCCCACCCCGCTCATCGCCTTTTTATGTTTGCGTAAAGGAAAGATGAGTTGTGGTTCTTGATTTCCTGTTAGGTTGCATTGTACTATGTTTAACCTGATTTGGATTCTTATAGAGGTGGACGATTCCCAGCGCTTGAATATTTTCCGGATGAAATAACTCCCTTGGAAAGGGGTAAGCTAGAGATAACAGGTAAGTATTTAATAATTAAAATGAATTTTACTTAAGAAAATTTGTTTTATCGTGGAGGAGATCACTGTCGGGACCAATTTGTGCGGTATGTATTACAAAGCCATAAAACTGCAATAAACCAATTAAATTATCGATTGATAGTGACACGGGAGTTATTCATGCATAACTGATTCACAACTGTTCCCATCTTAAGTGCATCGGGGCAATAAACGCGCATTGTGTAAACAACGAATCATGAGAATGATTCTTTTTCATTGACTTCATTCTGATGATGATATTGATGATGATTAGAAAGATGAATAGAATATTTTTTTGAATGAAAATGTTGTTTTATAGCTGATTTTAGAAAGAATGAAATAAAATTATTTTAAGTCTATACATTGTTTAGTACATGTACACATATTGACCATTTTGTTTATACAAAAATTGAATAGTTGGCCATGCACTCATCCACTCCAGACTCCCTATGGCCCAACCCCCTCTTAAGAGGCCACCCCGCTTAAGCAGCCAATTTGGCCGTTTCCCTTGACTGGCTGCTTAAGAGGGGTTGGACTGTATATGCATTTACACACTTTAAACTGTAAATCAAATATTCACACTCTTGCAGCAACATTTAAGTAGTTCATTTTGTAATAATGCGATTTGTAGATTGCGTAATTCATCATTTGTTATTACAAAAATTGATTGTTTTCTTGTTCACTTGCCCAAAATTGACCAATGTATTGAAGCACATTATCGCAGAACATCCATCAGTTTCATAAATAGTCTTTTTCGTTTCTAGCTTTGTGTTTGATTATGTACAAATATTATTTTTAATCCATGTTATATAATGACTTCATTTGATTTCAGGTTTTAACAGAGAAAACAGAGGCCACTGAAGGCAGAGGAAAGAAGAATAATGTGAACAAGCTCACATACACTGATGCAAACAGCAAGGTGAACCCTACAGTTTCTCTACTGTTTTTACTCAATGCTCTCATGTCACGTACAAATATCAGTGATATTCAAATTAAGAAATAAACAAAATTCATTGATCCAGACTCTGGTCATAAAATGACATTTTTAGCTCGACTATTATATATGAAATATATATAGTGGAGCTATCCTACTCATCCGGGCGTCGGTGTTAGCGTTAGCGTCTGCGTGCAAATGTTAAAGTTTGCGTACCACCTCAAATATTTCCTATGTCCTTTGACATATTGCTTTTATATTTTGCATATTTCTTAACCAACATGACCCCAATCTATTAACAAGAGCAGACAACTGTATCAAGCATTTTGACAGAATTATTGCCCCTTTTATACTTAGAATATGCATATTATTGATAAATCTATGTTCAAGTTTGCGTACCACCTCAATTATTTCCTATGTCCTTTGACATATTGCTTTCATATTTTGCATACTTCTTAACCAACATGATCCCAATTTATAAACAAGAGCAGACAACTGTATCAAGCATTTTGACAGAATCATTGCCCCTTTTATACTTAGAATATGCATATTATTGATAAATCTATGTTAAAGTTTGCGTACCACCTCAAATATTTTCCATGTCCTTTGACATATTGCTTTCATATTTTGCATACTTCTTTACCAACATGATCCCAATCTATAACAAGAGCAGACAACTGTATCAAGCATTTTGACAGAATTATGGCCCCTTTTATACTTAGATAATTGAACATTTTGCTTAAATTGCCATAACTTCTTTATTTATGATCACATTTGATTCATACTTTGACAAAACAACACTTACCTTACATACCACAATGCACCCTACCCAAACCATCCCCCATGCCCCACCCCAGAATCCCCCCCCCCCCCCAAAAAGAAATAAAAATAATTTAATAATAATAATCTCCATGATGGCTTACATTATACTGTAAAGCACTCGAATAGTTGAGCGCGCTGTCCTCTGACAGCTCTTGTTATGTCCCCCAGTCTTTACTGGGGGACATATTGTTTTTGCCCTGTCTGTTGGTTTGTTTGTTGGTTTGTTTGCGTCAATAACTTTTGCAATATTGAAGATAGCAACTTGATTTTTGGCATGCATGTGTATCTCATGGAGCTGCACATTTAAGTGGTGAAAGGTCAAGGTCATCCTTCAAGGTCAAATATATGGGTCAAAATAGCTCAAACATTGGTCATAACTTTTGCAATATTGAAGATAGCAACTTCATATTTGGCATGCATGTGTATCTCATGGAGCTACCCATTATGAGTGGTTAAAGGTCAAGTTCAAGGTCATCCTTCAAGGTCAAAGGTCAAATATATGGGGGGACATAGTGTTTCACAAACACATCTTGTTTTATATTCTTGAAAAACTGCTTGTGTGCATGTAATAGGTCAGTCAGGGCTTCCCCTGGCTCAAATATTTCTTTAGCCAAATGCGCCTTGCTATTGCAAAATTCTTCTATTTTTGGCTATTTTTAGGTTTTAATGAAGAAAAAGTTGTGGCAAAATAGAATTTTCTTTAGCCAAATAGGTCGATTTGTAGCCATTGGCTAATTTGGCGAATGGCAAAGTAAACCCTGCAGTCTGGTTGAAAAAAAGACGGGTTTGATATCTGTTTGAATTGCTGGAATATGGAAATAACATTATGCTGAAAACACTTAGCCACATGAATTTGACGTAATGTCAATGATGTCATTTACAAATAACAACGTTTGGTGTGCATTTAATTGTTCAACAAAAAAAGCTGATATAATTCAGTAAAGACTATCAGTATATAGAAAGTTAAGTAATAAAACAGGTATTGAAAAAAGCACCATAAAATATGATCGGATATTAATTGGAAGAAAAACACACTTTGATCTTGGTTTGGCCTCAGTCAATATAACCCTGGACCTCGATTATAATATAATCACAATTGATCGGTTCATGCTCAATGGCCTTCTAGTAAATTATTGTTTAATATTTCATATCAACCTGTTTGGATGTGGCAGGTTGAGCTACTCATGGGGATTTTATAATATTCAAGATGCTGAATGATGTATATGTTTCAGGTTGTGCTTACCGTCGAATCCAAATACTTTGATCATCACGAAAAACACAATGAAGTCTTCATCAATAAAGATAAAACGGTAGGTGATTAATTTATGTCTCCGTTGATGATATTTACTGAGTAGGACTCTATTGAACAAGTGGTATATTAAAATGTTCAATATGTTATTAAATGAACATAAAACCTAAATAGAAAAACAAATACAAAAAAGTAACTAGTAATTTAAGCTTTTTTATGCCCCCTAAGGATAGTGATCGGACCGTCCGTCTGTCTCTCTGTCTGTCCTTCCGTCACACTTTGCGTTTAGGTTTCTCAAAATGCTCATAACTTCTATGTCCCTAGAGATATAACCTTCATATTTGGTATGCATGTGTATATGGACAAGGCCTTTCCATACACACACAAATTTTGACCCCTGTGACCTTGTTTAAAACAATAACGATGCCATGAAATCGACAGAGGCAAGACTTGTTAATTAATATGGATCACTAGAATAGCAGTTGAAAACCAATAGATGGCATATAAATATTGACTTTTTTCTTGTGTACGTAACTGAGCATGTATTCATTCCATGCTAGAATAGCAGTTGAAAACCAATACATTAGATGGCGTTTAAATATTGACTTTTTTCTTGTGTATATAACTGAGCATGCATTCGTTCCATGTTTCCCTTGCATTTTTAGCTGAACAAGTAGTATTGGCAGCTTTTGAATGTTATAAATTTAATTGTTTCCATCTAGTGAAAAAATGGTATAGCATTCAATACTTGCATGCATTTCCAGATGAACAAATATTAAATACAGCCCCTGACTAAAACAAAGAATGTGTTCCATCTGGTGACAGAGTTCTGTATTGAGCAATTGTATGTATTTCCAGCTGAACAAGTATGATGTTGAGATTGAGATGTACCGAGACAAGGTGTACGAATACGACATCACCTTTCCACCCAGGTCAGTGACTCAGGGCTTGCTCTGACATACCTATTAGTTTACACCTATTTATTTTAGCTCGATTACATCCAAAGCCTTATTGAAATGCTCTCGAGTCCGCTTCCTGGGACTAAGAACCAGTACTTGGTGTCTTTGAGGGAGATCCAAAGAATGCTTTCACAGTGGGGATTGAACCCTTAACCTACTGGTTGCTAGGTGGACACCCAGGGACGATTGAACTTTACTGGTACGCAACACTTAACATCAAACAGCGTACCCTAACCCGTAACACCTAACACATAACAACTAACGCAACACCTTATAATCCTTTTTATCCTATATATTTCCTTAGTATCGGGGGCTACCGCCCCCAAACCCCCGCTTTGTCGATAGTGGTAAACAACTGCGTACCGGTAAAGTTCAATCTAGCCGACACCCATATCGACTACGCCACGGCAAGCTTAAATATGACATACTTATTAGCCAATGGCTATAAAATGCAGCTCTAGAAATGTCCATTTAGCTACCTACACTTGCTTCGTAAAACACCATAAACAAGCCAAAATGATAAAAATTTGATGTTCTATGATGAATTTGGTTTAGAAAAAAATTGAGCCATGGGTAAGGCTGGTGGCAGCCAGCATGTTCAGGATCTGCTATTGTTTAGTCATATTCTAATGCAACTGGGGATGCAGTTACCAACATTAAAATGCTGGTATGATGACCTGTATTATTTGTGGTTTAGAATTGCACTAAGACTGGGGACAGTTCTGCATTCGTTTAACACTGGCATTATCCATTTAATATGGTTCAAATAGTCTGGTGGAATCTGTACTGTACTGAAGTTTTGTCCCTGATTAGCCTGTATGGACTGCAAGGCTTATCTGGGACGACACTTTACACACTTTAAGCCCCATTATCCAAGAGTGCAACTCATATGTAACAGTTGTCTCCCTTTGCCAGCTACCCGTTCAGTGAGGAGGTGACAGATGGATTGTCGTACATGAAGACACGGTGTCCGTCCTGGTGTGACAGAATACTGCTGTCACACTCAACCAAAGATCTCATCTATTCGGTGAGCCTGTCAAGATTATAAGTATTTACCCTTTACCACTTAGTCATCTATTTAGTGAGCCTGTCAAGATTACAAGTATTAACCTTTTACCACTTAGATAGGTACTTTGACAAGTTTGTAGTCCCTTAGAAAATTAAATTTAATTAAAGACCTTTTTTACTAGATTCAAGTTTAAAAAGGCTTCATTTCCAATCCTTAGTTACTGATGAGCAGCAAACAGCATAAAACCTGAGCAGACTGTGAGTTACTCGCAGGCTGTTCTGGTTTGATGCTGTTTGCGCATAGCCATTTTCACTTTGCTTCTAGGCGGGAAAGGGTTAAAGTCACATCAAGGATTTTATTTGCTATGAAGGTTCCAGTTTTCTTGTAGTCGTCAAGTCACAAATAGCTACCTCAGGATAAGTAAATGTTTATGTTTTCAAGTAATGTTACGTCCCCTACCGGTTTCATGTGAGAAAATATTGGGTTACATTCCGTCTGTCATGTCTATATGTTTATCCGTCTGACCTCAAAATGTTCTGTTTGTCTGGCTGTCAGTTCTTTCCTTTGTTGATCTGTCCGTCCGCTCTCAAAATTGAAATAACTAGAAAAGAAAATTTCATATATATGCATCTTTCTCAGAAATCTCTGAAGATTTGTATATTACATAAGTTACATAAGATGTAATCATTAAACCTGGGATATAAAAAACCTTTCTTTTAACCACGAAAACATTACTGGGTAATTTCTTGAGATATTTATAATAGGACTATGGTAAATGCATTTTTGTGGAAAGATGTGCAACACTAGTATATCTTAAAAAGAGTATCATGCTCACTCCAGCAACTTATTGTTGGGTATATTCCTTATTTATTAAATGGGCTGTTCTCTGTGAAAAAGGGGTTTAATGAATGTGCGTAAAGTGTCGTCCTAGATTAGCCTGTGCAGTCCACACATGCTAATCAGGGACGACACTTTCTGCCTAAACTTGATTTTTGCTACAAAGAGACTTTCTTAAAATGAAAAATATCATAAAAGCGGAAAGTGTCGTCCCTGATCAGCATGTGCCGACTGTACTTTTTAGCTCACCTGAGCACAACGTGCACCTGAGCACAACGTGCTCATGGTGAGCTTTTGTGATCGCCTTTTGTCCGTCCGTTGTGCGTTGTGCGGCGTCAACATTTGCCTTGTTAACTCTCTAGAGGGCACATTTATTGTCCAATCTTTATGAAATTTTGTCAGAAGATTGGTCTCAATGATATCTTTGATGAGTTCAAAAATGGAAACGTTTGCTTGAAAAACATGGCTGCCAAGGGGCGGGGCATTTTTCCTTATATGGCTATATATGGCTGTAGTAAAATCTTGTTAACACTCTAGAGGCCACATTTATTGTCTGATCTTCATGAAACTTGGTCAGAAGATTTATCCCAATAATATCTTGGATGAGTTCGAAAATGATGCTGGTTGGTTGAAGAACATGGCCGCCAGGGGGCGGGGCATTTTTCCTTATATGGCTATAGTAAAACCTTGTTAACACTCTATAGAGGCCACATTTATTTTCCGATCTTCATGGATCTTGCTAAGAAGATTTGTCCCAATGATATCTTGGATGAGTTCAAAAATGGTAACCTTTGCTTTAAAAACATGGCTGCCAAGGGGCGGGGCATTTTTCATTATATGGCTTTAGTAAAATCTTGTTAACACTCTAGAGGCAACATTTATTGTCCGATCTTCATGAAACTCTGTCAGAAGATTCATCCCAATAATATCTTGGACGAGTTCAAAAATGATGCCAGTTGGTGGAAAAACATGGCCAGCACGGGGGCGGGCATTTTTCCTTATATGGCTATAGTAAAACCTTGTTAACACACTAGAGGTCACATTTATTTTCCGATCATCATGAAACTTGGTCAGAAGATTTGTCCTAATGATATCTTTGATGAGTTCGAAAATGGTTTTGGTTGCTTTAAAAACATGGCCACCAGGGGGCGGGGCATTTTTATGCCCCCAGATCATAGGTTCTGGGGGCATATTAAAATCGCAATGTCAGTCAGTCAGTTAGTTAGTTAGTTAGTCCGCCCGGATTAGTTTCCGCTAAATAAGTCATGCAATTGTCATCAGATCTTCACTAAACTTCATCAAAATGTGTAAGGCAATAACATCTAGGTCAAGTTCAATAATCGGCCAAATTGACCAACACACTCCTGAGTTATGGCCCTTGATTCATTGTAAAATTTGTTTTTTTCTCGTTTCCGCTCAATAACTCAAGCAATTGTCATCAGATCTTAACCAAACTTCATAACAATGTGTAAGGCAATAACATCTAGGTCAAGTTCGATAATCGGCCAATTTGACACAGACACTCCTGAGTTACAACCCTTGAATCATCGAAAAATTGCGTTTTTTCTCGTTTCCGCTCAATAACTCAAGCAAATGTCACAGGATCTTTGCCATACTTCATGATAGTATGTAAGGTCATAAGATCTAGGTCAAGTTCAATAATCAACCAAATTGACCCAAACACTCCTGAGTTACGGCCCTTGAATCATAAAAAAATTGAGATTTTTCTCGTTTCCGTTCAATAACTCCACCAATTGTCATCGGACCTTCACCAAACTTTATAAAAATTTGTAAGGCAATAAAATCTAGGTTAAGTTTAATAATCAGCCAAATTTACCCAGGCACTTCTGAGTTACTGCCCTTGAATCATCAAAAAATTGCGTTTCCGCTCGAAACATGCTCATAACTTCTATGTCGCTTCAGATGTTACCTTCATATTTGGTATGCATGTGTATATGGACAAGGCCTTTCCATACGCACATAAATTTGACCCCTTTGACCTTGACCTTCAACTTAGGTTCCGCGTTTAGGTTTCGAAATCTGTGTTTAGGTTTCAAAAAGCGTTTTTGGGGGCGTATGTCTTCCGATGGAGACAGCTCTTGTTCCTTATATGGCTATATATGGCTATAGTTAAACCTTGATAACACTCTAGAGGCCACATTAATTGTCCAGTCTTCATGAAATTAGGTCAGAAGATTGGTCTCAATGATATCTTGGATTAGTTTGAAAATAATTATGTTTGCTTGAAAAACATGGCTTCCAAGGAGCAGGGCAATTTTCCTTATATGGCTATAGTAAAATCTTGTTAACACTCTAAAGGCCACATTTACTGTCCGATCTTCATGAAACTTGGTCAGAAGATTCATCCCGATAATATCTTGGAGGAGTTCAAAAATGATGCCGGTTGGTTGAAAAACATGGCTGCCAGGGGGCGGGGCATTTTTCCTTATACGGCTATAGTAAAACCTTGTTAACACTCTAGAGGCCACATTTATTTTCCGATCTTCATGAAACTTGGTCAGAAGATTTGTCCCAATAATATCTTGTTATCTCAGGTGAGCGACTTTGGGCCTTTCAGGCCCTCTTGTTTCACAAAGCACTGCTCAAATGCTTTGATTAAATGTGGTTTCTGTATTAATAGGATGAGAAATTCAAACCCGAGTACAACATCATTGGATCTGACACGTGCATGGGGGATCACAAGGTATGTGGTTTCAGCAATTTTGTTTCCCATTTGGGAAAAGTACCAGTACCAGCCCAATTTGGAAAAATTAGCGTGAACAACCCTGATATTGGGAAAATTCGCCCCATGAACTCTTCAGATTGGGAAATTTGTGTATTTTATTTGTTGCTTATAGTTGTATAAAATCAGGAATAGCACGTCAGGCGATTTAGGTGTGTTGAGTGGAAAATCACCTTTTAGATCCGACGGTATTTTTCGTAAAATCTTTAAATAGTCACATAAGCTTTTTATTATCCCCCGCCATAGGCGGAGGGATATTGTTTTGGGGTTGTCTGTCCGTCTTTGCGTCCGTCCGGAGCCATATCTTGGAAGTGCTTTGGCAGATTTCATTGAAACTTGGTACGAGTATATATATGGATAAGAGAATGATGCATGCCAAATGGCATTGTACACCATCTGTTAATAACGGAGTTATCTTGAAAAAATGCTTTTTTTGTGTGTTCGGAGCCATATCTTGGAATTGCTTTGGCGGATTTCATTGAAACTTGGTATGGGTATGTATATCAATAAGAGGATGATGCATGCCAAATGGCATTGTACACCATCTGTTAATAACGGAGTTATGGCCCTTTGTATCTTGAAAAAATGCTTTTTTGAGTGTCAAATATAACACTTTTGTGTCCAGAAGCATATTGGCGGGGGATATCAATTCAACGAATTTGCTTGTTTGATACTTAATAAAAATGCCAAATGTTTGTGTTTATGAAATTCTTAAGCACTTTTATCCTCAATATTTTCCAGAATTTGCTTTATAAATGGAATATACAGGATTATCGGGTAATGAATACCGACAGGAAAAAAGTACCGTAAGAACATGTTATGCAGTAATTATACCCCCACAAACAAAGTTTAGGGGGGTATATGGGAGTGAGCTTGTCTGTTTGTCTGTCGGTCGGTTGGTCGGTCCGTCCGTATTAAGTGTCCGTTCTCTAATTCAAGTTGTTTTCATCCGATCTTCACCAAACTTGGTCAGATGTTGTATATAGATGATGTCTAGTTGAATCTGGTTGAAAGGGATGTATTGGGGAATCGATGGAGTCAGGATTATGCGTACAAACGCCAGAAAATGCTATAAACAAAAATGTCCTTATGACTGAAATGATAGCTGGTTTTTTTTAGCTCACCTGATTGCTCAGGTGAGCTTTTGTGACCGGTCTTTGTCCGTCGTCTGTCCGTCCGTCCACATTTGTTCGTAAACACTCTAGAAGCCACATTTATTGTCAGATCTTCATGAAACTTGGTCAGAAGCTTCGTCCCAATGAAATCTCGGTTGAGTTCGAAACTGGGTTGTTCCCGGTCAAAAACTAGGTCACTAGGTCAAAAAAAGGAAAAAATTTGTAAACACTGTAGAAGTCCCATTTCATGCCCAATCTTCATGTAACTTTGTCAAAATGTTTGCCTTAATTATATGTTGGTTGAGTTCAAAAGTGGTTCCGGTCCGTTGAAAAACATGGCCGCCAGTGGGCGGGGCAGTTTTCCTTAATTGGCTATAGAGAAACCTTGTAAACACTCTAGAAGTCACAATTTTTGCCCAATCATCATGAAAGTTGGTCAAAACATTGGTTTTATTGATTTCTCGGACGAGTTTGAAAATGGTCTAGATCGGTGAAAAAACATTGCCACCAGTGGGCGGGGAATTTTTCTTTATATGTATATAGTGAAAACATGTGAACACTCTAGAAGTCACATTTTTGGCCAAATTTTCATGAAATTTGGTCAGAACATTTGTTTCCTTGATATGAGAGTTGAGTTCGAAAATGGTTCTGGTCCGTTGAAAAACATGGTTGCCAGGGGGACGGGCAGTTTTCCTTATATTTAGAGAGTTAAAAGGCTTGTAAACAATCATGAATTAAGGTCACGTAACATGCGAGAAAACTCTTCTAAATATTGCATTTAAGTTTACAGTAGTTACTCCCCTTTGACTATTAATGTTTTCATAATAATACAGTGTATTTTCTAGAGGGCACATTTCTTTTTCGATCTTCATGAAACTTGGTCAGAAGCTTTGTCCCAATGATATCTCGGTCGAGTTCGAAACTGGGTCATGCCGGGTCAAAAACTAGGTCACTAGGTCAAAAAAAAGAAAAACCTGTAGAAGTCACATTTCATGCCCAATCTTCATGAAACTTTGTCAAAATGTTTGTCTTAATGATATGTTGGTTGAGTTCAAAAGTGGTTCTGGTCTGTTGAAAAACATGGCCGCCAGTGGGCGGGCAGTTTTCCTTATTTGGCTATAGAGATACCTTGTAAACACTCTAGAGGCCACATTTTTTGTCCGATCTTCATGAAACGTGGTCAGAAGATTTGTCCCAATGATATCTCGATGAAGTTGGAAACTGGGTCATGCTGGGTCAAAAACTAGGTCACTAGGTTAAAAAAACCAAAAAACCTTGTAAACACTGTAGAAGTCACATTTCATGCCCAATCTTCATGTAACTTTGTCAAAATGTTTGTCTTAATGATATGTTGGTTGAGTTCAAAAGGGGTTCTGGTCCGTTGAAAAACATGGCCGCCAGTGGGCGGGGCAGTTTTCCTTATTGGCTATAGAGAAACCTTGTAAACACACAAGAAGTCACAATTTTTGCCCAATCATCATGAAAGTTGGACAAACATTGGTTTTATTGATATCTCAGACGAGTTCGAAAAATGGTCCAGATCGGTGAAAAACATTGCCGCCAGTGGGTCTCATTTTTTGCCTAATCATCGTGAAACTTAGTCAATACATTGGTTTTATTGATTTCTTTGTCCGCCGTCCGTTCGTCCACATTTGGTTTGTAAACACTCTAGCATTCACAATTCTCAAGCATTCTTTATGAAGGTTGCTGAAAGATCTCAGTCAAGTTTGATAATGAACAAAATCACATAATTAATGCCATAATTATTGCCCTTAGATTGTCCAAATTTTCATTATATTATACAAAATCCTTGTAAACACTCTATAGGTCACAATTTTGTTTCAGATTTTATGAATCTTGGTCAATATAATTATTATTTATTTTTGTAAGCAAAGTTTGATGTTTGGTTAGGGGGGTCAACTCAAAATATAGGTCACCAGGTAAAATCTTACAAAAACAAAAACACTCCATCCGCCAGAGTTTTGGTTCAATAATGATGAAACTTGACCAAGATGTTTGTCTGGACAATATCTAGGTCAAGTTTGATGTTTGGTAAAGATTAAATGAACCGACTCCTCTCAGGTGAGCGAACTAGGGCCATCTTGGCCCTCTTGTCTTGAATAGTCCTAACGCAACAAATAACGTAAAAAATAAATGTAAAAACATTAACATATTGAGGGGCTTCCCACTGGTATACCTGCCAAGGATCAAAATCAGTATAACCTGACATTTAAGATACTGGTATTGAATTTTAAATTGCTACTTTGTATACTGGCATGTGAGTTGTTTCTTGTTTAACTTCAGCCTGTGTACCTGTTGTTGCGGTTAAAGAAAGGAAAAGGTAATAAAAACCTGTCGTATTACACTCAGTCATCGATTGAACGTAGAAAAATGCTTTCAAAGACAATTTCTATAAACGGAGAAACAGTAGAATTTCGAGGAGATAAACTAAATATTCATGATTTTGCAAACTTTGAAAAAACTGAAGAACTGATGCCTGAGTTTCGAATGAGCATAAAAACCAAAGCTGCCCCAGCTGATGGTGATGGAGAAAGCATGGTGGAAGGATCTGATACCAATGGAAGTAGCAGTACAACAAGAAAAACGCCCTCCTTTCATGACATTGCCCGGCAAGTATGTAGGATGGAGTCGGCTCTGTTGAAATGGCCACATACACCACGGACACGGCATCACAGTTCATCATCCGAAGATATGAAATCTGACGATGACATTGATTCTAAGGTGTCAGATCAGATGTCCGTTGAAACTGATGTTTTAAAAATAGAATCTGATGTGAACGACGTAGCCGTAGATCTAAAGCCCTTATACTCTGAAGGCAAAGACAGTGACCTGAGGCAAAGAAAAAAACTGACAAGTAAAAACAATGTCGGGGCAGCTTTGAGTGAAAATCAGGATGTTGAGACAAATGAATATTTGCATGAACAGAATTCTTGTGTAAAGCATGAGCATGAGTCGGTGGCTGGTGATGTGGATAAACCTGCAACTGGACGACGAAGAATACGATGCCCATTTTGTGTTGTCATGTAGTCTCGATGTTGTCTCCCCTTGATGTTTGTGAGTTTGTTTTATTTTATTTATTTTTAGCTCACCTGAGCACAACATGTTCATGCTGAGCTTTTGTGATGGCTTGTGTTCCGTCGGGCGTTGTGTGTCGTCAACATTTACCTTGTTAACATTCTAGAGGCCATATTGATAGTCCAATCTTCAAGGAGCTTGTTCAGAACAGTTGTCCCAATAGTATCTTACCCTAATGTGAAACTGGGTCAAGTGAGGTAAAAAAAATTATCACAAGGTCAAAATGAAAAAAATACCTTTTTAACCTTCTAGAAATCATACTTATAGTCCAATCCACTATAGAGGGCACACTAATAGAAACTCTTGTCAGAATGTTTTTATACCCCCACAAACAAAGTTTAGGGGGGTATATAGGAGTGAGCTTGTCTCTCGGTCGGTCCGTATTAAGTGCCAGCTCCCTAGTTTAAGTTGTTTTCATCCGATCTTCACCAAACTTGGTCAGATGTTGTATCTGGATGATGTCTAGGTCAAGTTCGAATATGGGTCATGTCGGGTCCAAAACTAGGTCACGGATTCACTTAGTGCGTTTTCAACATTGAGCATGGTGTCCGCTCTCTAATTCAAGTAGTTTTCATCAGAGCTTCACCAAACTTGGTCAGAAGTTGTATCTAGATGATGTCTAGCTAAAGTGTGAATATGGGTCATGCCGGGTAAAAAACTAGGTCACGGGGTCACTTAGTGCATTTTAAACATTGAGCAAGGTGTCTGCAATTTTTTGTGAAGAGAACATGCAAATTATTCTGTGTCAATGCGGCATGTGGGTGTATTCGTCACGTCTGTGACAAAGCTCTAGTTATAATGGCAATATGAAGGTCTACTCTGGGTCAAGTGGGGTCAAAACTAGTTAACCCATGTTAAGTCTTAAACACTTGGGGTGTGTGTATGGACTCAGGTGAGAACTTAAGGCCTATGATGGCGTTGTTAATTATTTATTAAGATAGTGTGGACAGTAAAATTATTTCTCTTGTTCTCACAAAGCATGCACATTATCAATACACATGGAGTAGTCAATTAATATTAATTGTATGAGACAGAAGCCCTGTTTGTACATATGTCATAGCAGGTTCTTTTAACGGACATAATTCATATACTTATATGACTCACTGATAAATGTTTAACATTGACATAACTTATAGCATGATTATTTTCAATATATTCTTTGGTTTTGCATGAAGGTTTTGTGTTTAATTGTCAATGCAAATTTCCTACAGCTGAATACATTTTACCCGATGTTTTGTTTTTAAAGTTTATTTCACATTCTGATCATCATCTTTTTGACCTAAGATCTTGTTTAACTTTATGTCAGCATAAGTTAAAGTCTTTTATCAGTTTTAAAACTTTTTATGCCCCCATTTCGAAGAAAAGGGGGTATATAGTTTTCGCACTGTCCGTCGGTCGGTCGGTCAGTCGGTCGGTCGGTCACACTTGGTGTCCGCTCTCTAATTCAAATAGTTTTCATCCAATCTTTACCAAACTTGGTCAGAAGTTGTATCCAGACAATATCTAGGTCAAGTTCGAATATGGGTCATGCCGGGTCAAAAACTAGGTCACGGGGTCACTTAGTGCATTTCAAGGATTTAGCATGGTGTCCGCTCTCTAATTGAAGTAGTTTTCATCTGATCTTTACTAAACTTGGTCAGAAGTGTTATCAAGACAATATCTAGGTCAAGTTCGAATATGGGTCATGCCGGGTCAAAAACTAGGTCACTGGGTCACTTAGTGCATTTCAAGGATTTAGCATAGTGTCCGCTCTCTAATTGAAGTAGTTTTCATCTGATCTCTGCTAAACTTGGTAAGAAGTTGTAATTAAGACAATATCTAGGTCAAGTTCGAATATGGGTCATGCCGGGTCAAAAACTAGGTCACGGGGTCACTTAGTGCATTTCAAGGATTAAGCATGTTGTCCGCTCTCTAGTTTATGTGGCTTTCTGATTTATTTTGATATTCTAAGACATTTTTATGCCCCCGAAGGAGGGCATATAGTGATCGGACTGTCCGTTCGTCTGTCCGTCACACTTTGCGTTTAGATTTCGAAAAATGCTCATAACTTCTATGTCCCTTCAGATAGCAATTTCATATTTGGCATGCATGTGTATATGGACAAGGCCTTTCCATTTGCACACAAATTTTTACCCCTGTGACCTTGACCTTGAACTTAGGGTCCGCGTTAAGGTTCGAAATCTGCGTTTAGGATTCGAAAAAAGCTAATAACTTCTACCAAGCGTTTACACAGTTATACTTTTATGAAGTGACAAAGTTACAGTTGGGGCATCCGTGTCCTGTGGACACATTTCTTGTTTTATAAGCAGAGATTAGAATTAATGGGACATCTAACCTACATATTAAGGGTTCAATGTGAACCAGTTTCTTTATCATTTGCAATACAATGCACACTTTAACCCTTTCCCCCATAAGAATTTAAGTGACAATGGCTTTTGCAACCAGCATAAAATCAGAACAGCCTGGGAGTAACTCTCATTCTGTTCAGGTTTTATGCTGTTTTCTGCTCATAAGTAACTTAGGATTAGAAATGGCGCCTTTAAAATTTAGTAAGAAAGGTATTTAATTAAGTATAACTTTCTAAAGGACTACAAATGCATCAAAATACGTATCTAAGTGATGAAGGGTTAAATTTGATTCTATTTGTCTATTGCAGCTGTCACAATATGTTCACACAATTCTTGTCTGTTTCCGTTACAGCCACAGTCTCGCCCTCACCAGAACAGATCCAGTTGCCAATGGCAACAGAGGTGATTGTTCCCAGCACTCAAGTGAAAATCTCTGAAGTAGACACTACCAAATACATTCACATTAGACAGAATGGCACCTCAGCAAGAGTCTTCCGAGAGACCTCTGTTTGACCTTCAGCTGACCTTTGACCTAGAGGCTTCAAATAGATTTTCATGCAATGTATTAGTTGCCATGACAACATTTAATTGATTTGATGCTGTTTTGAGGTTAAGGATAGACTGTTGTTAATATATGAAAGGCAATATGTTGTTATATTTATATATTTTTATGTTTTGAAATTAAAAAATCATGAGATTTTCGGCAGTACTGTTAGAGATGGTTGTTAGTATGGTGTTTAATAATGTTATATCACTGTTACTGAAGCTTGTTTATGATGTTCGTGTTTCAATTTGGCAGCAAATGTCTACATGAGAAATCGTGTAGGGAGATGTCTACGAGAGAAATCATGTAGGCAGACATTGGATTGATGATAGGATATAATTCTCAAAATCAAAAGAAAAATGGCACTTGTTCTTAGTGATGTTTGTTCAGTAATTGAATACCTGTGTATGCTGAATATGGTAATATTTGTTACTAATTTCATGTCAAAATATATCTAGCAAGATGCACCAAACAATGACCAAATAATGTTATTACCCGAATGTACATGTAGCATATTTTCCCATTTACTTATATTAGCAAATAATCACATATGCCCATTCTAATTGTTTAGTACAAAACTAAGCTACTGTCATCTGTTTTAATGAATATGCACCAAAATTATCTGAAAATTCTATTGCTCAAGTAATATAATTAAAATGTAAACCACTTAAATTTGGGTTCATGCAGTTTACTTTTACTTCATGCGAGATTATATTTTGAAGTTGAACCATGTCAAGAAGTGAAATGTTCATTTCTAGAAAATAAAGAAAATGTTGTTTTTTTATATCTGAAAAGAAATTTCCTCTCAATTAATGATTCTTAATTAAATAAGCTGCGTCCTTCAAAAATGGGTCTTATGCCATATGCAGGTATCTCTTTGCAGTCTGGTCATGAGCAACCCTGTCTGCTAATAAGACCAGGAAATCTTATGTCACTTTGTAGTGGCAAGTTTAGCTCCAGACGAAAATGCTAGTTTGTGCATATGGCATAAGACCCATTTTTTTTTTTGAAAAAAATTATGAGCTATTGTCGTCATCCGCGTCGGCGTCCGGTTAAGTTTTGCGTTTAGGTCCACTTTTCTCATAAAGTATCAAATCTATTGCATTCAAACTTGGTACACTTACTTACTATCATTAGGGGACAGGGCAGGCAAAGTTAGATAACTCTGGCTTTCATTTTGACAGAATTATGTGCCCCTTTTTATACTTAGAAAATTGAAAATTTTGGTTAAGTTTTGTGTTTAGGTCCATTTTATTCCTTAAGTATCAAAGCTATTGCTTTCATACTTGCAACACTTACTCACTATCATAAGGGGACTGTGCAGGCAAAGTTATGTAACTCTGACTGGCATTTTGACAGAATTATGTGCCCTTTTTATACTTAGAAAATTGAAAATTTGGTTAAGTTTTGTGTTTAGGTCCACTTTTTCCTAAAGTATCAAAGCTATTGCTTTCATACTTGCAACACTTACTAAATAATGTAAGGGGACTGTGCAGGCAAAGTTATGTAACTCTGACTGGCATTTTGATGGAATTATGGGTCCTTTATACTTGAAAATTTGGTTAAGTTTTGTGTTTAGGTCCACTTTATCCGTAAAGTATCATAGATATTGCTTTCATACTTGGAACGCTCGCAAACTATCATAAGGGGACAGTAAAGGACAAGTTGCATAACTCTGGTTGTCATTTTTACGGAATTATGACCCTTTTTTTACTTAGTAACTTTGAATATATGGTTACATTTTGTGTTTAGCTCCACTTTACTTCTAAAGTATCAAGGCTATTGCTTTTAAACTTCAAATACTTTCATGTTATCATGAGGGTACTGTACCTGGCAAGTTGAATTTTACCTTGACCTTTGAATGACCTTGACTCTCAAGGTCAAATTTTTAAATTTTGCTAAAATTGCCATGACTTCTTTATTTATGAATAGATTCGATTGAGACTTTGACAAAAAAACTCTTACCTGACCTACCACAATAGACTCCACCCAAACCATCCCCCACGCCCCCCTCCCCCCCCCCCCCCCGAATCCCCCCCCCCCATTTTTTTGTTTAATTAAAGATCATCTAATAAATGACCACCACACCCTCACACTATACTCCCCCCCCCCCCCCATCCCCACCCCCCAAAAAAATTGTATGCCCCCGGTAGGGTGGCATATAGCAGTTGAACTGTCCGTCAGTATGTCAGTCAGTCTGTCCGTCCGTCAGAAAAAACTTTAACATTGGCCATAACTTTTTCACTTTTGAAGATAGCAACTTGATATTTGACATGCATGTGTATCTCATGGAGCTGCACTTTTGAGTGGTGAAAGGTGAAGGTCAAGGTCATCCTTCAAGGTCAAATGTCAAATATATGGCATCTGTTACTCCGAAAACTTTAACATTGGCCATAACTTTTTATGTCCCCCACTATAGTAGTGGGGGACATATTGTTTTTGCCCTGTCTGTTGGTTGGTTGGTTGGTTGGTCTGTTGGTCTGTTGGTTGGTCTGTTTGCGCCAACTTTAACATTTTGCAATAACTTTTGCTATATTGAATATAGCAACTTAATATTTGGCATGCATGTGTATCTCATGGAGCTGCACATTTTGAGTGGTGAAAGGTCAAGGTCATCCTTCAAGGTCAGAGGTCAAATATATGTGGCCAAAATCGCTCATTTTATGAATACTTTTGAAATATTGAAGATAGCAACTTGATATTTGGCATGCATGTGTATCTCATGGAGCTGCACATTTTGAGTGGTGAAAGGTCAAGGTCATCCTACAAGGCCAGAGGTCAAATATGTGGCCCAAATCACTTATTTTATAAATAATTTTGCAATATTGAAGATAGCAACTTGATATTTGGCATGCATGTGCATCTCATGGAGCTGCACATTTTGAGTGGTGAAAGGTCACGGTCAAGGTCATCCTTCAAGGCCAGAGGTCAAATATATGTGGCCCAAATCGCTTATTTTATGAATACTTTTGCAATATTGAAGATAGCAACTTGATATTTGGCATGCATGTGTATCTCATGGAGCTGCACATTTTGAGTGGTGAAAGGTCAAGGTCATCCTTCACAAGGTCAAGGTCATCCTTCAAGGTCAAACGTCATATAGGGGGACATTGTGTTTCACAAACGCATCTTGTTTAATATTGAAGATAGCAACTTGATATTTGGCATGCATGTGTATCTGATGAAGCTGCACATTTTGAGTGGTGGAAGTTCAAGGTCAAGGTCATCCTTCAAGGTAAAAAAAAATAATGTTCAAAGTGGCGTTATCATGAAGGTGCACATTTTGAGTGATGGAAGTTCAAGGTCAAGGTCATCCTTCAAGGTCAAAGGTTAACAAAATAAAATATTCAAAGCAACGTTCTCATGAAGCTGCACATTTTGAGTGACGGAAGTTCAAGGTCAAGGTCATTCTTCAAGGTAAAGGTCATCCTTCAAGGTCAAAGGTAAAAAATAAATTCAAAGAGGCGTTATCATGAAGCTGCACATTGTGGTGGTTGGTTGTTCAAGGTCAAGGTCATCCTTCAAGGTCAAAGGTCAATTTTTTTATTTTTTTTAAATTCATAGCGGCGTTATCATGAAGCTGCACATTTTGAGTGGTGGAAGTTCACAGTCAAGGTCATCCTTCAAGGTCAAAAAATGAAAAAAAATCAAAGCGGCGTTCTCATGAAGCTGCACTTTTTTAGTGGTGGAAGGTCAAGGTTATCCTTCAAGGTCATCCTTCAAGGTCAAAGGTCAAACAAAAAATAAATAAATTCAAAGCGGTGTTCTCATGAAGCTGCACATTTTGAGTGGTGGAAGTTCAAGGTCAAGGTCATTCTTCAAGGTCAAGGTCATCCTTAAACCTTAAAGGTCAAAGGTCGATCCTTAAAGGTCAAAGGTCGAAAAAAAAAATCAAAGCGGCGCCATCATGAAACTGCACATTTTGAGTGGTGGAAGGTCAAGGTCATCCTTCAAGGTCAAAGGTCAACAAAATATTCAAAGTGGAGTTCTCATTAAGCTGCACATTTTGAGTGGTGGAAGGTCAAGTACATACTTCAAGGTCAAAGGTAAAAAAAACAATATTTTTTTTCAAAGCGGCCCAATAGGGGGCATTGTGTTTCTGACAAACACATCTCTTGTTTTTTTCAAACATGGTTAAAAAACACAAATATTTATTTTAGTTATTTTATTTTTGAAATACCGTCCAACCATCCCACCCAAGAATCCCCCCCCCCCCCCAATTTTTTTTAATTTTTATGCATTTTTGGAAGATAATGTAATAAATGACCACACCCCTCTCCACTCCACCCCTCCCTCCTGTGATTGAAATTGAGATAGGTCCCTACACCTTTAAAAAGAAAAATAGATGAGCGGTCTGCACCCGCAAGGCAGTGCTCTTGTTGCTAAAAAGGCATCAAATGAAGAACATGCTTTATATCCCATCACTATGTGGTTCTTTATGTTCAATAACATTCATGTTCCAAGGTATAGCATTGTAAATAATCCATGTTATTGATGCTGTTATTTCAAAATAATAGTTGTACTGCCTTTTTTAGCTGCCCTGTTATTGCAAAACGCGTGTTGTGTTGAAATTTTGTGATTGCTATTGTCTGTCGTGTGTCGCCAGTCATTAGTCTTAAACATTTATCTTGTTAACTCTTTATAGGCCATAGTCATTGTCCTACCTTCATGAAACTTTGCCAGCAGATTTGTCCTTATGTCTCAGCTGATTTTGAAACTTGTCATGTGAGGTCAAAAACTAGGACACTGGGTTGAAAAACATGATATATTAAACCATGTTAACATTTGAAGTCACATTTTTCGTCCAATATTCATGAAAAGGATACAATGAGGGGAGGCAGTTATGACGTGTACAAGACTTTTATGTCATGATTTTGAAATGGTCAACCATTCAGATGCCTGATTGTTTGCCTAATTTTTAACCTTTGGCAAAAACATCTGTTCCAATCATTTCACTGCCCAAATATAGTCTGTGTCATCTTGTGTAAAAAAGCTTGGTCAGAAGCTTAATTTATTAAGTAAGCATCAAAAAAGCAGATCAGGGGTCGTATTCCAGAAGCATCTTAAGTTAAATTTTATTCTTATCCTTAAATTGGGAAATTTTCTTAAGTGTTTCTTTTCATTTTGCAATACATTGGCATCAAGATATACATTTAAATAACATCATCATGCCAATGTTATTTTAGGAATACCAAAAAAAAACATGTGTTTCCTTATTTAGTAAAGAAATACAAAACATTCTAATTTTGAACATAAGTGAAATTATTTAAGAAATGACTTAAGATGTTTCTGGAATACCACCCCAGATCAATATTTTTTCTTTAGGTATCAGGTGAGCACACGAGGGCCTTTTGCCTTCTTAAATATTAGTTAAACAAAGTAGGAAGAGCAATTATAGTAAAAACACTTGTCTCTCACATGCATTCGCATGTATCATATATTGACTTAACTGGTAGGATCACAATTATACTCATGAAGAAATCAATACTTGAGCTGTGCTCTGTGAAAAGGGGGTTTAATGCATGTGTGTAAAGTGTCATCCCAGATTAGCCTGTGCAGTCCACACAGGCAATTTTTTTATTATTTTTTATTATTGAAAGCTTGTCATAATAATGTGCCTATACATTAAATATTCATGCACCGGTACTTTTAATCTTCTAAACTCCACCTTCTTTGAATAGTTCAGTTCCTTTGGGTCTTTGGTGAGTGAATAAGGGCCTATGACCCTCTTGTTAATATATTTAAGACAAACATGTGATTGTAACTTGTAATAAAACACTGGAAGCACTAATATGTCAGTGAGTTTATCGTACACTTGCTAAACTCTTTTGTTACATGGACATTATGTATAAAACAATTCAAATGTATGTCAAGCATATAATGTCTATATGTGGTGTTTATTGTTTGCACCCATTTGGGCTGGTAATGTGAATACATGTATTATTGGCAGTTGTGTATTGTTATGGAATGATTTCTATCATGTGATCAATCATGTGACAAGCATTAACTACTCTGGGCACTGGTTGTAAGGCATTTTACAGTACCAAATGGAGACTTATTTGTACGAGTTTTAAGTTTTATTTGTTGATTCTTTACATTAAGAGATATGTAAAATATTTCTACATAATGTTTCTTAAGTTTTGTTCTATTAATTGGGATATTATGGATGTTATTATGACATCCTGTTAAAATTATGTTGTTACAATACCAGTAATTGTTAAGTGCATACACATTGTTTTTAATGTGTTTGTAAAATGTCAGTTTGTTTATGAATCATTAATTGTTTTATGAAATCCTCCACATTAATCCATTTAATTTTATGAGGACATAGAAGTGTTCATTAATTAAGGTAAGTCCAAGTAGTTAAAGAAAGGCATTTTTTTATCTTATGTTTAAAAATAGTTCTTTTAAAATGTAAAATTGTCCAAGGTATTTTGCTGTTTTCAGAAAGTTTCAATAGCTATTTCTGTTTCCTTTTTGGTTTGTGACTTATATGAGAAATGATTGAGAGTAAATCATTGATTATTATTAACTGGTTCATAATTGAGATGAACCCTACAGTTTGGTGATTATTTTTTCTATACAATTGTAGATTGACAAGAGCAGATCCCTGCTTTAACCCTTTCCTACTCAGAAGCAAAGTGAAAATGGCTATGTGCAATCAGCATCAAACCAGAACAGCCTGCAAGTTACTCACAGTCTGTTCAGGTTTTATGCTGTTTGCTGCACATCAGTATCAGACGGTTGGAAATGAAGCCTTTAAAACTTGAATCTAGTGAGAAAGGTCTTGAATTTAATTTAACTTTCTAAGGGACTACAAATGCATCAAAGGGTTAATGTAGCAAACAAATAAATGTTTTAATTATAGGCATCTTTAAATTGCATAGATTGTTTTGAAAGAAGACAATAAACCATGGTTTGGTCTGATCTGTATGAATCAGCTTGAAATAATTATCAACAAACAACAGACTTGTTGGCTCTTGTAGCATGTCATGCTTCAACTATATATTTTCCTCTTTTTTTCCATAGACAAGTTTCCCAAGTTTTCATATTTGCTTTTTGTAATTTTACTGGGATACACTTTAATCTACCTGATGTCAGTTTGGCAACTAATGTATACATCATCAAAATATGTTATGTACTCAGGCTATTGATTTCACTCTAAACATGAGCCGAGATCTGTGAAAATGGGGTTTAATGTATGTGCGTAAAGTGTCATCAGCCGAGATCTGTGAAAATGGGGTTTAATGTATGTGCGTAAAGTGTCATGAGCCGAGATCTGTGAAAATGGGGTTTAATGTATGTGCGTAAAGTGTCATCCCAGATTATCCTGTGCAATCTGCACTGGGTTTTTGCTAAGAAGAGACTTTCTTAAAACAAACAATATCATGAAGCGAAAAGTGTTGTTCCAGATTAGCCTGTGCAGACTACACATGCTAATCTGGAATGACACTTTACGTACATGCATTTAACCCCCTTTTTTCAGAGCACGAAAGATATTTATAAAAAAAATATTTTGTGGTATCGTGTCAGCTTGGATTAGTAGCTAGCATAAATACAGATGGAGAAGTCAGTGCAATGTATACAACCTGTTCAATAGAGATCTCCAAAGGTCCTATAGTTTACAGATTGTAATGTTTGTGTGAAGAAAAACGTTGCCGTTATAGTTATGTTGTATGTGTGTATAAAAATGTTGAAAGTTGTTTGTGTTTGCAGAATTTGTTAAACTATGAAAAGCTTGTTATGAAGCATTGAATAGGTTTTGAATTTTGCCTTAAATGCCAAATATTTGTGCCCAATTGATTGTATTCTTTGAAAAGTTCTATACAGTTAAACAAAGCATAAGGCACAAGTGGGCATTGTCTCAATCTTCAGCGAAACAAACCATATTTCTAAAATAACAACATGAACAAAATAAATATTAACATGTCTGACTTTCAACAACTACCTCCATAAAGGCTCATGCAAAGCTCCATTGAGAGTCATAACAGAAATATGTGAATGCATTGATGATGCCTTGTATATTTTACCACATCCTTACAGACTTTCAATATAGGGTGTGCTGTTGGTGAATAGAACTTTATGTTTGTGCGTAAAGTATTGTCCCAGATAAGCCTGTGCGGTCTGGCTAATCAGGGATTACACTTTCAGCTTTTATAGATTTTTTTGCTTAAATATAAAAACCGAGTCTGACTTAACTATGAAAATCCAGTCTAGGCTGCAGGTATTGTCACTGATGAGTGTGTGAAACTGCACATGCTAACATGGGACGACATTTTAAGCTCGTGCATAAAGCTCCTTTTTTCGATAGTGCTACTCAAAAGTTTGGAGATGCAGGACTTCTCTCCACATATATTACAATTGGGCATATTTTAACATATAACTCTTTATCTATGTATCTATGTAGCCAACATAGTCAGTGTATTCCATTGTAATGTATAGTGATGGATGCCGGTCCGGGGTGTTTTGTCACGTGTTGAGGATACCAATAGTTTTTATTGCTGCACTTAGATCAGTGAAGGGCAAGTGTTTTGCTGCACTTAGATCAGTTAAGGGCAAGTGTTTTTCAAGTATTTTTGCACTGCCTGCAAATATATATCTCTAGGAATAGCGTCATCTGATAGCATGCTTGATACTTAATGTACATTTTGATGCTAGGCACTCTTCAAGACTAGGAGTACTGGTAGTGTTATAGTTTCTGTTGCTTAGTAATGTTAACAATTATAGTCGTCATATACAGTGTAGTATAGAGTTTATACATGTAACAATACTAGTATATAGTGGTTGGTAGCCTGTGTGAAGTGTAGCGAGTCTGACAGACTATAGTCTTTGTAGCCTGAGATTCGATAATACATACTCTTTCTGGATATCTGAATTCTTTACCAATGGTAAGTTGTCATGCGTTCATGAATATCAGCATTGAATTGTGTTTGTTCTTTTGAGTCCAATGCTCAATTTGCCAGTCGTTTTATAAAGCCTTTTAACTATTTACATTTCCAGTCACATTATGAATGAAATCAGCTTCACTTCATAAAATCCTATTTGATATCCCAAGTTAATAATGCTTGCATTTTAAGGTAGAAATGTTGAATGTTGCTCAATAAAATTATTTTCTTGTGTCATGCAAAAGGCCATATATGAGTCCAGCAGTTATCGTAACCCATTTATGCCTTGCGGACTCTCCAATCCTTAATTGGATCTTTATTTCCAAAATTAGGGATGTCTAGTATATTTATTTCTATATTTAGAATATTTCTTACAGAAATTCCTTTAAGCAAACAGCGCAGACCCTGATGAGACGCCGCATCATGTGGCGTCTCATCTGGGTCTACACTGTTTGCCAAGGCCTTTTTTCTAGACAATAGGCATAAATGGGTTTAGTGACTTTATAGCAGCCAGCGTAGCTTTTGACCAGACATTGTGTGCAGGCTGACCTTTTAATTCTGTAAATGTATTACTCAACCTTGATGAAACATGGTCACAATGATTACTTTTACAATATCTAGGCCATCTGAAGAAAGACACTGGATCACCAAGTAGAGAATTGTTTTACAGGGAATTCGGATGAGCAATTTAGAGCCATTTTGGCCTTATTGTATTACAAAATAAAGATTGAATGCGAGCGCACATCTATAATTATTACGTTCACAATAAATTCTTATTTGTAGCTTTTGTAAGCTAAAATCTATATTGGTCTTACATTAAGCACTATTTTTGGGGATTTTGCTTTTGATATCAGGTTTTGCATTTAACCCTTTAAGCGCTGGAACCGGATTTTAAAGGCCTTTGCAAACAGTTTGGATCCAGATGAGACGCCACAGAACGTGGCGTCTCATCAGGATCCAAACTGTTTGCTATTCTGATAGTATTCTTTGAAAAAAATTGAAGAAAATGATGATTTTAGAAATTCAGCAGACGACATTTTAGCAGATGACAAATTTCCCAGCATGCAAAGGGTTAAGTGTAGAATGTGTTGAATACTTTTATTCAAACATATTTGTCAATGGTAATCAAATCCTGAATTATTGTTATTTGTTATGTTGTTGCTTATTATACCCCCACAAACGAAGTTTAGGGGGGTATATAGGAGTGAGCTTGTTTGTCAGTCTGTCTGTCTGTCCTTCCGTATTAAGTGTCCGCTCTCTAATTCAAGTTGTTTTCATCCGATCTTCACCCAACTTGGTCAGATGTTGTATCTAGATGATGTCTAGGTAAAGTTCGAATATGGGTCATGCCGGGTCAAAAACGAAGTCACTGGGTCACTTAGTGCATTTTAAACATTGAGCATGGTGTCCACTGTTTTATGTGAAGACAGCATGTAAAATATTCTGTGTCAATGCGACATGTGGGGGTATTCGTCACGTCTGTGACAAAGCTCTACCTTGCATTGTAGATGGTAGAAATTCTTGTTGTGTGTATGAACATTTTTGATGTACATGTATTTGTTAAGACATATTTATCTTCTGTTATTATTAGATATGTATATGTATAAACTCACTGTCCATTTTTATATTGACAGTTATACAAAAATTAATTTTTCTATATCCGAATAATTAATTAATTTTTTTATATCCAAATAAACGTAACTTTGAATTCGTTTGTTTTTTTATTGATAAAATACAGTTGACTCAACAATTAGGTGGGTGAATATTAATAAATAAGCCAAAGCACTATAAAGGGGTTAAAAATATAATGATGTTCAAGAGCAACAAATTTTAAGTGAAACAAAATGTCAGATAGTTGAATTTACAGTGTAACCTAATAAAGCAGTCACCTGCATATAGTGCTCTGTATAGATCACACACCCCACCCCGAAGAAAACCAACACGCGTTCTTCGAGTGTAACAAGTGTGTGAAACTGTTTCAATCTGGTAAAAGTCTGCATGTGATTCCAAGCAAGTTGTGTTGGATGTAGGCAAAAGATGGGTTTGCATTTGTAAGCAATAGGATGTCTTTAAGATGATACCACACTTTATTGAGCACTTGTTGAATACACTATAACGAGCAATCAACAGGTGAAGTAAATTATGATTTCATGAAACATGTGCAAGTAACAATAACCATATGATTGGTAGCAAATAGCCATGAGGCCATAGCATGAACGCGTCACAAAATCAATAGATCTTCATCGATGATAAGGTTCAGGGCTCAACATTAACAGTTGTCCTATTGCCCCTGGCAAGTAAAAGTTGGGTTTGGGCAAGTTATTTTATAACAAGTGCAAAAAAGACAAAGAGCATTTAATTTGGACTTTAATTATACTTTAATTGCTGTAATCATTTTGTTAAATCTGCAAAAATAAAAAAGTTTTGTGGTGTATCATTTTGATCTTCATTAAGAAATATGAGGTTTACAGCTAGTGTGATATTTCATGTTTGGGCAAGTAGCTTAACGTTCAGATCAAGTAGATGTTTTAAGTACTTGGTTTTTAAGCTTAATGTTGAGCCCTGAGGTGTCGACAACAAAACTGAGCTAGCAACTGTTGTTATTAGCAGGCGATAACAGGATGATTGATTGTCTTTTTTGGTTGGACAGCATTGAATTGCAACTTTTATAACAAACTTTTGTAATGTATGCCTTAAATTTGTTCTTGTTATAGAAAAGCAATTTTCGATTTATATTGGAGAAGCAAACACCACTTGTTATCAGCAAGTCCCAGATACCGAGATGCATTCTGTTTGGTCCTCTTTTTCTTTGAATGAGAACGATGCTATCACTGGAACAACCATTTGAAAGGTGGTCACCTGTGAACAGTGGCCGGCCACCTGGCTCCATACACAGAATGGACTGTACATATTTTATGTGAACGAGTTGATAGGAAGCCAAGAAAGTATTTTTTCATCTGTTTAACTAATTATATTGTCATTTTAATAAAAAAGTGTTATATTTTGATGCCAAAAATTATCTTTAAAAAAAGTAATGCAAATTTAGCTTTTAATTTCTAAAATTGGTATTCAAATATTGGGAAAATACAAGCAAAATGCCAGTAAATGTAAGGAAAGAATAAATGTAAGAAAAGTATACTTCAAATGTAAACTTGATACTTTTAAGACCAGTTTTTTTCACATCCCTACTTGCAATAGAATAATGTTCACATATTTCCATTCATAATATGTAATGTAGGGGACTTAATTACAATTCACGCATTTTCATAATAAAACAAACAAAACCAGTTAGAGAAAAGGAAACATTAACAAAATCATTTGGAAAATGATATTTACAGTTTATTTTATAGCAAGAACATTTCAGAGTTCGTTAGTAATCTTGTGAGAAGTAATTTTACCATAGGTCTCTATCTTTAAACTTTGGCAAACAAAGTCAAAGTCTTAAAATAGTCACACTCAAAAATACATCTTTTCCATGAACAGTCTGCATTTGGTATTGTTATATTGATATATTTATATGTGGCCTTGTGGGTATTAAAAATAAAAGTAAAAAAATAAGTTTTAACTAAACTAATATGACTCTAAGTACCATCTCTTGAACTCAATATACTTCTGCATATTTTGTATCTGTTAATACATATGTATGACATAATTTCCGATAGGATGTATGATATTGCCTCCTGCACTGTGATAGAAAGCACACTCTTATCTTCCAAATGAGCCGTGCTCTGTGAAAAGGGGGTTTAATGAATGTGCGTAAAGTCTTGTTCCAGATTAGCCTGTGCAGTTTGTTTTTTTTTCGTTCAAATTTGGGTCCGATTGAGGGACCCATTCCCAATGGAAAAAAGTATAAATTTTTCCCAAATGGGACCTAAAAATTCCCAATTGAAGGTTTTCAAAAAAAATTTTATTCATAATTCTAAAAATGTCAATAATCTCCAAATCCAGCTCTATAAGTTGAACCTTAGAAAATATAATATTGAAATCACTTTTATCATCAATTTTTAAGTATTTGTAAGCATAAAATCAACAACATTAATTTCCCAATTTCAGGCAATCGTATGCGATATTTCCCAATCCAAAAGGCCCGGCACTATTCCCAAAATGGTGAACAAAAGCACTGCTAAATGCCTGGTCACTCGACATTAGCAACATATTGGGTCAATTGTAAATCATGCTTGGAATCCTCTTAACAAGCTGAACCATGTACATGTTTGACCTATGGCCCCAAGAGTGATCTTGACCTTGAGTGACCTTGAACTTGAGTGACATTGACCTTCACCAAGTTATGACAAAACTTCTCCACATGGTTCACATTACTGGTAAATATTCTAAAATTGCTTGATGAACGATGAAGTTACGGTCTGGACAAGCTGTTTTAAATGTACAACAAAACTTTAACCTTCGACCTCTATGTGTGACATTGGCCTTTTAGGTAGGGAGAGGGTTGTTACACAGGACACAGGCTTAACATAGTGAACATAAGCGGCCAATAATGATACAACTCAATTATGAATTAAGTTTTTCCTAAATCAGTAGATTTTGTTCGCAAAAATTCCCAATCCTCAAATTGCATTTTTCCCAAAATGGCCAGAGAAAGGCCTAGTATTTGTTTTGAGTATTTTCAATAAACTTTTATATGTTTTTATGCCATCAAAAGCCCTTATATTTCTGAACAATCACAAGATAAATAACACTGCGCAATGTCTGACATAATGACATTTTCATCTCTGATATCTTTGATATAACTTTGCAATGGGTAACTTAAATAATGTCATTTGGTATTTCTTCACATGTTAGTACTCTCTCAAGTCACTGAACTTACACTGCAGTCCACATTTGTCATCACGGTTACAACAAACGTATTCCAAGCCCCTGCGCTGACCTTCTGAACCAGTTCTCCTCTCTGGTCAAACCATGTGACCCTTGTGAGACAGTCTCGGTAATGAGTATCGCTCAGGCACAGCTGGCCGTATTTATTCCAACCCGTAGAATACAGTTTGTGGTCAGCTGTAAAGATATATACAGATTTTTTTAAACAGTTTTAAAGCTAACTTTAACCCTTTATCACTTTGATATGTTTTTTTTACACAGTTGTAGCCCCTTTAAAAGTTACATTTAACTAAATACCTTTCTTACTTAATTCAAGTTTTAAAGGCTTCATTTCAGACCCTTAGATACTGATGAGCAGCAAACAGCATAAAACCTGAACAGACTGAGGGTTACTCACAAGCTGTTCTGGTTGTATGCTGTTTGCAAATAGCCATTTTCACTTTGCATCTGAGTGGGAAAGGGTTAATCACAGTTCATGGCAAACATTCATGGCCCATGCAATATCAAAGTGCAAAAAAGCTATGCTATTCATGAGATACATACGGAATATTACGCTAGTCAATTGTTCCAAGAGTTTGTATCAGTCGAGTGACTTTTGTGATGACGTATCTCATGAGAGGGGGAGCCTTGAGTATGATACAAAATAGAGCAAGCCACCAGACTGATACAAACACTTGTAACAATTGACTTGCGTAAAATTCCTTTTATAATATACAACTTTGAATCATTTAAGTTAAAAAAAATGAGTTTAGGTGTTCATAATTAACCAAGAATGCTCTTATTATTTTCTGCATTCAAAGTGACATCATTAAAAGTAGTCCGGCTAGTATGGTAACACGATTGGAAAACTAGCGAGTAGCATAATACGGGAATTATTTCTGTGCAGTTGTATTTTACCGATTGATACAACTTGTATATTTTGGGAACATAAAGCAGGTATATAATGAAAAATAAAACTGAACATCTTATGCCCAACACAAAGTTTCACAAGCATGATTTTCAATAATAAGTTACAAGTTCATAGACACACAACTTTATACAGGGGTGCGATTTTTCCTCCTTTCAACTGACTTCCTCCCTTTCAATGTCAAACCAATTTTATAAATAATTATAAACTTTACCGGCTCTACATCTAAATAAAGAGTTTATTTGAACTCAGTAACGGGGGATAGGGCTTTTTCCTCCCCTGAGTTTGTTCTTATATCACACCCCTGTATATAGAGAAAATATTGAAGTCTTATGTCTACTTATGTATAGACCTCACAATCATTTTGAATGAAGAGTATATCACACATCTTTAAAAAAAAATTTTTTTAAGTTTAATCCATTTTTCTCCATCTAATACTATTTATAAAACATATTAACCATATAATGTATCTGTGATGAGTAAAGCAGTAAACCAGTTTACTTCCGGGATGCAATTTACAGTGATGAGTAAAGTAGTAAACCAGTTTACTTCCAGGATGCAATTTACAGTGATGAGTAAAATAGTAAACCAGTTTACTTCCGGGATGCAATTTACAGTGATGAGTAAAGCAGTAAACCAGTTTACTTCCAGGATGCAATTTATAGTGATGAGTAAAGCAGTAAACCAGTTTACTTCCAGGATGCAATTTACAGTGATGAGTAAAGCAGTAAACCAGTTTACTTCCGGGATGCAATTTACAGTGATGAGTAAAGCAGTAAACCAGTTTACTTCTGGGATGCAATTTACAGTGATGAGTAAAGCAGTACCGTTATTACTCTATGTTTTCGGACACTCTAAGTTTTCGGACACCCCTTTTTTTAGCAAAAATAATTATTTTTCGTGACTCTTAATTTTCGGACACACGAGTTTTCGTCCATCATTAATGTCTCTAAGTTTTCGGACAGTATATTTTTCAGCGCTATTTTACCAAATTTCGGTCCTGTTTTTGATATCTTAAGACAATTCGATCATTGGGGTTTTACAACCAGATAAACATCATAAAGCATGGCAGGTGCATGCCTGAGGGCAACGGACCATTACATTTGCTTTATTGGGTAAATAACCGTGTAAACCGTTATTAAACAAAGGTTTCGCCCGATAGCATAAGCGTTATGACAATTACCAGGGGTAGTGCCAATTAAAAGTTCAATTATCTACCGCAATGGTACTACCTCTTCTCAGTAAAATAACTGTGACAAATACTAAATGCTTCAAAGTGCGATGCACCATATTGCAAGTTTTACGAAAAATGGAAGGGGTTGGACAACAACTATCCGAAATGAACAAACAAAGAATTCATAGTTTGCTTTGTTAATTGTGTTAATTACAGGTTCATACTAGCGAGTATCGGTACATCACATGCTCATCTTTAAACTCGCAGGTCAAAGTACAACCTTGTAGTAACATTCTGACAAATAAATTAAGCATTTAAAATTAATTAAAATGCAGTGCAAAATGTATAACTGTAATTTATACTATACGGCATGGTATTTTACAAGCGCGTGCTATTACCGGTAGTCGTTGATACAATTGACGCTATTTTCGGACACTTCAATTTCCGACTCTAAGTTTGCGGACACCTGTATTTTGTGAATATTTTTCGTATCTAAGTTTTTGGACACGAACAAAATTAATTATTTTTAAGTGTCCGAAAACATAGAGTAATTACGGTAAACCAGTTTACTTCTGGGATGCAATTTACAGTGATGAGTAAAGCAGTAAACCAGTTTACTTCCGGGATGCAATTTACAGTGATGAGTAAAGCAGTAAACCAGTTTACTTCCGGGATGCAATTTACAGTGATGAGTAAAGCAGTAAACCAGTTTACTTCTGGGATGCAATTTACAGTGATGAGTAAAGCAGTAAACCAGTTTACTTCCGGGATGCAATTACACACAAATCAATAGCCAAAACATGCTACATTCTACTGGCTGACCTGTCAGTATTTCAGTGTGTCTGGATCCACAGGTAACCATGACAACCTGAAGGTCATCTGGTAGGTCAAGGCCATATGGCTCTGGCTGGATATGAATGGAGTCCAAATCCTGATGGAGGCTCCCTGATGGGTTGGCTCCTACAATCAGTAATCACAGTCCTTAGAGAGCCAGGTGGGAGGGTTGGCTCCTACAATCAGTAATCACAGTCCTTAGAGAGCCAGATGGGAGTATGAGATTTATTTTTGCATGTACTTTACAGTATAAGCTTTTCTGGTTAAAATGTGATTGATAAATATCTGGTTAGAGCCAGGATGGGCACAGGTGTTGGGCGCATGGCCGAGTCAGTAAGACACTATCAATATCGCATAAAACAACATTTTCTATCATTCTGACAAAAAGAATTGTCTGATTTATATATATATATATATATATATGAAAAAAGTGATTTAATGCATGTGCGTAAAGTGTCGTCCCAGATTAATCAGGGGAGACACTTTCCGCCAAAACTGGATTTTTGCCAAGCAGAGGCTTTCTTTAAACAGAAAATATCATAAAAGCGGAAAGTGTCGTCCCTGATTAGCCTGTGCAGACTACACAGGCTAGACAGGGACGACACTTTATGCAATCTATTAAACCCTCTTTTCACAGAGTACGGCTCATACATATTATATCAGAATTTTCTTGTCACAGTGATGAAAAAAGTTGTTTTATGACATATTGATAGTGTTTTAGTGACTTGGCCACGCGTCCAACACCTGTGAGATTGGTTACAAATAAGCTGACTCATACATATGATTTAAAATCCTTTCAAATCACATACAATATCAGCTGTATCTTTTTAATAAAACTACTATGGGTACATAAAAAGGGGTCAGCATATGTATTTTACTGCAAAATCTAGCACATTAAGAGATAAATCTATTTTTAAAAAGTTTAGTAATATGCTAGGACTTCATATTCAAAACTGTGCAATCAGAATACCAAACTCCAATATATTTAAATAACAAAACAGTCACTGTTCAACCCACTCTGGGGGTCTGATCTGTCAGAACATGGCAGTCCTAGTTGTCCACTCTCATTCCATCCCCAGACATACATGTCCCCAGCATCTGTAAGGGACATGGCAATCACTTAGTTTCTCTAATACAAGCAAATCTGTAAGGGACATGGCAATCACTTAGTTTCTCTAATACATGCAAATCTATAAGGGACATGGCAATCACTTAGTTTCTCTAATACATGCAAATCTGTAAGGGACATGGCAATCACTTAGTTTCTCTAATACATGCAAATCTGTAAGGGACATGGCAATCACTTAGTTTCTCTAATACATGCAAATCTGTAAGGGACATGGCAATCACTTAGTTTCTCTAATACATGCAAATCGTTTCACCGTATCAAAGTGATATGCAGATAGTTTTTCAAAGATATTGCATGTTTAGTTAATTAGACATCAAGTTGTTATTATTTGAAAAGTTTGCTGACAAACTATTAAATATGATTTTTTACATCCTGATCTAGGTAATTAAGTCAATTAAAAACGTTTTTGTGTACACTCACTTGAACAATCAAGAGTCAGTTTAGAATATGGATGATCTTAAGAAGGACTTAAATGTGATTCACATAAAAACATCATATGAGTTGTGTTCTGAGAAAACTGGGCATAATGCATGTGCAGTCCACACAGGCTAATCTGGGACGACACTTTCCGTCTGAATAGGATTTTTGCTAAGAAAAATTTCAACGAAAAAAGTCATAAAAGCAGTAAGTGTTGTCCCTGATTAGCCTGTGCAGACTGCACAGGCTAATCTGGGATGACACTTTACGCACATTCATTATGCCCAGTTTTCTCAGAACGCGACTCATATAAACAACTGTCTAAGATCTGACAGGCTAGACTTACCACTTAGCCCCACTGAATGCCAGCCACCGGTTGCTATGGCAATGATGTTGACTCCCTGGAATGTCTGAATCACCCTGGGAACCAGTACTGCGTCTACAGACACTTCTCCATGGCCCAGCTGTCCTCGACTGATGAAAGGAGATAAAGAGTGTGGGGGGTATTTCAAATGTTATGAGGTCCTTCCGCGTCAGGGGCTACCTTTTGTATGGACCCAAAGTTTATCCTAGCACTCCTACCTAATTAATTTACTAGACTCACCAAAATTGGTACTACAAATATATAAAATTCTAGATGCAATTTCCCACTATTTCTAGTTGTTACTCGTTTAAAATTTTGTGTTGTGGGAACCAGAAGAAAACCCCACCTGTCCTGTATAGTGACCACCAACCAAACTCACATGGCAATAGGGATTGCCCCGGGTTTTCTAGGCAAGAAGCGCGTGTATCAACCACTGCACTGAACAGACAGCAAGGAGAAAATAAGACGAAAAACTCAGCATTTAGTTTATGTACTATAGTGTTAAAATATAAAATAAGACTGTGTAAGATGAAGCTCATTTTATCATGCTACCAAAGCAAAAAAATAAAATACACCAAAATGCGTTCACTAACAATGCAATAATTATAACCGGTATTACATCTGCAGCTGCCTGTTCACAAAGCCCTGATGTTTACCTGCAACTTCCACACCCCTTATAACTGGTATTACATCTGCAGCTGCCTGTTCCCCTAAGCCCTGCTGTTTACATGTAACTTCCACACAACATTATAACTGGTATTACAACTGCAGCTGCCTGTTCCCCTAAGCCCTGATGTTTACATGTAACTTCCACACAACATTATAACTGGTATTACACCTGCAGCTGCCTGTTCCCCAAAGCCCTGATGTTTACTTGCAACTTCCACACAACATTATAACTGGTATAACACCTGCAGCTGCCTGTTCCCCAAAGCCCTGCTGTTTACCTGCAACTTCCACACAACATTATAACTGGTATTACACCTGCAGCTGCCTGTTCCCAAAGCCCCGATGTTTACCTGCAACTTCCACACAACATTATAACTGGTATTACACCTGCAGCTGCCTGTTCCCAAAGCCCTGATGTTTACCTGCAACTTCCGTACATTATAATTGGAATTACCTCTGCAGCTGCCTGTTCCCTAAAGCCCTGATGTTTACCTGTAACTTCCCCACAACATTAAAACTGGTATTAAGCTGCAGCTGCCTGTTTCCCAAAGCCCTGATGTTTACCTTCAACTTCCACACTACAATATAACTGGTATAACATCTGCAGCTGCCTGTTCCCAAAGCCCTGAGTTTTACCTGCAACTTCCACACGACATTACAACTAGTATTACACCTGCAGCTGCCTGTTCCCAAAGCCCTGATGTTTACATGCAACTTTCACACAACATTATAACTGGTATTACATCTGCAGCTGCCTGTTCCCAAAGCCCTGAGTTTTACCTGCAACTTCCACACGACATTATAACTAGTATTACAACTGCAGCTGCCTGCTCCCAAAGCCCTGAGGTTTACCTGCAACTTCCACACGACATGACCTGTCCACCCTCCGTAAGGATCAAGGTATGCTCCAGTCCACAAGCCACATGTGTGACTGACACCCTGGGTAGGAGATCACTGAAGCCCAGTCTGTACTCACACCCAGTGACCTTGGACTCATCTAGATGACATTCAGACAGCTGTGTGCCTGTCAGACAAGTATTATTATAACATGTCCTTATAGATATACATTTTAACAGAAAATAGTAAATGTTTGAGTAGATTACATAAAGACAGATACAGCTAATTAGATGATACACCTTTTACCCACTGAAGATTCTGTTTCCATTACAAAACTAAAAAAGTGCAAAACAATAGTTATCTTTTTGATCTCCATTGTATTCATTTGTTATTAGATAAAATTAAATATTATTTAAGAATGATAATATACCGTAGATCATTTTAATGTCCTTACATTCTAGAATTTTTTCCTGAAAATCTCCCATAATTGATCGTACTACAATAGATGCAAAATATTGCTAAACTGATAACATGCCAAATTACGGTTTATTTTATGATAAAATCCTTAACCTAAAATAACGATATTTCAACTTACGTTGTAGGCAGTACACTTTAGTGTTAGTTGCCCCTTGAAATACTGCCTCTGGGGAGACACCAGCAACAGTCACAGTTTCGAACTCTCCATTTTCTAAGTAATGTCTTACAAATCCATCTGCTGCCTGTATCATAACGCCAGACTTGGTTGCCATAGCAGCACACACTGATGATGGCTTCATGTTAGTCCATGTGTCGCTGTGAAACCCATAACAGGTTAAACTGCCATTCTCTACAATGAAACCAAAACCACTTTTCCTTCTTCTAGTGCTTTTTATAAATTTGATTGAAGTTAAAGTTACCTAAACAACTGATTATAACAGCCTATTATTTTAAGTCAAAATTAGGACAAGGTCACAGTCAAGGTTATGTATATGTGCACAAAGTTTTGTTAGCCTTATCCCCCTCTGTTCATCCCGACAACTTGCATATTTGAGTGAACATGTGTTCGGCAATGTGTGCAAACCCTAGTTTATATTTACTGTCAATACACCAAGCTTGTGACCAGGTGAAGGTCACATGTTCGCAGGGCTGTACTTGGACAGGATGGCAGTAACACAGATGTGACTCTGGGGTGCCCTCTGAAATGCTGGCATCTGCTGCAATACGGGCTGCAGACACCTGTCCAAAACTATTGTTACCACACATGTAGTGCTTGTTCAGCATCCTGAAAAATAATAACAGGGCTTTTTTTCCTTTTTTAGAAAGGGCTTTATTTAGGACAATTCCCCAAACAGAATTTCTTTGAAATTAGTCAATTTTCCTCAAATTTCAAGCTTACTTTGGGAGAATCAAAATATGAGACATACTCTGAGTAACTTTGTGAAATTTGTTGATAATTTTTCCCCCAAAATGGAAGGGTAGGCCCTTTCCCCACATCCAAAAAAAGTCCTTAATGACTTTGTATCTATTATTCACCTGTCAGTATCTTTTCCCCAGATTCCGGAGCATCCGACTGACCATTGGCTATTTTAGTTTGTAAAAAAATGACAGTTATGGTGGCAAACAAATATTTTTATTTTACAAGTATCAAATAAGCAAACTGACAGTTTATTGTCATTTCATTGCTTAGAAGGAAAACACCATGTTCATAAAAATGAGTAGGTTAGTCTAATATTTGCAAAGGGCAAAACTTATTTTGTAAGGTAGAGTTCACTTGAAATAATGATAAAGCAAACGTAATGTTGTCATTCACTAACTGTAGTCTAAATAATTAGACGTTATTACACACCATACTGGTCCAATTATGCAATATCATAAAGTATATAAGGTTCCTTCTAGTACAATTATTTTACACTCACAAACTGAGATGTGGAAAATACAGAACAGTTACAGTAAATGTACATTAAATTGATTAATACATCAGTACATTTATAATAATTGAGATTTACAAGACTATGTCAAATGAATATGTTTTTAGTGAACGTCATTCATCAAATTATTCTATCTAAGAAGCTAAATGGATTAAACTTTTCATGAAGTATTTTTATCTACTTCTCTCATTCAGTTTAGGCTGCTGAGAACATTTTCATGAATTATCTGCCCTTAACTACTCTTCATGAAGGAAATTTGTAAGTTGACCCAGATTTCTGCGAAAATTAAAAACATTTTAAAACGTTTGTTCAAGGTTTCTACTCTGAAAGCTGCATTGTAAGTAATGTATTTATGAAAAGAATTGCATGTTTTACAATATTGCATCATAAACATTTAAAGCTTCATATCGTTATAAGCTGTCCGTTAATGTGTTTGTATCGTCCAAATTCAGTTTATATTTAGTTTCAGAAATCAACAACAAATCGTTAAATTGCTCGAACCTTCAAGTTTATTATCAAATATATCAGACAGGTAGTAAACCTTGCAGTAAAACAGTCAATCACGAAAAAACGTGTTGATATACTGACTATCCTTGCTTTCCAAGTCAAGTCTGGGATCTCAACATTTGGAAAAACCCATCTAATTCATTTGTACAAACAAAACTCGGGACGATTGAACTTTACCAGTACGCAACACTTGACATCTAACAGCGTACCCTAACCCTTAACACCTAACACATAACAACTAACACAACACCTTATAATCCTTTTTGCCCTATATATTTCCTTAGTATCGGGGGCTACGGCCCCCAAACCCACGCTTTGTTGATAGTGGTAAACAACTGCGTACCGGTAAAGTTCAATCTTGCACAAAACTCAGTGCTTTCCACAGGCTATTTAACAGTCCCACAGTCGAGCGCTTGAATTTTCGAAATCAGAATCCCCGGGGCGCCTGAAATTTTCCGATCAGTGTATTCTGACAGTTACTGTAGCTTAAGATCAAAGCGATATCAAGGCCATCCTTAAAAAATTGTTTGTTTGGCATTAAACCAGACCCAGGTAAATTTGGGTGGGTAGGTAGGTAGGGATTTTTTTTGATTTTTTTTTTCTGAAATTGAACTCCGACATTTACCAAACTGAAAGATAATTATCAAATAAAGCTCCAAGTCTTCTGCCTCATGAAAGGAAATATGTAAATATTTTTCTGCACCGTCAGGCCTATCACCGCACGTGTATTCATAAGTCTATTTTTTGTATAAAGAACATCAAAAATATAATATAATCAGCAAAATATACTTTATCCAAAAACAAGAGTCCGAAAAATTGTACGCATTTTGCACGTAAAAAACAACAAAGTAATTATAACAGTTTAATTTCAATCAAGAACATAAAGATGTAACATCTGCGACATGTAACTAATTAATTAATTATCATCCTTTAATTCAGATGGATAGATCGGATAATATTGGGTCATTTATGCCAGTTTTTTTTTTCACTTATAGGGGAATGGTGGCGGGGCCCGTCCAAAGGGGAAAAACGCGTCGTTTTTTAGGAAAAGGGGAAAATTAAATATTCACTCTTTTATATGTAATGATATTTATTATATGAATACACATGTTTGTAGGGGATTTTTTTTACAAAATGGGGGAAAAATATATACTCTTTTTTGAGGGGAATGGGGCCGAATATCGGCCCCGAAATTGCCATTAAAAAAACACTGTATGCGCAGATGTTGTATAATTTGAATGCACATTTAATATCGCAGTCTGCCTTCAAAATAGCGGCCGGTCGCTAGAGATAAACAAATGAAACAAAAACGTGACCATTCCCGTCAATAAATATTTCCAAGCTGACCACTTTTCATCTTTCTTCCGAATATTTACCCATCTGAATTAAAGAGTGATAATTAAATTATTAGTTATATGGCGATAATATTACACATCTCTGCCGATTGCCGAATTAAATTGAAGGGTGATAATTAATCAATTTGTTTTTTACTTCCAAACTATCCTGAACAAAAGCAGCGTATTTTAATTAAAGGGATACGAAAAAACAAGAACAGTTTAATTGTATTTAAAGTCTAATTAACCGCATATGCATATGCCAAATAAATAGGCGACTCAAATAAATACCCGTATGCGTTTTGTTCATTGCTTTTCTCAATATCCTTGAAAGAGCATTCAATTAAATGACACAAATAACCGGAAAGGATAAAAAGCGGAAAGGCAAAATTAAGCGGAAAGAATTTTCAGCGAGCAAAAAAAAATGTTTGGAAAGTGACAAACAAAAAATTCAGTTGGGCCAATTTTAGTGCAGGTTTTTTTTGGCCCGATTTTATAGCCGAAATTCGGCTTTGTTCCCAATCCCAAAAAGTATACTTTTTTCCCAAAATGTGGCAAAAAATTCCCAATTTCCCAAAAAAAAAAAAAAATTTTTTTTTTTTTTTTTTTTTTTTTTTTAGAAAGATGTCTAATGTATATTTTATCTCAATTTTAATTCAATTACATCTAACAAAGTATTATATGATTTTGTTCTTTTAATTTGAATGATTATAAAGGGTTATATCAAATTTAGTATTTCCCTAATCAGTGGACTTTTCGTGTGGAAAAAAATGCTAATTAATTTATTTTCCCAATTTCATGAAAATGCCAATAAAATTCCCAATGCCAAAGCCATGGGCTATCTTCCCAAAAAGTGGGAAAAAAAAACTAGTGGGTCGGTCGGGTTATGCCAAACAAAAGAATTTTTAAGGATGGCCTAACTTCGCAGAAAATACTTAAAGCCGATTTACAATCCTTTGTCACTTTGCCCAACTAAAGCCCGCCTAAAGCGGAGTGTCGCTGTATTAGAAAATCAATATTGGCCAATGAGAGCGCACGCTTTGTATGAGCGGCAGCTGAGTAGGCAGGCAATACCTGCAGTTAAATCATGCAGACGACTCGTGACGTATATGTAATTGCCACAGAAATCTTAGCCAGTTTCTTAGAAGACTGATGATGGCAACCGACTGTAATCCTCCTGGACAACGTGAATTTCATGCATAATTCCGTCAAAACATTTATTCGACTCGTAAAGTGTTTAAACAAATTATCTTTGAATTTATAACGCAACTGTTAATATTTGTTGAAATCTCAAATGGGAATAATTAAAGTAATCTGAAACCCATTCCCGTAAGTCGATGTTAATGCGTTTTTAATCCGAAACACACTTCCGAATGTAAATGTTATAGAAACGTTGAAATATTCTTGCTTCAAATTAGCAGTGCATTTATTTTGTGTCGAATCTTTTTCTCAATTTAAAAGAGCGCGAAAATTATGCTGCATGAAAAACATCGCGTCATTTGCATAGAAAGCGTGCGTGTATTGAGCGATTTAAGCACACAACAAGTCAGGGGATTGACGCATGTTCAGAGGCAATATTTCATCAAATCTATAAATAGTCACTTAAAATTTATTTCATACTATAGAAAAATGGCAAGGTTTGTGTTAAAGAAATAATGGAGAGCTTTTATTGTAAATATTTACCAGAAAGTGATTTATAAAACGGTATAAACAGGATTATCGGGTAATAAATAAAAACTTGAAAAGTAGTAAGTATACAGTATTAGAGTCGGATTGAAACGGATGTATTGGGGAATTGTTCGAGTCGGGATTTTACTATCTATGCGGGAAAGTTTTAAAACAATTAAACAATATAATTATATTTTTAATTGACTGGGGGATTTTCTTGAAGAGTCATAGCGCACCAAATGACGTCTTTTGACGCTGTGTTTATTTGAGTTATAACGAACCACAGAATGTCAATTGACACGTTAAATTAAAAAAAAAAATCAACTTTGGGAGAGGACACTCCTGTCAGCCCTGGGGCACCTGACAAAAATCCTGTGGAAAACACTGAAACTGACCAATTTTATGTATTCAATCTTAGGTTCTTAAAAAATTAGTAAATTTTGATTTAGTATCATGTGATTTTCAAAGGATTTATAATGAATTAGAATGTTTTTGTTTTTTTACAGAAACTCCCATTTCTGAACATGTCAATTCTGTATTGTTTATTTTGATTCCACAAAAAGTGCCAACACCCTTGTTACTAGTAAAATAATATTCTATACAGACATTGTATTGATATATGTGTAAAATAGCTAATCTGCACTCGTATAATGCTTTAACAGCATAGTATCAAGCTTTTCAAATTGTTGTATTAACCCTTTGCATGCTGGGAAATTTTTCGTCTGCAAAAATGTCGTCTGCTGAATTTCTAAAATTAGCATTTTCTTCGATTTTTTTTTCAAAGAATACTATCAGAATAGCAAACAGTTTGGATCCTGATGAGACGCCACGTGGCGTCTCATCTGGATCCAAACTGTTTGCAAAGGCCTTTAAAATTCGGTTCCCGCACTGAAAGGGTTAAAGGTTTTTACTGTCCCAGACATGCATGATAAACATTATGTATTGTTATTTGTATGGTGCCAAATTTCAGGAAAAAATGTTGTTTTGGTGACTGCAAATTTCAATAGAATGCTTTCAATGTTATTATCATGAAATAAATCAGATTGACAGTTGTATGCAAATTGAAATTTGAATTAAATATTCACTCAATGTGTTTGTATCCTTTACGTTTCATTTTGACTTTTTTGTAAGTCAGTAACCAAAATATTTGCTATTATAATGATATTTTTATGGTGAAACTAATATAAGTATTCTAAAAAGTAACCTTTATCTAATACATGGATGGCGATGGGATTACAGGGTTGGCATATTGACCGGTCAATTGAGTATTGACCGGGCCGGCGGTCAATACCCGGTTAAAACCGGTCATTACTGGTCATTACTGGTCTTTACTGGTCAATACTGGTCGATTGAAAATTGTAGCATTTAAACATTACAAAGGAGCCATTTTATATTAAATCAATAATTATTCTGTAATTGATAAACTTTTTGCTGAGTTATTTTTTGTAAAAAAAATCTTTAAAGCTGTAAAAAGTTACTTCTTTATTATTTACGGAAACAGCCTCAAATACATAAGGACTAAGGCAATATCTTTATCTCAGTGTATCACATCTGTTACTAAAGTACTATTGTAGGTACCATTGCATTTCACTTATCTATTGATATATCTATTTGATAAGCAGATGGACAAACAGAACTCTTGTGTATTCTAGGGTTATAAATCTGGCCTCTTAGTTGGTAATAAAATGCATGCAGTGTTATGTCTCTGATATTGACAATTAAGCAAATCTGCCCTTCGGCTATTTCATATCACTCACACAAAAGAAGATTACATTGTACTTACTATTAATTTAATAGTTACTTCTAACTTGTTTCCTTTCTGTATTAAGAGGGTTTTTTTCCTTTTCATATTAAAAAGTTCAATTGGTATTCAAATGAATAAACAATCAAAGTTCTTGATTTTGCCAACAAATTATGTTTTCCAATTGTGGGTCTACTCTTCTTTTCAATTATTTTTTTCTTTTAATAATTATTTCTTATTATACTTTTATATTCTTATATCAATAAAAAAAGTTTTGTACACTATTTTGTTTAAAAAGTATTTAAAGAAATCAATGCAAGAATACATGACAAGTAAGGATTGTGTCAAAAAGGTGCCATTTAAGGCCCTATTATCAGTTTTGGGTGCCCCAACCTGTATAGGTGAGAAGACTGTTAGAAGACTGTGGGGACAGTGGGGTATGAGGAACAACGCATACACAGTAATTTACAGGTTCTTGTTGAATCAAGCACAGAATTATCTGAGCATCATAATTCATTAGAATTGAAAAAAAGTTCAATCGACCAGAAAAATCCAATTGACCAACTTTGACTTATTTGCAAAATTTTGAGAGATTGGCCTACAAATTGCATGAACAGGTATAAAATAGTGGGTATTAATAGCTTAAGACATTATTTGCAACATGTCTGTTTAATTTATATTATCAATATTGTTTAATTAGGCATGGAATATAAATTAAAATTGGGGGTAAAGTTCAATTGACCAGTATTGACCAGTAATGACCACATCGGGAGTATTGACCGGGGCGGTTTTAACCGGTAAAAACCGCCGGTTAAAACTGGGGGCGGTCGATTGGTGCCAACCCTGGATGGGAAGCAAAGTTATATTTATTAAATGGTCTGTCACCATTCCCTAAACGGTTGTAAAAAACTTGAATGTTTTAGCAGCAATCTCAAAATGTCAGATGATGATGATGATGAAATGTGCGACCAGGAGCATGATGGTGCAGAAGAAGACGTTGACATGATCTCACGTAGTGATGACATCACCTCCAGCCAGCCAGGCCATGCTGCCACACAGTCAACTGCAACTTGTCCAAATGGTAGTATAGAATTATATGACTTACAACTGACTTACATAAATGCTTGCAAACACTGGCACCATATGAAATAAATCACAATTACCTCAAATTTGTGTTATCATAATGTAAAACAGTTGTCGCTTAATGTTGTTAGAAATGAAATGATTATTACTGCAGGGCATCTTTTCCTTGATTTTTACGGCAAGAAGTTCACCTCATTCCTTAAGCCAGAAAATGTATATTTCTCCCCCACAAATAAAAAAAGTGCTCCTAATTTTTTTATTATAAAAATATGGAATATTTAATTCCCTTTATTACAGTAAAACAAGTCATAAAATACATTCAAACATGGCATGTGTATATTTGAATTAAGGGATCAATTTAAAATAACTTGATATTTACTATTTTAATGTTATGTTTGTATTCTTCAATACCACCTGTTGAGGTTTTTCACTTAAACATTTGTCCCCATGAAGTGTTCCAGCCCCATTCTCCCAGGAGTGACAATATGCCATGAGACATTTGGTTAGTTTCCACTAATTTCTGCATTGCGCCACTTTTTTCGTTGTTAATGACCTGAAAATAAGTATTAAATTAATACATAATGATCTGAGTCTTGAGTTTATTATCTTGCTTGTTTGGTAAGACCTTTTTTACTGATTGTGTCATTGATATGAATTACTAAATGATAGAGAAAAGCCTGATTTATTCACTGGATGTTGCCCTTGTAATGGGTTTCTAGGTGATTCTTTGAAACCCATTAAATGACACTGAGTCATTCTTACAATTTACATAATTCACAAGCAGAATTGAGTTGAATTAATTTGGTTTCTATTTCAGTGGTAATTAATAGATCATTTCCTCCAATTTTCTTCCAATAAATTACCTGGGCCACAAATTATTTATTGGCGAAAAGATTTGCATTTGTAGGAGTATAAATTTTATAGAAGGTTTACTGTTGTTGTTGTGTCCTCTCTTAGGAGGGTCTCACACTGGTGACTTAGTGAGCAGTGTGTCGGACACAGGACAGATTGCAGAGTCCACCGGCAGTGATCAGCCATGTGACTGCAGCAGCTCCAGCACTCAATCTCACCCCACTATGCACAGGACTGACACAGGTCAGTAGGCCAGTCTCACCCCATCATTACAAGGTAAGGTAAGGTTGCTTTTTAAGGGCTGAGGGTCTCACCCCATCATTACACTGGTAAGGTTGCTTTTTAAGGGCTGAGGGTCTCACCCCATCATAACACTGGTAAGGTTGCTTTTTAAGGGCTGAGGGTCTCACCCCATCATTACACTGGTAAGGTTGCTTTTTAAGGGCTGAGGGTCTCGCCCCATCATTACACTGGTAAGGTTGCTTTTTAAGGGCTGAGGGTCTCTACCCATCATTACAAGGTAAGGTAAGGTTGCTTTTTAAGGGCTGAGGGTCTCACCCCATCATTACAAGGTAAGGTAAGGTTGCTTTTTAAGGGCTGAGAGTCTCACCCCATCATAACACTGGTAAGGTTGCTTTTTAAGGGCTGAGGGTCTCTACCCATCATTACAAGGTAAGGTAAGGTTGCTTTTTAAGGGCTGAGGGTCTCACCCCATCATAACAAGGTAAGGTAAGGTTGCTTTTTAAGGGCTGAGAGTCTCACCCCATCATTACACTGGTAAGGTTGCTTTTTAAGGGCTGTGGGTCTCACCCCATCATTACAAGGTAAGGTAAGGTTGCTTTTTAAGGGCTGAGGGTCTCACCCCATCATTACACTGGTAAGGGTGCTTTTTGAGGGCTGAGGGTCTCGCCCCATCATTACACTGGTAAGGTTGCTTTTTAAGGGCTGAGGGTCTCGCCCCATCATTACACTGGTAAGGTTGCTTTTTAAGGGCTGAGGGTCTCACCCCATCATTACAAGGTAAGGTAAGGTTGCTTTTTAAGGGCTGAGGGTCTCACCCCATCATTACAAGGTAAGGTAAGGTTGCTTTTTAAGGGCTGAGGGTCTCACCCCATCATTACAAGGTAAGGTTGCTTTTTAAGGGCTAAGGGTCTCACCCCATCATTACACTGGTAAAGTTGCTTTTTAAGGGCTGAGGGTCTCACCCCATCATTACAAGGTAAGGTAAGGTTGCTTTTTAAGGGCTGAGAGTCTCACCCCATCATTACACTGGTAAGGTTGCTTTTTAAGGGCTGTGGGTCTCACCCCATCATTACACTGGTAAGGTAAGGTTGCTTTTTAAGGGCTGAGGGTCTCACCCCATCATTACACTGGTAAGGTTGCTTTTTAAGGGCTGAGGGTCTCACCCCATCATAACAAGGTAAGGTAAGGTTGCTTTTTAAGGGCTGAGAGTCTCACCCCATCATTACACTGGTAAGGTTGCTTTTTAAGGGCTGTGGGTCTCACCCCATCATTACACTGGTAAGGTAAGGTTGCTTTTTAAGGGCTGAGAGTCTCACCCCATCATTACAAGGTAAGGTAAGGTTGCTTTTTAAGGGCTGAGGGTCTCACCCCATCATTACAAGGTAAGGTTGCTTTTTAAGGGCTGAGAGTCTCACCCCATCATTACAAGGTAAGGTAAGGTTGCTTTTTAAGGGCTGTGGGTCTCACCCCATCATTACAAGGTAAGGTAAGGTTGCTTTTTAAGGGCTGAGGGTCTCACCCCATCATTACACTGGTAAGGGTGCTTTTTAAGGGCTGAGGGTCTCACCCCATCATTACAAGGTAAGGTAAGGTTGCTTTTTAAGGGCTGAGGGTCTCACCCCATCATTACACTGGTAAGGTTTCTTTTTGAGGGCTGAGGGTCTCACCCCATCATTACAAGGTAAGGTAAGGTTGCTTTTTAAGGGCTAAGGGTCTCACCCCATCATTACACTGGTAAAGTTGCTTTTTAAGGGCTGAGGGTCTCGCCCCATCATTACACTGGTAAGGTTGCTTTTTAAGGGCTGAGGGTCTCTACCCATCATTACAAGGTAAGGTAAGGTTGCTTTTTAAGGGCTGAGGGTCTCACCCCATCATTACAAGGTAAGGTAAGGTTGCTTTTTAAGGGCTGAGAGTCTCACCCCATCATTACACTGGTAAGGTTGCTTTTTAAGGGCTGTGGGTCTCACCCCATCATTACAAGGTAAGGTAAGGTTGCTTTTTAAGGGCTGAGGGTCTCACCCCATCATTACACTGGTAAGGGTGATTTTTGAGGGCTGAGGGTCTCGCCCCATCATTACACTGGTAAGGTTGCTTTTTAAGGGCTGAGGGTCTCGCCCCATCATTACACTGGTAAGGTTGCTTTTTAAGGGCTGAGGGTCTCACCCCATCATTACAAGGTAAGGTAAGGTTGCTTTTTAAGGGCTGAGGGTCTCACCCCATCATTACAAGGTAAGGTAAGGTTGCTTTTTAAGGGCTAAGGGTCTCACCCCATCATTACACTGGTAAAGTTGCTTTTTAAGGGCTGAGGGTCTTACCCCATCATTACAAGGTAAGGTAAGGTTGCTTTTTAAGGGCTGAGGGTCTCACCCCATCATTACACTGGTAAGGTTGCTTTTTAAGGGCTGAGAGTCTCACCCCATCATTACACTGGTAAGGTAAGGTTGCTTTTTAAGGGCTGAGGGTCTCACCCCATCATAACAAGGTAAGGTAAGGTTGCTTTTTAAGGGCTGAGGGTCTCACCCCATCATTACACTGGTAAGGTTGCTTTTTAAGGGCTGAGGGTCTCACCCCATCATAACACTGGTAAGGTTGCTTTTTAAGGGCTGAGGGTCTCACCCCATCATTACACTGGTAAGGTTGCTTTTTAAGGGCTGAGGGTCTCGCCCCATCATTACACTGGTAAGGTTGCTTTTTAAGGGCTGAGGGTCTCTACCCATCATTACAAGGTAAGGTAAGGTTGCTTTTTAAGAGCTGAGGGTCTCACCCCATCATTACAAGGTAAGGTAAGGTTGCTTTTTAAGGGCTGAGAGTCTCGCCCCATCATTACACTGGTAAGGTTGCTTTTTAAGGGCTGAGGGTCTCACCCCATCATTACAAGGTAAGGTAAGGTTGCTTTTTAAGGGCTGAGGGTTTCACCCCATCATAACAGTGGTAAGGTTGCTTTTTAAGGGCTGAGAGTCTCACCCCATCATTACAAGGTAAGGTTGCTTTTTAAGGGCTGAGGGTCTCACCCCATCATTACACTGGTAAGGTTGCTTTTTAAGGGCTGAGGGTCTTACCCCATCATTACACTGGTAAGGTTGCTTTTTAAGGGCTGAGGGTCGCACCCCATCATTACACTGGTAAGGTTGCTTTTTAAGGGCTGAGGGTCTCACCCCATCATTACACTGGTAAGGTTGCTTTTTTTCAGGGCTGAGAGTCTCACCCCATCATTACAAGGTAAGGTTGCTTTTTAAGGGCTGAGGGTCTCACCCCATCATTACACTGGTAAGGTTGCTTTTTAAGGGCTGAGGGTCTCACCCCATCATTACACTGGTAAGGTTGCTTTTTAAGGGCTGAGGGTCTCACCCCATCATTACAAGGTAAGGTAAGGTTGCTTTTAAGGGCTGAGGGTCTCGCCCCATCATTACACTGGTAAGGTTGCTTTTTAAGGGCTGAGGGTCTTACCCCATCATTACAAGGTAAGGTAAGGTTGCTTTTTAAGGGCTGAGAGTCTCACCCCATCATTACACTGGTAAGGTTGCTTTTTAAGGGCTGAGGGTCTCACCCCATCATTACAAGGTAAGGTAAGGTTGCTTTTTAAGGGCTGAGGGTCTCACCCCATCATTACAAGGTAAGGTAAGGTTGCTTTTAAGGGCTGAGGGTCTCGCCCCATCATTACACTGGTAAGGTTGCTTTTTAAGGGCTGAGGGTCTCACCCCATCATTACAAGGTAAGGTAAGGTTGCTTTTAAGGGCTGAGGGTCTCACCCCATCATTACAAGGTAAGGTAAGGTTGCTTTTTAAGGGCTGAGATTCTCACCCCATCATTACACTGGTAAGGTTGCTTTTTAAGGGCTGAGGGTCTCACCCCATCATTACAAGGTAAGGTAAGGTTGCTTTTTAAGGGCTGAGGGTCTCACCCCATCATTACACTGGTAAGGTTGCTTTTTAAGGGCTGAGGGTCTCACCCCATCATTACAAGGTAAGGTAAGGTTGCTTTTTAAGGGCTGAGAGTCTCACCCCATCATTACACTGGTAAGGTAAGGTTGCTTTTTAAGGGCTGAGGGTCTCACCCCATCATTACACTGGTAAGGTAAGGTTGCTTTTTAAGGGCTGAGGGTCTCACCCCATCATTACAAGGTAAGGTAAGGTTGCTTTTTAAGGGCTGAGAGTCTCACCCCATCATTACAAGGTAAGGTAAGGTTGCTTTTTAAGGGCTGAGGGTCTCACCCCATCATTACAAGGTAAGGTAAGGTTGCTTTTTAAGGGCTGAGAGTCTCACCCCATCATTACAAGGTAAGGTTGCTTTTTAAGGGCTGAGGGTCTCACCCCATCATTACAAGGTAAGGTAAGGTTGCTTTTTAAGGGCTGAGGGTTTCACCCCATCATTACACTGGTAAGGGTGCTTTTTAAGGGCTGAGGGTCTCACCCCATCATTACAAGGTAAGGTTGCTTTTTAAGGGCTGAGGGTTTCACCCCATCATTACACTGGTAAGGGTGCTTTTTAAGGGCTGAGGGTCTCACCCCATCATTACAAGGTAAGGTAAGGGTGCTTTTTAAGGGCTGAGGGTCTCACCCCATCATTACACTGGTAAGGTTGCTTTTTAAGGGCTGAGAGTCTCACCCCATCATTACAAGGTAAGGTAAGGTTGCTTTTTAAGGGCTGAGGGTCTCACCCCATCATTACAAGGTAAGGTAAGGTTGCTTTTTAAGGGCTGAGGGTCTCACCCCATCATTACACTGGTAAGGTTGCTTTTTAAGGGCTGAGGGTCTCGCCCCATCATTACACTGGTAAGGTTGCTTTTTAAGGGCTGAGGGTCTCGCCCCATCATTACACTGGTAAGGTTGCTTTTTAAGGGCTGAGGGTCTCACCCCATCATTACAAGGTAAGGTAAGGTTGCTTTTTAAGGGCTGAGGGTCTCACCCCATCATTACAAGGTAAGGTAAGGTTGCTTTTTAAGGGCTGAGAGTCTCACCCCATCATTACAAGGTAAGGTTGCTTTTTAAGGGCTGAGGGTCTCACCCCATCATTACAAGGTAAGGTAAGGTTGCTTTTTAAGGGCTGAGGGTTTCACCCCATCATTACACTGGTAAGGTTGCTTTTTAAGGGCTGAGAGTCTCACCCCATCATTACAAGGTAAGGTTGCTTTTTAAGGGCTGAGGGTCTCACCCCATCATTACACTGGTAAGGTTGCTTTTTAAGGGCTGAGGGTCTCGCCCCATCATTACACTGGTAAGGTTGCTTTTTAAGGGCTGAGGGTCTCGCCCCATCATTACACTGGTAAGGTTGCTTTTTAAAGGCTGAGGGTCTCGCCCAATCATTACACTGGTAAGGTTGCTTTTTAAGGGCTGAGGGTCTCGCCCCATCATTACACTGGTAAGGTTGCTTTTTAAAGGCTGAGGGTCTTGCCCCATCATTACACTGGTAAGGTTGCTTTTTAAAGGCTGAGGGTCTCACCCCATCATTACACTGGTAAGGTTGCTTTTTAAGGGCTGAGAGTCTCACCCCATCATTACACTGGTAAGGGTGCTTTTTGAGGGCTGAGGGTCTCACCCCATCATTACACTGGTAAGGTTGCTTTTTGAGGGCTGAGGGTCTCACCCCATCATTACAAGGTAAGGTAAGGTTGCTTTTTAAGGGCTGAGGGTCTCACCCCATCATTACACTGGTAAGGTTGCTTTTTAAGGGCTGAGGGTCTCACCCCATCATTACAAGGTAAGGTAAGGTTGCTTTTTAAGGGCTGAGAGTCTCACCCCATCATTACACTGGTAAAGTTGCTTTTTAAGGGCTGAGGGTCTCACCCCATCATTACAAGGTAAGGTAAGGTTGCTTTTTAAGGGCTGAGGGTCTCACCCCATCATTACACTGGTAAGGTTGCTTTTTAAGGGCTGAGGGTCTTACCCCATCATTACAAGGTAAGGTTGCTTTTTAAGGGCTGAGGGTCTCACCCCATCATTAAAAGGTAAGGTAAGGTTGCTTTTTGAGGGCTGAGGGTCTCACCCCATCATTACAAGGTAAGGTAAGGTTGCTTTTTAAGGGCTGTGGGTCTCACCCCATCATTACAAGGTAAGGTAAGGTTGCTTTTTAAGGGCTGAGAGTCTCACCCCATCATTACACTGGTAAAGTTGCTTTTTAAGGGCTGAGGGTCTCACCCCATCATTTCAAGGTAAGGTAAGGTTGCTTTTTAAGGGCTGAGAGTCTCACCCCATCATTACAAGGTAAGGTTGCTTTTTAAGGGCTGAGGGTCTCACCCCATCATTACAAGGTAAGGTTGCTTTTTAAGGGCTGAGGGTCTCACCCCATCATTACAAGGTAAGGTTGCTTTTTAAGGGCTGAGAGTCTCACCCCATCATTACACTGGTAAGGTTGCTTTTTAAGGGCTGAGGGTCTCACCCCATCATTACACTGGTAAGGGTGCTTTTTAAGGGCTGAGGGTCTCACCCCATCATTACACTGGTAAGGTAAGGTTGCTTTTTAAGGGCTGAGAGTCTCACCCCATCATTACAAGGTAAGGTAAGGTTGCTTTTTAAGGGCTGAGGGTCTCACCCCATCATTACAAGGTAAGGTTGCTTTTTAAGGGCTGAGAGTCTCACCCCATCATTACACTGGTAAGGTAAGGTTGCTTTTTAAGGGCTGAGGGTTTCACCCCATCATTACAAGGTAAGGCTGCTTTTTAAGGGCTGAGGGTCTCACCCCATCATTACAAGGTAAGGTTGCTTTTTAAGGGCTGAGAGTCTCACCCCATCATTACAAGGTAAAGTTGCTTTTAAAGGGCTGAGGGCAGATTTTCCCACGTAGATCCCATGTAAGATTTTTTGTGTCCCACATCAGTCGTAAATTATAATTGCTTAGGTGATGAAAATATATTGTGGAGTGTAATGTATAGATGTGTACCTGGGTAAATAGTACTAGGAAAGTTTTTTGACAAGCAGTGGAATATTGCTTTATATAGGAGCATCCATTTCTATTATAAGTTTAACCCATGTAAAATATAAACCGTTCTCAAATAAACAACTGATCGATGAGTTTTATTATTGACTTTAGTTTTTTATCTATCGTTAAATATAGTAAATGTATAAATTGGCTGTGCTCTGTGAAAAGGGGGTTTAATGCATGTGCGTAAAGTGTCGTCCCCAATTAGCCTGTGCAGTTCGCACAGGCTAATCAGGGATAACACTTTCTGCTTTTATGATTTTTTTAGGTTCAAGAAAGTCTCTTCTTAACAAAAATCAAGTTTAGGCGGAAACTTTACGCACATGCATTAAACCCCCTTTTCACAAACCACCGCTAAAATAAATGTTGAAAAAAAATTGACATTGTATTTCCCAGTTGCACATTCAAGCTGTTCCCAGAGTGAGTGTGATGCGTCGGGTACCATGTTTGAGCCCATGAGTCAGTCTGACAGTGTGGGGTGTCCATCGGATACAGAGAGTGAGATAGTCGTGGATGACAGCCCCTCTGTGAATGAAATCTCTGCAGAGAGGTTGGTGTCCTCCAACAGTGTCAGTGACAGGTATGTATGAGTGTGCATTGAATTAATCGTGCTCTGTGAAAGGGGGTTTAATGCATGTGCGTTAAGTGATGTCCCAGATTAGCCTGTGCAGACTGCACAGGCTAATCAGGGACCACACTTTCCGTTTTTATATTTTTTGCTTCAGGAAAGTCTCTTCTTAACAAAAAAAAATTAGGTGTAAATTGTCATCCCTAATTAGCCTGTGCAGACTGCATAGGCTAATCTGGGACGACACTTTACACACATGCATTAAACCTCCTTTTCCAGATCGCGGCTCAATTGATTGGATGACATGTTATCTGTTAAGCAAATTGTTTGTGTAGTTGATTAAAACGTTGTTTCAAACTTCTATTTTATCACAAATGTAGTGTTTGAGTGATTATGCATTACATTAAGCACTAATTTGTGTTAAAGGACTCAACACTGGCTTTTTGTGTGAGCAGTTTAAATTAATTTACAGATTTTTGCTTTGTGTTTTGTAACTCCTTTTTATCTACTGAGTGTAACACTCTAAGTTGAATGACCTTAATGTTAAGATCATCATAAAGAGGGCTTTGACATTTTTTGCAGAATAATTGCCTTTTTTGTTTTTGCACTTAATGATATGTTATCACCTGAAGATTGTGTTTTCACCTTTTTAAGTATGTTTAATGGGTGGATCTTGCTCAAACTTTAAAGTTAAAAAACATATTTCTTAAGTTTTAAGATATAGATAGTCAGGAAGAGAGGTGCATTTACAGAGAAATATCAGAGAATTAAAACTGATAATTCACTGTTTCAAACAGTGAAAAATAATAGTAAAATTATAAATAATTTTCATTGTTTTGCCGCAACTATTTTTAGATATGTTTGGTTTCCCCATTGTGATCCCCAATTTAACCAAGGGCAACTACTCTGCATTAAATGTTTATAACGACATACAGATTAGCTTCCATGGAACACACATGTAATGACATTACAGGGTGCCCATCAGGGAATTTGATTGTCCGGAATGGCAAAAACACAAAAATAATCGTTTGTAGGCATAAAATAAAGAAGAATATTTTTTGGATTGGGTGGAATAGTGATTTTAATTCACTCGTGATCATAGAAACCATATATTTTGTATTATCACTCATGAATTAAAATCCATATTCCACCGAATGCAACAAATATCCTCTATTTATTTTGCCAACAATGATTTTGGCAGAATCACGGCCCTGTGTTGTTCCTGGACAATATATATAGTCCCCAAAATTTAGTTTTTAACTCCTCCTTAAAACTGTATCTCGCTCAATCTATCACAGTTAAACTACTTATTGTTTTGCTTAAAAATGTGGAATTATGACTAACAGGAGTAATGGCCATTTTTTTTAGCTCACCTGTCACGAAGTGACATGGTGAGCTTATGTGACCGTGTGATGTCCGGCGTCCGTTGTGTGTGCGTGCGTCTGAGTGTGTGCGCCAGTCAACAATTTGTTTCTGTAGACAGTAGAGGTCACAGTTTTCATCCAATCTTTATGAAATTTGGTCAGAATGTTTTGGGTCATCTGGGGTCAAAAACAAGGTCACTAGGTCAAAAACTAGGTCACATAATAGAAAAACCTTGTGTAGACAATAGAGGTCGCAGTTTTCATCCAATCTTTATGAAATTTGGTCAGAACGTTTATCTTGATATAATCTGGGTTGGGATTGTATTTGGGTCATCTTGGGTCAAAAACTAGGTCACTAGGTCAAATAATTAAAAAATCATCAAGAATTTGTTTGTGTAGACAGTAGAGGTCACAGTTTTCATCCAATGTTTATGAAATTTGGTCAGAATGTTTATCTTGATAAAATCTGGCTTGGGAATGTATTTGAGTCATCTGGGGTCAAAAACTAGGTCACTAGGTCAAATAATTGAAAAATCATCAGCAATTTGTTTGTGTAGACAGTAGAGGTCACAGTTTTCATCCAATGTTAATGAAATTGGTCAGAATGTTTATCTTGATGAAATCTGAGTTGGGATTGTATTTGAGTCATCTGGGGTCAAAAACTAGGTCAAATAATAGAAAAACCTTGTGTAGACAATAGAGGTCGCAGTTTTCATCCAGTCTTTATGAAATTTGGTCAGAATGTTTATCTTGATGAAATCTGGCTTGGGAATGTATTTGGGTCATCTGGGGTAAAAAAACTAGGTCACAAGGTCAAAAACTAGGTCAAATAATAGAAAAACCTTGTGTAGAAAATAGAGGTCGCAGTTTTCATCCAATCTTTATAAAATTTGGTCAGAATGTTTATCCTGATGAAATCTGGGTTGGGATTGTATTTGGGTCATCTGAGGTCAAAAACTAGGTCACTAGGTCAAATAATAGAAAATCCGTCAACAATGTGTTTGTGTAGACAGTAGAGGTCACAGTTTTCATCCAATCATAATGAAATTTGGTCAGAATGTTTATCTTGATGAAATCTGGGTTGGTATTGTATTTGGGTCATCTGGGATCAAAAACTAGGTCACTAGGTCAAAAACTAGGTCACAAGGTGAAATAGTAGAAAAACCTTGTATAGACAATAGAGGTCGCATTTTTTATCCAATCTTAATGAAATTAGGTCAGAATGTTTATCTTGATGAAATCTGGGTTGGGATTGTATTTGGGTCACCTGGGGTCAAAAACTATGTCAATAGGTCAAATATTAGAAAAACCTTGTGTAGACAAAAGTGGTCGCAGTTTTCATCCAATCTTTATGAAATTTGGTCAGAATGTTTATCTTGATGAAAACTGGGTTGGGATTGAATTTGGTTAGTCAGGTGAGCGATTCAGGGCCATCATGGCCCTCTTCTTTAATCTTGCTGACACTTTTTATAGTTGAATGTCCTTACTTAGTAGATGACCTTAAAGAAAGGAATAGTCAATGCATTTAGTTTTTACTGGATTAGAGTCTTTTGTCTTTTTTGTCTACTCTAGAATATTTTTTGGATAGACTAAAAAGTTTCTTAGAATATCAAAGATGTTATTACTTCTGTTAATCCTTAACCACTTAGATACCACATGTATTTTGACACGTTTGTAGTCCCTTAGAAAGTTAAATTTAATTAAAGAACTTTCTTACTAGATTCAAGTTTTTAAAAGACTTCATTTCTAACCCTTAGATACTGATGAGCAGCAAACAGCATAAAACTCGTAGGCTTTTATGGTTTTATGCTGTTTGCACATAGCCATTTTCACTTTGCTTCAGTTTGTTTGTTTATTTTTTTTCATTGTCAGTATGGAGTATTGTATTGATCAGGTTATGCTACTTTAATATTTTCAGAGAAGACATTGACATTGGAAGAGAGGGTTCAGTTAGACCGCTAAACAGGTCAAGATCTGTAACTCCCAGCCCTTCATATCTCCGACTGGCCACTCCTAGCACCCCAGGGACCCCTCGACTACGTTCAGGGTCCGTCAGTGGGGTCACGTTCTCTCCAGTATCCCCAAAACCCACTGCAAGAGGGACCCCTACTGATCGACAACGTTCAGGGAGTATGGGGGAAATAGAAATGCGAGAAAGAATGTCTGGACGTGTGAAAATCAATGATGGTCTTGACATTTTGCAGTTGCCTAGGCCTAGAAATCCTGGTGGGATCTTGCCCTTTAATGGGCACAGTAGCCCAGATAATCTACATGAGTCGAATGAGGCACTTAATTTGACCATAGAGCCCAGACAATTGAAAGATAAGTCAGGTAACTCCCTGGGTAATGGTTTATTAAGTAGTTACAAATCAGAAAGCTCAACCTCTGGCGTAACATCATCATCGAAGCACTCCAACACCAGTTATATGATCAGTAACATAATGAGGACGACACCCAATAAGAACAAGCCTTCAACAATATCATCCTACAATGGCCTTGCAGGGCGGAGGCAAGGTTGTGCAATAAACGAAACCGTTGAACGCCCCAAGCCCAGTAGTGTGATAGACAGTGAAGGTATTGCCAAGAAGATAGCGAGGATAGACAATGCAGGGTTTTTGTGCACCAGCACTTCAGATACAGTTTGGAATAGGCCTCGGACAAATGTGGGAACCGCACGCTCAGCCTTACCAGGAATCTGTGTGATATCCAGTAAGACACCCCCAGAACGCCCGAAACCACCGAGAAGAACCGTCCTTTCGCCGGCAGATAATGGTCATCCAGATATGGCCAGTGATAGATATGTGTCTTCTAGTAAGCATTATTGAATTTTCTTACAATTTTTGTATGCCCCCGGTAGGGTGGCATATAGCAGTTGAACTGTCCGTCAGTCAGTATGTCAGTATGTGTGTATGTCAGTCTGTCCGTCTGTCCCAAAAAAAACTTCAACGTTGGCCATAACTTTTTCAATATTTAACATAGCAACTTGATATTTGGCATGCATGTGCATCTCGTGGAACTGCACATTTTGAGTGGTGAAAGGTAAAGGTCAAGGTCATCCTTTAAGGTCAAATGTCTAATATATGGCGTCTGTCCGTCCATCTAAAAACTTTAACATTGGCCATAACTTTTTCACTATTGAAGATAGCAACTTGATATTTGGCATGCATGTGTATCTCATGAAGCTGCACATTTTGAGTGGTGGAAGTTCAAGGTCAAGGTCATCCTTCAAGGTCAAAGGTAAAAAATAAATAAATTTCAAAGCAGCATTTTCATGAAGCTGCACATTTTGAGTGGTGGAAGTTCAAGGTCAAGGTCATCCTTCAAGGTCAAAGGTAAAAAAATAAATAAATTTAAAAGCGGTGTTCTCATGAAGCTGCACATTTTGAGTGGTGGAAGTTCAAGGTCAAGGTCATCCTTCAAGGTCAAGGGTCATTTTTTTTTATTAATTTCAAAGCGGCGTTTTCATGAAGCTGCACATTTTGAGTGGTGGAAGTTCAAGGTCAAGGTCATCCTTCAAGGTCAAAGGTCAAAAATAAATAAAAATAAAATAATTTCAAAGCCGTGCAATAGGGGGCATTGTGTTTCTGACGAACACATCTCTTGTTTTCATCAACCTTAAATTGAAAAATAAATAATTTGTTAGCTTGCTTCTAGTTTAAAGACATGCCTATAATCGTAAAGATTGTCTAGCTTTAAAAAAATTATATAGCTTTTACATAAAAGAAAAAACTTATATTTCCTTTGATTCACATTAAATAAATGTTCAAAAATGTTTTTATTAGTATTATTAATCGGACAGTAGCTTGAAAAACAGTATTCTGAACACAGTTAGTTTAACAATTCTATACCAGTAACCAGGGCAATAGATAATTTTGGGGGTAATTGGGTTTTTCACCCCCTGTTTTGACAACAATAGGGTTTTTGTAAATTCAATAGAGTTTTAGCAAAATTATTTACCCCCTACTTTTGAGCTTAATTGGGTTTTTTACCCCCGTTTTTTTAACTCAATTGGGTACTTTAGGGAATGACATATATAATATAATAAAAATCTACTAAGATTACTATATTATTATGTGCATGTGAAAAATAAATCAATATTTGTAGCAACATTAGTTAGTTTTAATTTACTTTTCATGTTTGTGCATAATGCACATTTAATAACTCCACTTTCCATTTCCATCACCAGCCACGGGTGTTGGTTTCGCTACTCTATTAAAGTTTTTTCACGTACACTCCCATAACGTGTTTTTTTTGGGTTTAACAACCTCGTACAAAATCTCCGATAATAACGGGCGAACTAAATGCTCGGGAAAAATGATCACATCTGTAACAGATCGTTCAGCAAAGCAGCACAGGAGCTTTCGGTTTCCCCAATATTATGTCGTAAATACCTGTCTAAAGTGTTTATTTGTGTAAGTATTCTCTTTCTACGGCCACGAGTGGCCATTTTGATACTTTAATAAAATGAAAGTAGAAATCGGACGGGTCGACGAATGATTACAGTAATTTACCCCAAAGTTTGATAACAGCTGGAAAGACTGCCTTCTTTTTTTCATAGGTACATTTTTGTACGGGAAATAACCACTCTAAAAAATACGCCCGGTGTTTGTAAGAATTGCGTTTCGTGACGCAGGGTTTTTGACGGGCATTACGTTATTAAATTTATATTTGCGTTTTTGTACGCTTGATTTTGCATTTAATTACGTTTTTGGTTATTTTAATTGCGTTATAACGCACATACGCTTGTTATCTATAGCCCTGCCAGTAACGCTATCTACAATTTTAAACAGATTCTAAGTGCTTAATCCACATTGCAGTTTTTTTATGCACCCAGTATTTACATACATGTACAAAGATCAATTAAGGAAATGCTTTTACTTTTAACCCATATTATTATAGTAATTCCCAGATAAAACCTGCTCCAGAGAAATATGTGTTTCCGAATGAGAGTAAATGAAACAAAGATTTGAAAAGGCCTCTTTAAAAAACACATACTAATAAAAAAAAAATAGAACATTATCTTCTAAGTATGTTGTTATCTGTATTGCAATTTTGTAGGTGACAGGAGGCGCCTTATCCCATCTAACAGTCATACAAGCGGTAACAGGGACCTGGTTGTCTCAAGACAAGGTACAGGGCCGACAAACGGTCAATGGCACTTCTACTTAGATTATTTCATAGCTTGCTGTTTCAACGTCTTTATTTTACAGATTCATGTACTTGAACTTGCCAGTTAAGTGAAGCATGAGGGAAAATAATCACAAAATGACCACTGGTACTATTTAGCTGCATCATGCAAAAACAGGTCTTATGTCATATGAAGCCTGTGTAGCTGCTATCCAGCCTGCGCATTAGGGCTTTCCCGTCAGGAGCTAGGCTGTCTGCTATAAAGTGGCGCAAGGTTATTGGCCTCATTAGGGGACAGGGTTCATCCTGACCGGACTGCATGGATGTGTATGCTGTCCTTGAGCTTGGCTGGCTGCATATGGCCTAAGATCCATTGTGGCACCAGGCAGCTCACGAATGAATGTCCTGTTAAATTTCAGATGTCTAGGATTACAAATAATTATTAGGTATATATGTCAAAGATTATTGAAGTGAAATTTTACTATTAATAGTCAAGTGCTCTGTCATGAGGAAGATATTGTAAACCCAGGCCAAAGATGTTGTCCGTCCGGCTGTCTTGGAATCTGTTTGTCAGAAAACTCTCATGGCTACATCATAGAAACTATAACCATGGTTGATAAACATAACCTTTCACTTTCTTAAATAAAAGTTGTTGCCCTTTGTTTTGTTTCTTCTATTATGGCAATGTTAAGGGATATATTTCAGATACGATGCAAGATTCAACATGAAACTTCATGGGTGTGTCAAAACCAATAGGATGAAGTGCCATGCACAAGAACCATAGCTCTACACTTTCTGAAATAAGAGTTATTGCCCTTTGATGTGTTTGTATGATGTTACTTTTCTGCAGGGCTATATCTCAGATATGCTATAAGATTTCAACATGAAACTTAATGGGTGTATTCATATCAATGAGGAGAATTGCAATTTAAAAAACAACCACTCTACACTTTTTTTTTAGGATTATACTGTATATCAAGGGATTCGCACCCATCCAAACAAAATTTATTTAGTGGTTGATATCAGTTCAACAAAAGTGCTTGTTTTCTGTTGATTTTTAGCTCCTTTGTTTTGAGAGAAAACCCGAGGTAATGTCATAGCCAGCTCGTTGTGGCGTCCGCTATCCGCCGTAGGCGTCCTGCTAAAACCTTAACATTGGCTCTACAATCAAAGTGCTTCCACCTACAACTTTATAACTTAATATGAAGATGCAACATGATGAGTTCTACATGCCACACCCATTTTTGACTGTTTGCAGGGGCAGGTGATGGTTTTGAGACCCCAGACGTGTGCCTCATGCCTCACAACTACAAGTGTCGTATGTGCAGCTACTCAGCTGGCAGCTTTCATATGCTTCAGATGCACTCTACCAAACACAGGGGTGAGTATACTCGTACCTTGAAAGCCAGAAGGTGCTATCAGCATAGAAGCTTTAGTGCTGATAAGCCAGGGCTCGCGCTAGGGGGCGACGTGAGCAACTAAGTCGCTTTCTTACGCCAAACGTCGCCTAAAATTTAAGAAATTGTAGATAAAAAGCGACTTCCAGTCTCCCTCTAATCGGAATGTGTTTATATCCGGTTTTCTCAATGTCAAGGTCTGACTCAATTTTCCAATACACACTGTCGCTGTCGGAGCGTGTCTAAATTGAGCGACAGGTAATTTGAGGTAAACCTCGCCCCGATTCTCCCAACCTCCGAACTTATCTAATCCGCGATCGATATTGGTCAAGTCAGAATTCAAGTCACGTGGTAGCTATCCAATCAACATTGAGTTCCCTCACACATGATATTGGGTCATTCATGCGCAGACACTGTATACTTGGAAATACACAGTTGATATTGTCGTCTGCCAACACTATAGCGGCCGATGGCAAACGTCGTATTTAAAGATAAACAAATAAAAAGGAGCCTAACAATAAATAAATTATTTCTAAGTTGATCACTTTACACCTTTCTACCGACTATTGATCTGAATTAACAAAAGGATGATAATTAAATAATTAGATCTATGTTGATGATGTTACACCTTTCTGCCGATTAACGTTTGAAACTGAAAGGTGATAATAAAGTTGTTATTTACCCACAAACTATGCTATTGTAAAGCAATATGTCAATTAAATTGTATATTAATTACGTATTTGCTAGGTTACCGGTTTTCATTCTTTTGCTGTCAAACGATATGCACAATTTGTTTCATGTGCATAATGCGTACAATTTTTGGTCGTTTTTGGATACATTATTTTTCGTTGATTATAATTTAATTTCGAAGTTCTTTAAAGAAGAAATAGAATGAAGAATACAGATGGGGTGATGCGGACGGTGTGGTTTATCATATTTCGAAATGTATTCACATGAAATTGCAATTGGAAATACTATAAAAAATAACAACTAAATATTAAGAAAGCATATGTTAAATGTCATATTTCAAACATAAATATTTATCAGGTCTGACAGTTTTTATTAAGCTTATGTTATCTACTGCTTCATAAACATTTTATCTTTGAAATACTTTAGTCTGTATAATATGATATTTACATCAAAATGGATCTGTCGTGTCCAATATTACTTGGTTTATTAGAACTGCTGGAAAAATTAAGATACACAAAAGAAATATAATTATGTGTACTACAGTGGTATACTTCAATAATGTGATACACATATATGTGTGTTGTAACACCCTACATGCAAACCCTTGTGTCTGAGTCTCTCAACTTCTCCGTAAAGTTTCCTCACTTCTCCCTAAATCAATATCCAGGGAGAAGTCACTTCTCCCTAAAATTTGAGCCCAGCCTGAGCCCTGTAAGCCTGTCTGGCTCTAAAGTGATAAATTGTAGTAATCTTTATATGTAACGGCTGTTCGAACACGTACCAGTTTACAATTTTAAAGAAATCATTAAAATGTGCAACAGGGTGAAAAAAGTTAGTGTATTTATTATTTGGAGTATTGTTAAAACTTGTTTGTTTTACACAGCTTTGTGAATTGTTAAATGTTCAATACTAATCATTTTGTTAAATTATGATAATTAACAGGACATATGCCAGGGGGTTTTCTTTTATGTCAAAAAGGCCTTAAAACGGACCCGCTCCCAAAGCAAACAGAACCAATCCTAAAACAAATTGTTAATGCCCCCGGTAAGGTGGCATATAGCAGTTAAATTGTTCGTCTGTCTGTCAGTCTGTGCGTCCGTCCGAAAACTTCAATATTGCCCGTAACTTTTGCAATATTGAAGACAGCAACTTGATATTTGGCATGCATGTGTATCTCATGGAGCTGCACATTTTGAGTGGTGAAAGGTGAAGGTCATCCTTCAAGGTCAAAGTTCAATTAAAGCGGTGCAGTAGGGGACATTGTGTTCGGACAAACACATCTCTTGTTTTTAGAAAGAAGTGTCTAATGATAATTATATCTCAATTTTATTTCACATATATCTAACAAAGTATATAACTATCATTTATATAATTTTTTTCAAAAATGGCCAGTAATAGGCCTGATATGTCAATATATGTTGCTATTTTTTGCCCAATTTGGACCATTTTGTAAATGAAAAATTCCCAAATGTGCCATTTTATCCATTTAAAAAATCCCATTTAACTAGACTCCTTTTCCCATAATATCTAAAAAAACCCTGTATGCTGTGACAAGAACTGACTATTGTCTATAAAACCAACGTAGCTCATTAAATTCTTCAAACGTCATAATAATTCATTAATAGGATTAATATTTATTTTGTCAGACTCATAAAAAACGATCTCATTCCTTGAGAAAACTACAGCAGCTGACTGCAGCACCACCTATACAGAGTGCCGGTTGAATGGGGTTTTCAGGGGTTTACACATTGGCTTGACAGAATGTAAACACACCTTTAAGAACTTTTTGAAAATATCTCAAGCTATAGAAACAACCCATGACAGGTGGAGCTTGGCTGACGACATCTACGTTCAGCAGTTTATACTGTATCATCACATCAAATACATTTGCAAAAACCTTTAGTGCATTCAAGACAGTTGTTCTTGCAGTTTTTACTGATATCTAAAGATATAAGAATAAATCCTTGAACATTGGCTTGGTAAATAAAGTGATTTTGATGTATTTCACAATGCCATAAGCAGCATAACAATCTTTTTTTTTGCACTAGTGAAATTCTTAAGAAAAATTGTTTTAAAAAGATTTATGAAAAAAAAGAACCACTTACCGATGTGTTAACATCCATTTACGTTTATTTTTGAAACCCACACAGTCTCGCGAGCCTGCACCCTGTATAGTCATTCCATCAACCTCTGTGTTGCAGTAAGCAGTAAGACCTTCCGCTGTGCCCTGTGTGACTACACAACCATCGAGAAGTCCAACCTTCGCAGACATCGTCGCCTACACCACAAGTCCTCGCCTGTGAACACACTCAAGTGCACCAAATGCTTATTTACCACATCACTCTCACGAAAGATGCGCGATCACTATCAACAGGTTACACTCTACGTGATAATCAATACTTTACAGCATTAGTGTTGAGATAAATCAGAAATTTTCGTTTTTTACAGAAATTAATCCTGATAAAGTTCTTCCATAGAAATACAAGAAACAAAAAAAGAACTTTGTTCAATGATATTTTGGTAATTTTATTATTAGAGACATATCATTAATTTGGTTTGCCTCTGAAATAAATCCATAATTCAGCAATTTTTTTTGTCCAATTGGGAAAAGTACCCGAACCAGTCTAATTGGGAAAAATTGAGTCGTGAAAGCCTGAAAATTGGGAAAAATCGAGTCGTGAAACCCTCAATTTGGGAAATCGGTGTATTTGATTTTATGCTCCCAAATACTTTTAAATTGATAACTAAGTGTTTTCAAGCTGTCAATATTATATTTACCTAGGTTCAAACCATAGAGCTGCATAGGGAAACTAACAAAATGTTGCATTTTCCACACAAAAAAAAAATTTTTTTTTTTTTTTTTTTTTTCTTAAATTGGGAATTTTCGTAATTCTGAAAGTGCCGTTAACAGGTACTTTAGAAAGAAGAAAAAAAATCGCTGTAATTCATTGTTGTTTGAAATAAATACTCGTGTTAAAAATGGTTTTCTGTCCCATTTCATGAATGCTGATGGAACTTGTTATTGGCTTTATATTTTTTTGTAAACTTTTTAAATAAAATTACAAAAAAAATGGTTTAAAATGTGGGACCTAAGATGCACATAACATAAAATGCACAAAATAGATGCACTATTAACAGATAACACTTGATTTTACCAAGACTGCTTTAAAGACACTGTTTGACATAGACATGAAAATTTTTAGTAAATTAAAAACATTCTTCTGGAATGTTTCAGATTTTTGATCCAGGTTAGCTTTGATGTCTTCAACGATTATCCACATAAAAATACACACATTGAAAACATTTATAGATTAATTATTTATTACAGCCAATAAATTGGCTCTATGTTTGGAATGAACTCTATAGTGCACAAAAGTTACAAGAAATTAAAATAATTCATTGCTGAAATTGCTTTTGTTCTCTATGTTGTAAGTTTAAGTACATTCAGTTTGTTTGAAAGGGTTTTATATATATATTAAATTTAAGGGGAGACAACAAGGTGTTGTCTTTGAACATCTTGACATAGAATTATTTCCCTTGAAATATTATCTCTGTGGGGCACTGCCACAGTAATTGATTCAATATTTCATGTACATGTACCAGCATTGAAAGTAATGGAAGTTTATATAGCAACACAAAGTATGTTGAAAAGCCAAATGTAACTTTGATTATAATTAAAGAAAGTGACATAATTATTTTCAGATTAGGATCTTTACAAGTTATGTTGAGAGTATTGAGAATTTTTTGTTGAACTTATTTCATTTATTAGTCCCCTACCTGTTTCACTGGAGGGGACTTATGGTTTTCGCTCTGTGCATCTGTGAGTCTGTTACACTTTTCTGGATCCTGCGATAACTTTAAAAGTTCTTAATATTTTTTCACGAAACATGGAACATGGATAGATGGAAATATGGACACTATGCACGTCATTTCATTTTGTTCCTACGTCAAAAATTATTATTGCTATGGCAACAAATATATATATTTTTTAATCTGAAATGTTGGAATTTCTGACAATGGTGGAGCCGGTAGGGGACTTATATTGCTTGACAATAATCTTTTTACAACAGGAATTTTTATAAACAATATAGCACAACTTGTATTTGCAGGAGCACCCTGATCTGCCAGCCTCCACATTACTTCCAGCCCTCAACAGTGGGGTTGTGTCCCCGCCTGGTTTCCCAGGACAACCAAGTGTATCCATGGAAACAGACAGCTCCTACCCACCCCATTACTACAACAACTCCCTTCTCATAAACAACAGGTCCGACCGACTCGGTTATCCATACTCAATTACAGGACGCCATCCTCAAATGAATGTACCATACGATCAGTTTGGTTTGCCTTTTGGAGGGTATCGCGACCGGCACAGTGAAACAATGGCATCAAACTATCTTCGCTCCATGGTGACGTCAATAATGAACTCTGAGGTATCATCCCGCCATGCCCCTGCCACCAGCACAGTCACGTCGTCAGACTACTACATGCCCCACGGTGTGGGCAGCTCACAGATTCAGGATGTTCACACGTGCAGCCACACCAGCTGTGGACATGGCAGCTCAACCCCCAATTCAGGTGTTAAAGTCAAAGTGGAAACCGATCTCGACATCTCTAGCTGTGCTTTATCCAGCCCGCGCCTGTCCAGGCCACTCAGTGACCAGTCTGTGGACAACAGACATGAAAACACTGTCACCCCTTCGAGCGTGCTGGACTCATCGGTGACGTCTAATACTGACTCGGTGCACAGGGATGACTTGAACGCGGCTGATGTGCCCACGGATCTGTCAAGCGCTCTTAAACAACCATCTGTTTCAGGTACTTCATTTTCATCGTCCCATGGTCAACGCATCAGTAGAATCAACCTGGACAGTGTTGACCTTGAAAATGGCCATGATAAGCTGACGCATTCGATAGTTATAACTAGCATGCCTTCAGTCAGCGATACAGTTGTAAAGATGGATACAACAACGCGGGGGGTTCAGTGTGTTTTACCATTAATCAAAACTGAAATAACCCTGGACGGCGACTATTTTGACTTTTACAGCCGACCCCGTTTCATGGGAGTGGACCAGGGAGTGCAGTGTAACCTAAGCAATTCAAGTAATCCAAATAACCCAGCAGCTTTACCCAATAGATCTCAGCCCACAGCGATTGGTCGTCATGACTACAGATCTCAGTCCCTCAGCGAATCAGATAACAGCGAACATCAGTCCTCATTCTGTGCAGAATCTCGGTGCCACCACTGCGGTATCTCGTTTGACGATGAAGTGATCTTCTCCATTCACATTGGCTGTCACAGCCACACAGACCCATTCAAGTGCAATGTTTGCGGCAAGCAGTGCGGTAATAAATATGGCTTCTACTCGCATATAATGCGAGGCCATCATTCGTAGATTTGCATTTCGTGTAAGATACGCCTTTGCTGTCATTTTACTTTTTATGTCCCCCACTATAGTAGTGGGGGACATATTGTTTTTGCCCTGTCTGTTGGTCTGTTGGTTGGTTGGTCTGTTGGTTGGTTTGCGCCAACTTTAACATTTGCAATAACTTTTGCAATATTGAAGATAGCAACTTGATATTTGGCATGCATATGTATCTCATGGAGCGGCACATTTTGAGTGGTGAAAAGTCAAGGTCAAAGTCATCCTTCAAGGTCAAAGGTCAAATATATGGGTCAAAATCGCTCATTTAATGTACACTATTGCAGTATTTCAATATTCAAGACAGCAACTTGATATTTGGCATGCATGTGTATCTCATGGAGCTGCACATTTTGAGTGGTGAAAGGTCAAGGTCAGATGTCAAATATATGTGGCCAAAATCGCTCATTTTATGAGTTCTTTTGCAATATTGAAGATAGCAACTTGATATTTGGCATGCATGTGTATCTCATGGAGCTGCACATTTTGAGTGGTGAAAGGTCAAGGTCAAGTTCATCCTTCAAGGTCAGAGGTCAAATATATGTGGCCCAAATCGCTAATTTTATGAATACTTTTGCAATATTGAAGATAGCAACTTGATATTTGGCATGCATGTGTATCTCATGGAGCTGCACATTTTTAGTGGTGAAAGGTCAAGGTCAAGGTCATCCTTCAAGGTCAAATATATGGGTCAAAATTGCTCATGTAATGTCACTTCTGCAATATTGAAGCTAGCAATTTTATATTTGAAATGCATGTGTATCTCATGGAGCTGCACATTTTGAGTGGTGAAGGGTTAAGGTCAAGGTCAGCCTACAAGGTCAAACGTCATATAGGGGGACATTGTGTTTCACAAACGCATCTTGTTTAAGTCTTCACTTTGTATCAAAATTATGTCTACACCATCAAACGGAATGTTACATAAGTTATGACAGGCATTTCAAGTACATAGACCATCTTTCGCAGTGTCAGTCAAGTAGAGTCAATTAATATTTTTTTGAAAGCAAACATCACTCAACTACAATGTTATCAATAATACTATCAGAGAACCAGCATCATGCAAAAATAATTCTTATGAAATATGATATCAGCTTATGTCCAGACCAGCCTGTGCAGCTGGGAAAATAATCTGACCAAAATTTCCCCCAAAATTATGCCTAACTTTTCCATGAAATTCAATAATAGGTTAATTGAGTTTATTATAAAGCAATTTAATTCCCTAGCATTTTATAATATAAATTTAAGAAAGCAGTTAAACATTCACATTTAAACAGTTAGTATACTGTTATTTATAATCATATTAATAATTTTTCCCAATTTCATGGTCTATCGAGCTATTTTTCCCAATTTCATGGTCTATCAAGCTTTTTTTCCCAATAAAAATGGCACAGGCTGTAAAATGTAAAGCGGAAAAAAACTAACTGTTAAAGTACAGGACTATATATCACTTGATTAAACTGGAGTCCAACCATTGTCTTGCTTATCAGTAGATACCATTTGTTTCATTTAAACATTGACCATTTTAAACATAGACAGATCTATTATCACTGACTTTAGAAGTGTGTACATACATGTAATCATTAATGTTATATTAGAATTTGCGCAAATACTATTTCTGTAAGAAATGATTGTAAATATTAAGCAATAATATATGGCAGCTGAGTGTTGTATGTTAAGATAATGTTCTGTGCAATACTTTGTAGTGGTTTCTTGATACTTTTTCATGGAAGTATTTTTGTATTACCTTTCATACATGTAAGACCATACTTGTGATCAAATCACACACAAAAATACAAGACGTTGTTAACAAATTAAACCATGGTATGGTATGAATATGTACAATGTAGATTGAAATCAAAATACATGAAAGTAGACAAAAAATGCTGGATAAAAGTTTTGGAATGAATATCACTATAGGCAAAGTGGATGTACTATTTTCAATGTTAAGTGATATAGATATATTTTTTTTTTTAAATTGAATGCTTAAAACTTTCCTTTTTTGACAGCAATTTTGTTGTGGCTTTTGATAACATGTTGATTGAAATATGTTAATGACTATCAGTTAAAACATGCTGGTTTTGATTTTTAATTTACTGGAAATAGTGTATGTGTGTGCCCCCCCCCCCAGAATGTTATGAAACACATCATGTATTATAAGCTTTGTGTATTACATTTTTCCTAAACAAGGGCTTTGGAAATAGCTGTGAATCTGGAATTATATGGCATATAATTTATTATATTTTTATGTGTGTGAAGTCATTTACTTTTATCATGTCATCAAACTAGGTGAACTTTCTATTGCAATTTCTCACAATTTCTATTACTTAAGGTAACAGTTTCAGAGTCTAGATAAAAGTATTATCAGTTATAGAAAAGTATAAATGCTTACAGTTATCTTTATCTGTGTTAAAAGTACCGGTATGCTGGTAATGACACACACTTGTATTGTTATCTTCATGATTCAAGATTTTTTTCATCAAAATAAATTAATCAAGGCAGCTAATTATGTCATAATTATATAAATTAAGTGTATTATATCATTTTAAAACTCAATTGTGTTTTTTACCGCATCATTTTGTATAGATTACCTATACCCATAAATATTGGAATTTAAGCACACTTCCGACAAATGTTAGGCAAGATCATAAATCCCCAAAACTTCAAAAAAATGTTTCTGACATTTGTTATTAATATCTTTATTATCATTAAAGCAGTATGATGGTTTCATCTAAAAATGTCTGGAAAAATATTTTATATTGTGTTGACAAGGGTATTCTTGGCAAATTGTAGAGTGAGTCCTTAACAATTTAGTTTTCTAGTGTAGGATGTTCTTATTTCAAGCTGCAATGAATGACACGAGTTTACGATGTAAAGAAATGCTCTGTAAACTGACAGCATAATATATTGCAATATGTATCACTGGGGTGTAAAATGTAATTGTACATGTATTTGCTTTATTTGCCAACTAAGTCAGATATAAGTCAGATATACAAATGGATTTGATTGAAATGCAGTTTGTTCAGTTTGATAATCAGATAAGATAGCGTGTTTAGTAGATAATAAGTTTTTATGCTTTGATAATCAAGATTAAGACACACAGAGTCAATTATCTTACAATATTGTAGATCTATTGTATGAATGTAGGTCTGTTAAAAATGTGTATGTGTGATATTCACATGTAAGAATGTCGTTATCTTAAACTTATTTATGAACAAGAATATATTAGCATATAACTTTATTTCATCGGTGTATGAACTGTCTGGGAAGTTATGTAGTCAGTGTTTATGAATAAATTAGGTGTCATTTTCATAGGGGATGAAAGGCAGAAGTATGCTATTCAAGTCTTGTAATAAGAATGTTATAGGAGCCGGGCTCTGTGAAAAGGGGGTTAAATGCATGTGCTTAAGTGCCGTCCCAGATTAGCCTGTGCAGTCTGCAAAGGCTAATCAGGGACAAAACTTTCCGCTTTTATTATATTTTCTGTTGAAAGAAAGTCTCTTCTTAGTAAAAATAAAGATTAGGCTGAAATTGTTGTCCCTGATTAGCCTGTGCAGACTGCATAAAGTGTCTTCCCAGATTAACGTATTCAGTTTGCACAGGCTAATCAGGGACAACACTTTCCGCTTTCATTATATTTTCTGTTTAAAGGAAGTCTCTTCTTAGCAAAAATTCAGTTTTGGCGGAAAGTGTCGTCCCTGATTAGCTTGCCTGGACTGCACAGGCTAGTCTGGAAGGACACTTTACGCACACGCATTAAACCCCCTTTTCACAGAGCATGGACCATATGTAGCTATATATGAATATTTGTTTTAACCCTTTGCATGCTGGGAAATTTGTCGTCTGCAAAAATGTTGTCTGCTGAATTCCTAAAATAAGCATTTTTTTTCGATTTTTTTTCAAAGAATACTATCAGAATAGCAAACAGTTTGGATCCTGATGAGACGCCACGTTCTGTGGCGTCTCATCTGTATCCAAACTGTTTGCAAAGGCCTATAAAATTTGGTTCCCGCACTGAAAGGGTTAAGGTTGACAATAAGAAGCTAGAAAAGATCCTACATCAGAGCATGCAGTAACCCTTTCCCACTCAGAAGCAAAGTGAAAATGGCTTTGTGCAAACAGCATAAAACCAGAACAGTCTGCGAGTAACTCGCTGTCTGTTCAGGTTTTATGCTGTTTGCTGCTCATCAGTATCTAAGGGTTGGAAATGAAGCCTTTAAAACTTGAATCTAGTAAGAAAGGTCTGTAACTCAATTTAACTTTCTAAGGGACTACAAATGCTCCAAAATATGTATCTATGTGGTAAAGGGATTAACATATTTGAACATGGAGCACACTGTATGCTAGTATTTACACTGAACAAAACTTTTAAGACTCAACTTAAGTAATTATGATTTAGAGGTAACGATTATGTTAATCTGTATTAAATTTGACAGCGTTTTGCTTTAATCAGTACATTTATTATGGGAACCTTGATTAATTTCAACCAGGGAAATCAAACGGAAAGGCATGATTGATTTCTAAATTTTAAGGCAATTGAAGAAATGTGGTGTAGTGCATTGTTTATGGAACATAATAATTAAAGAACAGAACATGAGCAAACAGAAAGTGATAATTTAACCTGTCACATCAATTGTTGTAAATTGATTGTGTCTCTTTTTATTTTGTAATGACCATGATATATCATAATTTGTTAAGCTTGATTGACTTGATTAATATACATTGTAGTAAATTTGTTAAACAAATTAATATATTCTCAACATTTAAAATATTTCACATACTCTACAAACAATTCAGTTTACATTTGTAAACTAAATTTAGTGTAAATTATATGGCACTAACCTACTGTACTTCACTTGTATTATATTCAACATCAGATAAGAGTTCAATGTAACAAGATACTAGTCATTGGTGTACTTTACCATTGGGGAATTCCCAATTATTCAGCCTTTTGTTACCATATCTCAAGCTTATATAAGATTTACTTAACAACAATATTTGTTGAACATTGGGGCTTTTATGTTTCTTTCTCAAAGTAATATGGAGACTTTTCTTCCCTTTCGTCACATCATTTCCCTTTGCCTATATGGACAGTCCAATATATGGGCCGTGTTTTGTAAAAAAGGGGTTTTAACTATAATGCATGTGCGTAAAGTGTTGTCCCGGATTAGCCTGTGTTACTGGCAGGCCGTTCTGGTTTAATGCTGTTTGCACAAGGCCATTTTCACTTTGCTTTAACCCTTAAAGCGCTGGAGCTGAATTTTAAAGGCCTTTGCAAACAGTTTGGATCCAGATGAGACACCACAGAACGTGGCGTCTCATCAGGATCCAAACTGTTTGCTATTCTGATAGTATTCTTTGAAAAAAATCGAAGAAAATGCTAATTTTAGAAATTCAGCAGACGACATTTTAGCAGAAGACAAATTACCCAGCATGCAAAGGGTTAAGTGGGTAAAGGTTAAGCACATACTGGCACGCTTTGACAATTTAGTTTATGAACTTTCTTGTCATCTATAATTCATTTTCAAGCAACACTTAATAAATAGCCATGGCAGATGGATATATTCAGGCATGTCTACAAATCACAATATTACGAGTTTTGTGGAAAAAGGCTCACACATCATAAATCTATTAAAATGTGCGAACCATCTAAATAATTTCTAAAATAATATTTTTTGTTATATTTGGCTTGTTATGAGTTGCAATATAACCGAACAATTCTTATGTTATGCTAGAATAAGTTTTCATGATATATCCTAACTTTGCTATGTAAAACTGCAACTATACCCAAACGATTTTTAAACCTGAAAGTGTTTGTTAATGATCCTTCAACCATGGTTAATTAAAACATGGTGATTATGGCATCTCTATAAATTGTTTCATCAGATATGAACCGGTAGTACAAATACTGGCATCACATGTCGTATTAACATACATGTATGTGTCTACATTCTACTCATGATACTTCTTGAGGCTACATGGAATTCAGTAAATAATAGAATAACTCTGATATATTCACCTAACCCAGCAGGTATTCACCAAGTCACCTGTGGTTTTTTGTGTTATCTTCCTTATCTGTTTAAATTTTGTTTTGTTTTACTGCTAGTATCCCAAAGAACAAATCAGTGTTTACCTGATTTTGCAAGAAATTAGCTAATTGTTTCATGTTTTGTGGAAAAAAAATGCTATGAAGTCATACTGTTGTCCGTTTTCAAATGTTTTATAATACAATGACACTTGATATGTTACACGTCTTTCTGAACCCTTTCCCACCCAGAGGCAAATGAAAATGGTGATGTGCAAACAGCATAAAACCAGACCAGCCTGCGAGTAACTCGCAGTCTGTTCAGGTATTATGCTGTTTGCTGCTCATCAGCATCTAAGGGGTGGAAATGACGGCTTTAAAACTTGAATCTAATAAAAAGGTCTTAAATTAAATTTAACTTTCTAAGGGACTACACATGTGTCAAAATACTTATCTAAGAGGTAATGGGTAAAAAACTGGCTCACCAGGGGCATACCACGTCTCTATAACTTTATTTATTATTAAATGAAATCAATCGACTTTTCATTTATGTGGGATGTGCATTGTTTTTTTAAATAATACTTCGTTGTATACATGAATGCTGTCTACAGCTGACCATTGTACAGTGTACACAACACTGCAGGGGAGGTATTGAAAGTTCATATCTCAAACAGTGTACATAACACTGAAGGGGAGGTATTGAAAGTTCATATCTCAAACAGTGTACACAACACTGCAGGGGAGGTATTGAAAGTTCATATCTCAAACAAGTGTACACTACACTGCAGGGGAGGTATTGAAAGTTCATATCTCAAACAGTGTACACTACACTGCAGGGGAGGTATTGAAAGTTCATATCTCAAACAGTGTACACTACACTGCAGGGGAGGTATTGACAGTTCATGTCTCAAACAGCGTACATAACACTGCAGGGGAGGTATTGAAAGTTCATATCTCAAACAGTGTACACTACACTGCAGGGGAGGTATTGAAAGTTCATATCTCAAACAGTGTACACAACACTGCAGGGGAGGTATTGAAAGTTCATATCTCAAACAGTGTGCACTACACTGCAGAGGAGGTATTGAAAGTTCATATCTCAAACAGTGTGCACTACACTGAAGGGGAGGTATTGAAAGTTCATATCTCAAACAGTGTGCACTACACTGCAGGGGAGGTATTGAAAGTTAATATCTCAAACAGTGTACACAACACTGCAGGGGAGGTATTGAAAGTTCATATCTCAAACAGTGTACACAACACTGCAGGGGAGGTATTGAAAGTTCATATCTCAAACAGTGTACACAACACTGCAGAGGAGGTATTGAAAGTTCATATCTCAAACAGTGTACACAACACTGCAGGGGAGGTATTGAAAGTTTATATCTCAAACAGTGTACACAACACTGAAGGGGAGGTATTGAAAATTCATATCTCAAACAGTGTACACTACACTGCAGGGGAGGTATTGAAAGTTCATATCTCAAACAGTGTACACAACACTGAATGGGAGGTATTGAAAGTTCATATCTCAAACAGTGTACACTACACTGCAGGGGAGGTATTGAAAATTCATATCTCAAACAGTGTACACAACACTGCAGAGGAGGTATTGAAAGTTCATATCTCAAACAGTGTACACAACACTGAAGGGGAGGTATTGAAAGTTCATATCTCAAACAGTGTACACAACACTGCAGGGGAGGTATTGAAAGTTCATATCTCAAACAGTGTACACAACACTGCAGAGGAGGTATTGAAAGTTCATATCTCAAACAGTGTACACAACACTGCAGGGGAGGTATTGAAAGTTCATATCTCAAACAGTGTACACAACACTGCAGGGGAGGTATTGAAAGTTCATGTCTCAAACAGTGTACATAACACTGCAGGGGAGGTATTGAAAGTTCATATCTCAACAATGCCTTCTGCAAACTGCTTGGGGAAAAAACACACAAAACTTTTATGTTAAATTCCACAGCGCTACTCGAGTATTATATTTCGTGATAAATAAGTTGCGTGCAGATAGGAGCAGTAAACAGTCTTGATAAAATTGCTCAAGTCTATTAACCAGTTCAAGGGAAACCAATACGACAATATGTGCTCGTAACCATTAGGTATTGATACATGATGTACCAGGCCTGATATTAGGTCTTGATATTACATTTCCGTCACTTTGATCTCCAAAGTAATTTTTAAATGTTCATGTAATTCATGTTCACAGACAACATCCATAATACGGAAATTGATAGGACGAAACTATTGAATGAACAATATGCATTTGTCAGGCGTGAATCAATTGGTCATTTTGTTAATGTCATTGAGTAAAAACAATACTGTAGGCAAAAATAGCAAATGTAAACAGAATAACAAATTTTAGCACGTGTTTTCCCGTATTATCTTTGCGAAGCTTAAGCCAGAAATGATTACTCTGTTTGCTTATTTGAGTTCTTACTGACAAATACGGCCTATCGTTTACTATAGGTTGTATATGACGTATATAATAGTTGATGACATTATTTTGCATAGTTGTTCATGTTTGATACGCTTGCTTTTTTATTATTTTTCATTTTTGCTGTTTTTGCTAATAAAAATTGAAGATAATATATTTGTTCCATCATGTTTGCTTTCGTTAAGGGGGATTATAAACAAAGTTCAATTACACATCCGATTTCATTCGAACTCTTTTCGTTTGTGAAAACTACGATTTCTCAGTAATTCAACGCCTCGCCGGTATTTTATACCAATTAAAACGTGCAATATATTTATTTAGTCTTGCGATTCATAATCCTTTCAGCTGATTTTAAAAGCAAATTGTATGCACAAATAACGGAATCATTGCTTGATTTAATTAGATCATAAAATCCCCTGAATTACGCTTAAAAATGTGTATTAAACTCTCAGGCGCATTGTCAAATATTAATGAATTAATATAAAATTTGTAAAAACACAGAGCGCGGCTCATATATAGTTGGTACATATTTTCAAAGCGTCGTGACTAACTCGGTATAATAAAACATACTATACTTTGTGTGGTAAATTTGTCACCAACTGAAGGGCCTTCTTAAAACGGAACTGTACCGCGACCGTTCCCTCTTTGAACGTGTTTCTACTAAAACGATTCCGCTTTGGATATGAAAGCTATCTTATTTAACATTGTACGCAAAAGTTACGATACAAATTTTAAGACGAATACTCAATAACCACCAACCTCAATGATAAGATGCCAAAAAAACTATTATGTATTACATTTTATCAAATTGTCATCATTTTATGATTATATTGATCTTTAATGTCTATTTGTTGTGATCTAAAATTCAGTCTTTACTTAAATTTATTCTTAGATATTGGATGAGGCAGGAAAAAGATGAACATATAATTTCAAATATTGTATGACCTCGACTACCGTTGACTTCCTCAATACTGAACTTGAAATGTCGTTAATGAAATCGCGTTTAATATGAAATTTCCGGGTTGAATTATATTTTTGTTTGATCTACTACTTCCTGCGCCTGGTGAAATGAAGTAAAAGGTCACATGTTTCTGAAAATATCTGCGTGAAGTGTTTGATTGTTATATATAAAAACTTACCACAATTATTATATGAATCTTTTCAACACTTTACGACTATACAGAATGTCCGGATTTTAATTTTTGTATATGATTCGTAAAATAATTGAAAGGGATTTGTTCTGAGATTTAGATTTTTATTTTCGCCATGAACTACTTTAAATTGATTATTATGAACATCGGAACTAAAAAGCGCTAATCAACTATCAGATAAGGAACATAATTTAAGAAAGAAAACAACAACAGATAAATGTACCTAACTTGGGATTAAACCAATGACTTTTGGCTGGGAAGGCTTTTTCTTAAACAACTCGGCCATCTGGGATGTTGACATGCGGACTGCATTTGACACTCTGGGATGTTGACATGCGGACTGCATTTGACACTCTGGGATGTTGACATGCGGACTGCATTTGACACTCTAATAAGTGATCCACGTATTGCCACAAAATAGAAAGAAAACAACAGCGCACTTCAAACTATTGACTCGTTTTTGGATTGTAACCCTTACAATCATATTAATTTCAATTGATGATAACTCATAAACACAAATTTATTTTCAACAACACAAATTTATTTTCAACACGAGTCCACCCCATTAGTGTTACTCACCGTTTCACAGTTTTTTTTACCTGTGACAGAAAGGAAAATTGTCATTTCAACAATCTAAGAACAGGTCTCTTTAAATAGAAATTGACGAATTTGTACTTATATCAACGAAACGACAGATAATGAAAGGGAATTTTTGGACAAACAATGCCCAATTATGAGGCGTTTGAAAACCACTGTATTTCATTAATTATAGAACAGAACACATATTATATTCACTTAAGCATTTTACTGCTCATCGTGATGAATATAAAACAATTATATAATTATTTATTATAGAAGGTCAAAATAATGCTTCAGTCGATATTGAATTCAATGTAAAAAGTGTTAGAAATGTAATCATTAATGACCGTCTTTGAGTTTTCCGTTTTGCATTCAGAACCCATAAGAACGACGAAGGTGTTTTTACGCGTAACTTTTCTTCCTTATCAAAGCCTTGTATACCAAAGTGTTAATAAGCTTTTTTTAACCATTGCTAACAAGTGCGACGGATAACGTTGGGGATTCTTGCTCGTTGTTCATGAAAGAGCGTTTATATTTAATTAGTTAATTTCAATAAACTTGCCTTCTTTCAAAACGTTAAGATTTTTGCAAACTATACTTGATGTGAATATTATGCATGCTTATTGTTACTAATCACTGACAGAAACAATATATCTTAACACACATATACATATGTATTGTATATAATAATTGGTATCATTATTTTGCATGGTTCTTCCTGTTTAACATGCTCGATTTTCGGTGATTTTACGTGTGTATTTTTTTTCTATTTTAGCTTACTGTATAATGATACTTGTATTCTAAAACTAAGCTTGAAGAAACTATTTAATAACTCTCAGACGCTGGTTCAGTCTAGTTTAATGAAGATGCCACCTAATTGGTATGTTTAAATATGTTAACAATAATAGAAGATGACACGGACAGGATACTATTACATCTGTTATTTTATGCAGATGAATAGGCGGTACACATTTCCGTAGCGTCGCGACTAACTCGTTCCTAATTTATTAATGATATAATTTTCTTATTTGAGTTGATACATTTTCGTCTTGTACATTTAACTAAAGGCATGTCATTATTAAGATTAGACTGTTTCGCCACAGTTCCGTGTATCTACGTGTTTCTACTGAAAAATATCACAGTGCTGGAAGACCTATGCTGAACTTGCGACAGAATAGTTTAAACGCCAGGGACCCGTGTTTTTTAGCATCGCACGCAAGATTAATATTACGATTCAAATACATATAATTACTTAGTGCCAACATAAATTATAAGTTAATTTCATTAATTCTTTCAACTTAATGACATCGTTTCAAATGTCCTTTATTGTAAGATCATATTGATCATAATTTGCGATTTGTTGTGAAATAAAAATCCAGTCGCAACTTGAATGTGTCGTTAGATCTCTGATGAACAAATAAGCTCAGATATACAGCGAACTGGACCTACCTTTGACTTCAGTAATCCTGACACCTTACGACCAGTAATAAAATATCACAAACACATGTCAGCTTTATACAGGACGTCCGGAATAAAAGAAAATATTACATCTACGTGATAGTTTAGCTGTAAGGAATGTTGCGGCAGTTGTGTATCATGAGTCGTATTTCTACTGAAAGAAAATAAAGACACCTATTCATGCATGTACATTTATACGATGCTTCTATATTACGAATAAACATGACATGAACATGAACAGTATTGCTTATGGCGCTATACGGGTATTTTTAAGACGCTCAGAGTACTTAAATTATCTACGCATATACACAATAATTAGCTTTTTCGCTCGGGCGGTTTGCGGTTGTAAAGTGTTTACTTTTTTCTGGTCCATTAACCCGGATATGCGACGTTCTTCGAAAATCTGAAGTGGAAAACATACTTGTAAATAAGACAGCTTTTTAAAAGAAACTCATCCAAACAGTGATACCAACTTTACCTTTTTTCAATTGGCTTCAACAATGACGGGACTGAAATCACGTACGTATTTTGCAGTTAGAGGTGTTTCTTCCCCGACCAAACTGCTCAGTGTTAAGTTCATTCGAGATCAAAACGCTCGGGTAACAAGTTTCAATCCGTGGTTGAGAAGCCACTACTTGATGTTTAGTGCAATAATCTGAACGTTCTCCTAATAGGGTCCGAAGCCGCGCGTTCTCGATCGCAAAACGGATATCATAGCCATCATTTTATTGTAACTCTGACACCCTGTGTCTTGTGAAGACATACCATTGCACATCGAACCACCGACCTTCTGATTAAATGGCTAAGTCATAAAGCAGTCGGCCTTTCCGACTTACTGAGCAAAGTCATGGCCAAAGCCCTAACGCACTCGGTACTTCCGACATCCTGACCAAATGGCTTAGCCCTAAAGCAACCGGCCTTTCAGACTTATTGATCGAAGTCATTTCCAAGCCCTTCACGCACTCGGCACTCCCGACATCCTGACCAAATGGCCACGCCCTAAAGCACTTGGCCTTTCCGACGTACTGATCAAAGTCATGGCCAAGCCCTGACGCACTCGGCCTTTCCGACTTACTGATCAAAGTCATGGCTAAGCCCTAAAGTACTCGGCTTGTCCGACTTACTGATCAAAGTCATGGCCAACCCCTAACGCACTCGTCACTCCCGACATCCTGACCAAATGGCTTAGCCCTAAAGCACTCGGTCTTTCCGACTTATTGATCAAAGTCATTTCCAAGCCCTTTACGTACTCGGCACTCCCGACATCCTGACCAAATAGCCAAGCTCTAAAGCACTCTGCCTTTCCGACGTACTAATCAAAGTCATGACCAAGCCCTAAAGCACTCGGCCTGTCCGACTTACTGATCAAAGTCATGGCCAACCCCTAACGCACTCGTCACTCCCGACATCCTGATGAAACAGTAACCGCCTGAAGTGACTTCTATTATTAACTTGGAATATTAAATTGATTTTTGTTCCAGCGTTTGACTTTTTTTATTTCATATTTCGTTCTGTATTGTTAAAATTGCCATTACCATTAACAAATAAATAACAAACATCACATAATAAATCACATGGTTTTAACTTGTCCAGTCATCCTCCTTCGAACGATAGAACTAATAGTCTATTTCAGGAACAGAAAGTGTACATGGGTAGAATCAAATTAACACGTTCACATATATCGAATATTCTACAACATTTCATAAATTATTTAATTATGAAATGATATAAAAGATGTTGAAAGCGACAAACCCATTTGAGTAAATTGGAGTGGGCGCAACTGCTTTTAACTTTGGGAGTATTATCGTATTTTTCCCATTTTCAACGCGACATTGACGGTATAACACCTTATGGAATATACTAGCCTGTATTCAACACTGTGGGATATACCTGTCACGTGCACGGACTACTTTTAACTTCACCACTGAATGATTTTTCATAATTAATTAAGTCGAGAAAACTTTAGCTTCAAAATTATACGACCTTCAACCTTTAAATCTAGTCATATGATATAATTTTTCGCCATCCGTATAATGAATCAGCTGATTGATGGCGTCATAAAAAGACACTTATTGCGTCATTCCCCCCCCCCCCCCAAAAAAAAAAATGACGATTTATTATAAACGCGACTTATTTCACGTGTACATGTACTGTATATCGACATACGGTATTTGAATTGTCAATTAATCGCATTTTCCTTATTTCGCGTAATGTGCATTGTTTATAATCCATGCATATACTTTTGACATTTAAGAATGTACAACAAGCCATACAAATATCGCACAATTCTACTGCAATATTTGCTATCCGATTTAATTCACGTTAAGCATAGAGCTGTGTAAAGTATAAGATGGTAAAAAAAGCACCACACTGGAATTCGGAACGTCCCATTTTGTACACGGGTATTAACCACTGATTTATCTGTTGTGTAATGGAATGTTTTCCATTCTTTGTGTTTTTATATATTAAATTATTTTCTTGTACACAATAAGAGCATTTATCATAGACAATAACATTGTGCAAGTTTAAACATCATTATGTTTGTATGCAGAAATCTGCAAATGCATCCGAGTTTACCAACGGCTATTATTTGATAAACTGCTCCGGTTCATTTTAACAACAGTAATGTTCATAGAGTACATGACGTAGCGTGTGACGAAAAAGAACGTTTAACGACTTCATAAATTCATTTGAAAATAGTGATAGGATGGCATAAGGGTCTTTATTTAACTATGCTAAAATAATTATTAAAGACCCTAGATGCAAAATCGCCAATTATTGAGTTAAATGGATTATAAGATGGATTTTAAAGGATAATTTAAGGTAAGGTACTAGTTCGAACGTGTTTTGGTTTTTGTTTGTACATCTGAAGTTCTGTCGTTCCCTGTTCTCGGGGAAATGACTTTAACATGGGGGCCATTGATGCATTGGATCACACACGGCATACCCTTAACATTATATATAAAAAAAACACGTTCTGCGCGTCCTTAAATTCGTCGTCCGAAGTCGGAAAACGTATTACCCTGCATATTAAGTCAAATTAAGTGTCAGTCGCTGCAATTGTCTGTTTACTCGTCGATAGTGTACATGTAGAATCTATGTTGACATCGACATCATTTTGTCAGGAGCAATCGCCGCCATATTGGATTTTGATCATTTTCTTTCGAAAATAAAATGAATTATATTCAAGTAAAATCTTCTTTTCGCAGTCGTAATGTGTTACAATTCGCATGCTGCGTAAAATTGAATCGAGGCATATGTTGATATTTTAACTAGTTTTACAGTTTGTGTGTGAATTTTTTAAAGACTATTTTGCGTACCAGAACAAATACATTTATATCACTACGCATGGTTACATTCGTTAGATATTAAGCGATTTTTAAGAATTAATTAAAATAATTGTTAGGCTAAGGTTATTAGATCAAGTTATGTTAAATGTCACGTTGAAAAAAAATCAAATGGGATAAATAGACTACTAGGATTAACGTTGAATACAGAGACGTTTATGTTGCTCGGCTCGAACACCGAAAGCGCTCGCCAAGGCTCGCGCTCCCGGCCTTTAAGCCTCGCAACATAAACTTTTCTATATTCAACGCTAACCTAGTATTCTCTATGATTAAAGTTACCGTAACATGACAAAAATTACTCATATAACACCCTAAACCAATTGACAGTTCATGTGCAGCATCGTATAACCTGGGCGTAACTAGCTCGTATAATGATTATTTATCATATTTTCAAGTAGGCTTGATATCTCACTTACGCCCCCTACACATACATGTAATATGTACTTGATAAACCAGTACAGTCGATTGGTGTATAGCGGATTTTAGTGAGTAACGGATAGGTTAAACGTTTTTTGCAAAATACTTTTATTTATGTTAACATTTATAGTTTTCTATGAATTGAATACAAAAAGCCTATCATTGTTAAGTCGATTCATGTTTTTGTTGACGTGTTTCAATGTTTACAACTGTTTCTTTTTTCGAAAGCAAAACAAGGTCACGTTATGTACGCACCGTTTTTGTGACGACAGGAAAAGTGCAGACGAATGGTTTCTTGAATTTTGCAGATTTTGTTTGGTAAACATAATGTTCATTGATGTAATAGTTTAGTATTATGTGTCCTTTACAAAAGTAAGAATGCTCAGAAACCAAATTGATGCGTACCATATAAAATAAGCATGAAAGCTGCAACTCGGGATTTAGTGAATAACGGACATGAGATGACCCATATTCAGGAATGTGGGGATTGTCTCAAAATAAATATAAACTCAATTGAAGTTGTCCAATACACATGTGGTTAGCGTGTGGCTTTTCTATTATATAGTGAAAACATCATTTTTGATGAAAAATAATCAAATTATAACGAAAAATCGATTTATCTGAAAACATATTTTTCACTATCAAATCTATATATATAACAAGGTATTCAACTCAAAATGACCCGAATATATGGTGCATCGCTTTGAACAGCCATTACTTCACCAATTGTGCAGCGATTTCCATGAACTGGGTCTTATTAAACGCAGAAATGAATTCCCTTTCTGGAAATGTACATATATTGCAATTATTTTTTACAAATGCTGTGTCAAATTTCAAGAAATAACACCATACACATGTAATCCGATAAAGACCTGAGCGATCCGGTAATGACTGAATCAGTGTACCATGAAATTCGCGCTGTAAACAAATAACTTTTTTTCGGAAATTTAAAATCGCTGGCATGTTTCAATAGGAAAGACATGTGTCTATCTAGGTTTAAAGGGATCTTTTCACGCTTTGGTAAATTGACAAAATTGAAAAAAGTTGTTTCAGATTCGCAAATTTTCGTTTTAGTAATGATATTTGTGAGGAAACAGTAATACTGAACATTTACCATGGTCTAATATAGCCATTATATGCATCTTTTGACGATTTTAAAACCTAAAAATTATAAAGCGTTGCAACGCGAAACGATTGAATAATTTGGAGAGTTCTGTTTTTGTCGTTAAATTTTGTGAAACTACGAAGATTGCTTATATAAGGTATAAAATATATCAAGTATGTGTAATCGGCGGAATAGCTCAGTAGGCTAAAGCGTTTTTACTTCAGGACTCTGGCAGGACTCCAGGGGTCACTGATTCGAAACCTGGTCCGGGCAATGTTCTTTTACTTTTTTTAATTTTATTCTTGATTTTTTACTGGAGCTTTTACGATCCAATGTTTACATTAATCGATATAAAGCATTTTATGAATAAGTTAAAAAATGCCAAAATCTGTGAAAAGGCCCCTTTAATGGTTTAATTACTGAATGCATGGTGTTTACGTAGAAATGAGACTCGAAGTCCTTAGCTATCCGTTATACACCAATCGACTGTAGCCTGAGGAAGAATACTTTAACCTGTTACTTTAAATACGTATATAGAATATTTAATGTACGGGTGAAATAGACTTATGATTGTTAGATTGTTTGAATATTTCAATAAGATCAATTAAACGATATACGTTCATTGAGGAATTGTATAAAGGAAAATGTTTAATCTAATATATAAATGTGCCAAGCTCTGTGAAAAGGGGGTTAAGTGCATGTGCGTAAAGTGTCGTCCCAGATTAGCATGTGCTTTCCGCCTAAACAGGATTTTTGCTAAGAATAAACTTAGTTTAAACAACAAATATACGAAACGAAAAATATCATAAACGCGAAAAGTGTCATCCCTGATTAGCCTTTGCGAACATCACAGGCTAATCTGGGACGACACTTTTCGCACATGCATTTAAACCACTTTTCACAGAGCTTGGCCCAGATGCATTAACGTACACTAAATCAGATGTTAATGTGTTGATATGTGGTACAATACATGGGTTTAGTGAGTAATAATGTTGTTGTATTGTATATTGACCGTGCTCCATGTAAGACTGTTCAAGTGTTTTTTCTGGTAGTATTTATTAATATCTTTATGAACAAGCTGGTTTATGAATAACAGAATCGTAAATCTGTATACAATTTAACAGTGAATATTGTGATCGATACATATCGCTGCGAATGAGCATGTATACTTGGTAATGTTAACTACCATGCTCATCATATACCCTTCTATGTGAATGACCTTGACTCTGTACTATGGGGTTTAGTTGAGAAATAACAAGCCTTTTGACACTGAAAACAGTCTTTTTAAGAAACGAAAATACTCCCGAACACATTTAACAAATACACATTAACAGAAAATAAAGTCTCTATACTGTGTTTGCGTTTTAATTTACAATGCAATACGGACATTAAAAAACTTTTAGACGGAACAGGAAACAAAAATACCACGTTTAATATCAATCATTTCTTTGAAATAGACCAACAAGTGATTAACTGACTGGTTCGTTTCGATTGTTATTGACTTGCATCTGATGAAATATAGGAAAGTAAGTATCTCGCAGCTCAAATACGGAACATAACGCAACTTCGGATATAACAGAACATAAAACTCTTTTTTCGAAATGCGCAAGCAGGCGATAAACTGAAGATTTCGTTTCGATAGTTATTAACTAGTATCTGATGCAATATAGGAAACTAAACAAGAATGATCCTGTTGTATTCGAACATTGTTTAGAGGAAAGAGAAGTCAGCGCGAAGGAATTTAGGGTTTAACATGCATAAACTATCATGCATCTCCAGCTACTTCTGCTTTGTTACTGAGAGTAATTGAATGATTTGTTAACATAAACATTCTCATATATCTCGACCGAGTATATCTGAGTCTTGCTCTGTAAAAAGGGGGCTTAATGCATGTGCGTAAATTGTCGTCCCATGTTAGCTGTGCAATGCGCACAGGCTTATCACGGACGACACTTTCCGCTTTTATGATATTTTTTGTTTAAAGAAACTTTCTTCTTAGTAAATATGCAGTTTATGCGGGAAGTGTCGTCCCTTATTTGCCTGTGAGGCCTGCACGGGATAATCTGGGACGACACTTTACGCACATGCATTAAAACCCCTTTTCACATGACATGGCCCATATTAAACAATTACCAGCAAGCGCCATTTATGTCATTTGGGATCCAATTGCGACCTTAGCCATTTGGGATTCAAGTGCGACCTTTGCCAGTTGGGATTCAAGTGCGACCTATGTCAGAGGGGATTCAAGTGCGACCTATGTCAGAGGGGATTCTAGCGCGACCTATGTCAGAGGGGATTCAAGTGTGACCTATGTCATGTGGGATTCAAGCGAGACCTATGTCAGAGGGGATTCAAGTGTGACCTATGTCAGAGATGATTCAAGTATGACCAATGTCAGAGGAGATTCAAGTGTGACCAATGTTAGAGAGGATTCTAATGCGACCTACGTCAGAGTGGAATCAAGTGCGACCAATGTCAGAGAGGATTCAAATGCGACCTATGTCCAAGTGGAATAAAGTGCGACCTATGACAGAGGGGATTCAAGTGTGACCTATGTTAGAGGGGATTCAAGTGCGTCCTTAATCAGAGGGGATTCAAGTGCGACCTATGTCAGAGGGGATTAAAGTGCGACCAATGTCAGAGGGGATTCAAATTCGACCTATGTCAGAGGGGAATCAAGCGCGACCTATGTCAGAGCGGATTTAAGCGCGACCAATGCCAGAGGGGATTCAAGCGCAACCAATGTCAGAGGTGATTCAAGCGTGACCAATGTCAGAGGGGATTCAAGCGCAACCAATGTCAGAGAGGATTAAAGCGCGACCAATGTCAGAGGAGATTCAAATGCGACCTATGTCGGAGAGATTGAAGTGCGACCAATGTCAGAGGGGATTCAAATTCGACCTATGTCAGAGGGGAATCAAGCGCGACCTATGTCAGAGCGGATTTAAGCGCGACCAATGCCAGAGGGGATTCAAGCGCAACCAATGTCAGAGGTGATTCAAGCGTGACCAATGTCAGAGGGGATTCAAGCGCAACCAATGTCAGAGAGGATTAAAGCGCGACCAATGTCAGAGGAGATTCAAATGCGACCTATGTCGGAGAGATTGAAGTGCGACCAATGTCAGAGGGGATTCATCCGCGACCTATGTCAGAGGGGCTTCAAGCGCGACAAATGTCAGAGGGTATTCGAGTGCGACCTATGTCACAGGGGATTCAAATGCGACCAATGTCAGAGGGAATTCAAGTGCGACCTATGTCAGTGGGAATTCAAGTGCGACAAATGTCAGAGGGGATTCGATTGCGACCTATGTCACAGGGGATTCAAGTGCGACCAATGTCAGAGGGAATTCAAGTGCGACCTATGTCAGTGGGAATTCAAGTGCGACAAATGTTCGAGAGGATTCAAGTGCGACCTAGGTCACAGGGGATTCAAGTGCGACCTATGTCAGAGGGGATTCAAGTGCGACCAATGTCAGAGAAGATTCAACTGCAACCTATGTCACAGAGGATTCAAATGCGACCTATATCACAGGGGATTCAAATACGTCCTATGTACAGGATTCAAGTGTGTCTTAAATAAGAGGGGATGCGAATGCGACCTATGTAAGAGGGTATTCGAGTGCGACCTATGTACGAGGTGATTCAAGTTCGTCTTATGTAAGAAGGGATGCGAATTCGACCTATGTAAGAGGGTATGCGAATGCGACCAATGTAAGGGGGATTCGAGTGCGACCTATGTACGAGGGGATTCAATTGCGTCTTATGTAAGAGGGGATTCGATTGCGACCTATATAAGAGGGGATTCAAGTGCGACCTATGTACGAGGGGATTCATGTGCGTCTTATGTAAGAGGGGATGCGAGTGGGACCTATGTAAGAGGGGATTCGAGTGCGACCAATGTAAGAGGGGATTCAAGTGCGATCTAAATCAGAGGGGATTCAGCCATTGTGTCTGAACGTGTTCAAATACTCAACCTGTGCATTTCACATCCTTTCTTTCAAAACTTTTTTGGCAAGCATAAAGTGAATTCAATTATATATGCAACTGCATTATATTCGGACAAATATGCGCCTGCATTATATAACAATGTTAGTGCGATTAATATTAATCCTGCAGCGAATCCTTCAACCTGAGTATGAAGTTGAAAACCAAATTGTATGGGCACAAATAGCACTTTCTTTGTTGGATCCTCTCATTGCTTTATCCATGTAAACAAAATACCCTAAAATTCTTAAGGCAAGAACCGTTTAACACATATAACTCCCATACATTGGAACAGTCTAGTTAAACGAAGAGGTCATCAACTTCGTTCTTGTGTAAGGAACGTTAACTGTAATGTTCAGAAGCCTGATGTTAAAGGAGCCTTTTCACAGATTTTGGCATGTATTGAAGTTTTTCATGAAATACTTTATATTGATGCATGTAAACATCTGATCTCACAAGTTCATGGTAAAGAAAAAAAGAATAAATTAAAGAAAGAAAAAAGTAACAATCAACTGGGCTCGAAGCACTGGCCCCTGGAGTAAAAGTCTATCGCTTAGATCTTCCGTGCTCATGCAACGAGTGGTGTATTTTATACCTTATATAAGCAATCCTCGCAGAATCACAAAATATAACGACAACAGAACTCTCCAATCTATTCAATCGTTTCGCGCTGCAACGCTTTATAATTTTCAGGTTTTTAAATCGTTAAAAGGTGCATATGATGGATATTTCAGAGCATGGTAAGTGTTTAGTGTTACTGTTTTCTCACAAATATCATAACTACAACGAAAAATTGAGAATCTGAAACTTTTTTTTTTAATTTTGTCAATTTACCAAAACGTGAAAAGGCGCATTTAAATGCTTTATCCATGTCAACAAAATACCCTATTTTTTTTAAAAGAAAGAACCGTTTAAAACATATAACTCCCTTACATCGGGACAGTCTAGTTAAAAGAAGAGGTCATCAACTTCGTTCTTGTGTAAATCCGATACTTGTTTGTGTGTTGTAACGTACTAGTGCTATATAACTTGTCCCCATGATCATGTGCAATCCTTGAAATCGGTAAATAATACGCATAGTCCTGACATACTACAATGCAAATAATTCGCGAAGTCATCCTGGTTTGCTGAAAGTGTATCTTTTTTATACTATTTTTAAACATCGGATGACACTTACATGGTAGTATGCGTGGTCAAGAATTAGCCGTTTCATACTTTGTTTCAATTCGTTCATTAATATGTGCAAGGTATCTTTGCGACAGAAATACTATAGATTTTCTTTAGACAAACTTCGTAATATACACGATGACACTATGATAAACTAACAGACGATAATAATCTTTCAACAAAAAACTTGCTTTGAAGGCCGTTCACCGTGTATGGAGATCACTGTTAGATAATACAATCTCTTATTTACATACGTGAAATACGTTTTGTTTCATTTGAAGTATATAACCGTACACTACAGTGTGCGAATTATTTATAATAGCGGTATTGCATGTAAAATGGACACTATCGAATGTCTTGAAGGGGAGAGATTGATATGAGAGATATGTTGGGTGCATTTGTCATTATGTTGTGTGCATTTGTCATTATGTTAAGTGCATTTGTCATTATGTTGTGTGCATTTGTCATTATGTTGTGTGCATTTGTAAATATGTTGTGTGCATTTGTCATTATGTTAAGTGCATTTGTCATTATGTTCTGTGCATTTGTCGTTATGTTTTGTGCATTTAGTAACTTGTTTTGTACTAACAAAAGTTCGTTCTGTGAATTTGTCATTTTGTTATGTGCATTTACTAATTCGTTCTGTACAAACGACATTATAATTTTTGCAAACATATAATTATTTCCTTTTGTGCATTTTCATTATGTTATGTGCATTTACTAATTCGTTCTGTACTAACGGCATTATGTTTTGTGCATACATCATTTCGTAATGTGCCAACGTCGTTATCATGTTCGGATACATTATACTGGGCAATAAAAGAGATAACACCGGTGCGGATAAAATGCGGAAATTGTAACCACGTTGAGTATACTAAATAATCGTTTCAAGTAGGGCTGTACTCTCTAAATAAATATCATAATTGACAGAAAGGCATGTTTTACACTTCAAACTATTGTTCGGGTTTTATCTTTCGGAGATACTGAATCCCGTAAATATGATAAACTTGAAGACTTTAGTAAAGCATTGCACTGACAAAGGTTATATTTCACTAAGAAACGGCCGAAAAAAGTTGCAAAAACAGTCGATTTTAATTTGTGTCAAGTTCTTTCTTGGTTTGAACATGACATATCTTTTTTATTGCATAAATCGATTCCGCTTAGAATGGTCTTAAAGAAAAGGTATGGTTATGGAGGTCTCTGTGTGCAAAATGTTGCATTTATTTTTGCTTAAAGTTGTCGCTTTTATATTGAATTATATAGGGAAACTATTTAGTATATTAAGACCTGGAAGGCGCTTTTAAGATAATGAAAAAAAAATGTCTGATCGTGAATTTAGTAGAATCGGAGTGGAGACGATTGGGGATCGCTTAAAGGGGCCGTCCAACAGATTGGTAAATTGACAAATTAAAAAAAGTTGTTTCAGATTCGCAAATTTTCGTTTTTGTTATGATATTTTTTAGGAAAAAGTAATACTGACCATTTACCATGCTCTTAAATATCCATTATATGCATCTTTTGACGATTTGAAAACCTGAAAATCATAAAGCCACGTGCGACGCGAAACGATTGAATAATTTTGAAAGTTCTGTTGTTGTTGTTGTATTTTGGGAAACTACGAGGATTGCTTATATAGGTAAAAAATACATCCCCTCTAAGCATGAGCATGGATGGTCGAGTGGTCTAGGCGGGATACTTTTCACTCCAGGACTCCAGGGGTCAGTTGTTTGAGCCCTAATGAAAGTTACTTTTTTTTCCTTTTTAAATTGTATGCTTGTGTTTTTACTGGAGAATTTTGAGTTAAATGTTTAAATTTATCAATATAAAGCATTTAATGACATGCTTTAATACATGTCAAAATCTGTTGGACGGCCCCTTAAAGGTTGCGACAAATAGCAACTGATGGTAGTGATGCAGTTCATACAAGCCACAGTAGCACCCCAAAACCATCAGCAACAGGTAATTGTAATCAAGATAAATTATACGAAGAAAATTTAAATTTGATCTTAAGATATTATAATTATTGAAAAAACAACAATTTCTAAACACCGAATTTAAATTTTAATCGTAAAATTTATTTTAATTTTTTAGGATAGTAAGTCAATACATAAATTATGTAATACAAAAATATTTGAAGCATGTGGAAGCATTTTGTTGTTGCCTGTTAGTCCAATTGTTCATTAAACCGTGCAGTTTCGTGCGTTATCTGTCTGGGGTATTATGTTCTAGTATGTATTAGTTTTATTCAACCATAGTTAACGAATGCGACCGACGCTTTCAGTGGTGATTCGAACGTTTTGTTAAAGCAATGAATTAATATTTAATTTAATAATTATATTCCTTGCATGTGTTATTAATATTTTCATTATCATTAAAGCAGTATGATGGTTACATCTACAAATTTCTGGAACAATATTTTATATTTTGTTGACATGGGCTTTCTTGGAAAATTGTAGAGCGAGTCCTTAACATTTTGGTTTTCTAGTGTAGGATGTTCTTATTTCTAGCTGTAATGAATGGCATGAGTTTATGATGTAAAGAAATGCTCTGTAAACTGACAGCATACATATTCCAATATATATCACTGGGTGTGAAGTATAATGGTAAATGTATATGCTTTGTTTGCCGAGTAGGTCAGATATACAAATGGATTTGATTGAAATGCAGTTTGTTCAGTTTGATAATCAGATAAGATAGTGTGTTTAGATGATAATAAATTTTGATGCATTTGAACATTAAGATCAAGATTAAGACACACAGAGTGAATTATCTCACAGTATTGTATTGTATGAATGTAGGTCTGTGAAAAATGTGTGTGCGTGATATTCGCATGCAAAAATCAGAATGTCATTATCTGAAACTTATTTAAGAATTTATTTGCATATTACTGCATTTTATCGGCTTATGAACTGTCTAGAAAATTACATGGTCAGTGTTTAGGAATAAATTCGGTGTTACATTCCAGACAGTTCATAGAGGATGAAATGCAGGAGTAAGCTAATCAAGTCTTGTAATAACAACGTTATATGAGCTGCGATCTGTGGAAAGGGGGTTTAATGCATGTGCTTAAAGTGTCCGCACAGGCTAATCAGGGACGATACTTTCTGCTTTTATGATATTTTCTGTTTTAAGAAAGTTTTCCTGAGCAAAAATCCAGTTTAAGTGGAAAGTGTCATCCCAGATTAGCCTGTGTGGACTGCAAAGGCTAATCTGGTACGACACTTTACGCACACGCATTAAACCCCCTTTTCACAGAGCATGGACCATATGTAGCTTTACACGAATATTTGTTTTAAGGATAACAATAAGAAGCTAGAAAAGATCCTACATCAGATCATGTATGCATTGTGTGAATTCATTAAACATATTGGTACATGGAGCACACTGTTTACAAGTTGATACCCTTAACAAGAATCGTCCACTTAATGAATTATGATTTGGATGTAACGATTATGTTAATATGTATAAAATTTGACAGTGTTTTACTTTAATAAGTACATTCATCGTATGAAGCATGATTTATTTCAACCAGGGAAATAAAACAGAATTGCATGATTGATTTCAACCAGGGAAATAAAACAGAATTGCATGATTGATTTCTTAGGTTTAAAGCAATTGAAGAAATGTATTGTAGTGCATTGTTTATGGAACATTATAATTAAAGAACATAACATAATGGAAATCATGAGCAAACAGAAAATGATAATTAACAACTGTCACATCAATTTGTATGTCCCCCCATCACTATAGTGGGGGACATACGGTATGGTTTTTGCCCTGTCTGTTGGTTTGTTGGTTGGTTTGTGTGTTTGTTTGTGCAAACTTTAACACTTGCAGTAACTTTTGCAATATTGAAGATAGCAACTTCATATTTTGCATGTATGTGTATCTCATAGAGCTGCACATTTTAAGTGGTGAAAGGTCAAGGTCATCCTTCGAGGTCAAATATATGGGTCAAAATCGCTAATTTAATGTACACTTTTGCAGTATTGAAGATAGCAGCTTAATATTTGGCATGCATGTGTATCTCATGGAGCTGCACATTGTGAGTGGTGAAAGGTCAAGGTCATCATTCAAGGTCAAAGGTCAAATATATGGGGACATAGTGTTTCACAAACACATCGCTTGTTGTAATATGATTTTGTGTCTTTTTGTGTTGTAATGACAACGATAACATAATTGTTTCCCTTTATTGACTTTATTCATTTGCTAAAACTTTTACACAAGTAAATACATTCTGAACACTTCAAATATTTCTCATACTCTACATTATCCAGTTGACATTTGGAAGTTAAATTCAGTGTAGATTATAGTTCACTAACCTACTCTTGTTGACATAGACTGTATTCAACATCAGATAAGAGTTCAATGTAACAAGATACTAGTCATTGGTGTACTTTACTCCTGGGGAATTCCCAACTCTACAGCCTATTGTTACCATATCTCAATCTCATATCAGATTTACTTCACAACAATATTCCTTGCACTTTGGGGCTTTTATGTTTCTTGCTCATATTGATACTGTGACTTTTCTTTCCTTTTGTTGCATCATTTCCCTTTGCCTATATGGACAGTCCTATATATGGGCCAAGCTCTGTGAAAAAAGGGGTTTAATGCATGTGCGTAAAGTGTTGTCCCAGATAAGCCTGTGTTACTGGCAGGCCGTTCTGGTTTGACGCTGTCTGCACATGACCATTTTCACTTTGCTTCTAAGTGGGAAAAGGATAAACACATGCTGGCACGCTTTGACAATTTAGTTTATTAACTTTCTTGTCATCTATGATTCATTTCCAAGCAACACTTAATAAATAGCCATGGCAGAAAAATGGATATATTCAGCCATGTCTACAAATTACAATATTACAAGTTTTGTGGAAAAATGCTCACAAGTGACAGTCTATTTAAATGTGTGAACCATCTAAATAATTTTCAAAATAATATTATTTGTTATATTTGGCTTGTTGTGAGTTGAAATATAACCGAACAATTCTTATGTTATGCTAGAATAAGTTTTCATGTTATATCCTTACTTTGCTATGTAAAACTGCAATCAAACCCAAATGATTTTTAAACCTGAAAGTGTTTGTTAATGATCCTGTATCCATGGTTAATAAAACATGGTGATTATGGCATCTCTATAAATTGTTTCATCAGATATGTAGTACAAATACTGGCATCACATGTCTTATTAACATACATGTATGTGTCTACATTCTACTCATGATATTTCTTGAGGCACATGGAATTCAGTAAATAATAGAATAGCTATGATAACCTCACCTAGCCCAGCAAGTATTCGCCAAGTCACCTGTGTTTTTTTGTGTTATCTTCCTTATCTGTTAATTTTTTTTTTGTTTTACTACTAGTATCCCAAAGAAAAAAATCATTGTTTACCTGATTTTGCAAGAAATTAGCTAATTGTTTCATGTTTTGTGGGAAAAAAATGCTATGAAATCATACTGTCGCCTGTATCAAATGTTTTATAATACAATGACACTTATATAAATTATGTTACACATCTTTCTTAAAAACAGGCTCACCAGGGACATGCATCGTCTCTATATCTTTATTTATTGTTTACTAAAATTAATCGGCTTTTCATATATGTGGGATGTGCATTGTTTTATAAAAAAATACTCGTTTGTTGTATATCATACAAATGCTGTCTATAGCTGAATGGCGCAAACATTGTACAAAACACTGAAGGGGAGAAATTAACCCTTTGCATGCTGGGAAATTTGTCGTCTGTTAAAATGTCGTCTGCATAATTTCTTAAATTAGCATTTTCTTCTATTTTTTTCAAACAATACTATCAGAATAGCAAACAGTTTGGATCCTGATGAGACGCCACGTTCTGTGGCGTCTCATCTGGATCCAAACTGTTCGCAAAGGCCTTTAAAATTCGGTTCCCGCAATGAAAGCGTTAACAGTTCATGTCGGTACCATGCCTTCTGCAAACTACTTGGAAACAAAAAAAACACCAACTTTTACTGGTAAATTCAACGATGCTACTGAAGTATTATATTTTGTGATAAATTAGATAGGCAAGGTTAACAGTCTTGATCAAATTGCTCAAATATTTTAACCAGAACATTTTGTTTTACAAGGGAAACCAATATTGCAATATGTGCGCGTAGCCATTAGGAATTGTTATACCAGACACCACATTGGGTCAAGTTATTACATCTTCGTCGCTGTGATCACCAAAGTATTTTCTAAATGTTTATCTACGACTTCATGCTCATTGACAACATTCATAGTAAGGAAATTGACAGGATTAAACTATTTAGTGAACAATATGCATTTACCAGGCGTGCCTCAATTGGTTATTTTATTAATGACAGAGAGTAAAAACAATACTGTAGACAAAAAAGAACATGTAAACAGTAAAACAAAAGAACGTGTTTTCCCGTATTATGATTGCGAGCTTACGCGAGAAGTGATTACCCTGTTTGCTTATTTGAGTTATTACTGACAATTACGGCCTATCATATACTGAAGGTTGTATATGACTTATATAATAGTTAATGCCATTATTTTGCATAGCTGTTCATGTTTGATACGCTCGCTTTTTTATTACTTTTCATTTTTGCTGTTTTTGCTAATAAAAATTCAAGATAATATGTTTGTTCCATCATTTTTGCTTTCGTTAGGGGGGATTATAAACAAAGTTCAATTACATATCCGATTTCATTCGAACTCGTTTCGTTTGTGAAAACTACGAATTCACAGTAATTTAACACGCCTCGCAGGTATTTTATACCAATTAAAATGTGCTATATATTTATTTAGGCTTGCGATTCATAATCCTTTCAGCTGATTTTAAAAGTAAAAGTGTTTGCACAAATACCGGCAACTTTGCTTGATCATATTACATGTTATCCACATAATAAAATCTCCTTAATTACACATCAAAGACCGTGTAATATATTTCATATATATTAAGTCTAATCAATGCAGTTGCCACCGACGAGTTGCTGTAAGGAGAGTATGTATTGATAAAATATTATGACAACTATTTATTTTCTATGGATATATATATGAGCCATGCTCCGTGAAAAGGGGGTTTAATGCATGTGCGTAAAGCGTCGTCCCAGATTAGCCTGTGTAGTACGCACAGGCAAATCAGGGACGACTATTTCCGCCTAAACTGGATTATTGCTAAGAGGAGTCTTTCTGTAGACAGGAAATATTATAAAAGCGGAAAGTGTATTCCCTGATTAGCCTGTGCGGACTGCGCATGCTAATCAGGGACGACACTTTACGCACATGCATTTAACCCCCTTTTCACAGAACACGGCTCATGTTTATTTTGTACATATTTTCATAGCGTCGTGACTGACTCGGTATGATTAAAAATACTTTACTTTTGGTGGTAAATTTGTCACCAACTGAAGGGCCTTCTTAAAACTGAACTATTGCGCGACCATTCCCACTTTGAACGTGTTTCTACTAAAACGGTACCGCATTGGAAATGAAAATTATCTTATTAAACATTGTACGCAAAAGATACGATACGATTTTGAAACGTATACTCACCAGACTCATTGCTAAGATTCCACAAAATCTATTATTTATTACATTTATCCAATTGGCATAATTTTATGATAATATTGATCGTTAATTTCTTTTTGTTATTAGCTTAAATTCAGTCTTTACTTAGATTTATTGTAAGATATTGAAGGAGGCAGAAAAAAGATGAACACATGATTTCAAATATTTAATGACCTCGACTACCGTTGACTTCCTCAATACTGAACTTGAAATGTCGTTAATGAAATCGCGTTTAATATGAAATTTCCGGGTTGAAATATATTTTTGTTTGATCTACTACGACTGTTAAAATTAAGTTAAAGGTCATATGTTTCTGAAAATATCCGCGTGAAGTGTTTAATATAGTTATATAAAAACATCACCACAATTATTATATCAATCTTTTCAACACTTTACGACTATACAGGATGTCCGGATTTTAATTTAAGTATGCGATTCGAAAAATGATTGAAAGGGATATGTTCTAAGATTTAGATAGTTTTTAATTTCGCCATAAAATACTTAAAATAGATTATTGTGAACATCGGAACTATAAAGCTCTAATCAACTTTCAGATAAGGACCATACTTTAAGAAAGAAAACAACAACAGATAAATGTACCTAACTTGGTATTGAACACGTCACTTTTGGTTTGAAAGGCTTTCTCTTAAACTACTCCGTCATCTGGGATGTTGACATTCGGACTGCATTTGACACTTGATATAAGCGATCCACGCATTGCAAAACAATAGAAAGAAAATCACAGGCGCAGTCCAAATTATTGAGTCGTTTCGGGGTTATAAACCTTTACTGTTATATCAATTTCAAATGATGATTACTCATAAACAAAAAATATTTTCAGCACTTGTCTACGTCATTATTGGTTCTAACCGTTGCACTTCTTAATCTGTGACAACAACGACAATTGTCATATCTAAGAACAGGTCTCTTTAAAAAGAAATTGACGAATTTATGCTTATAATAACGAAACGACAGATTTCGAAAAGGAATTTTTGGATAAACAATGTCCAATTATGAGGCGTTTGAAAACCACTGTATTTCATTAATTATAGAACAGAACACATATATTATTCACTTAAGCATTTTACTGCTCATCGTGATGAATATAAAACAATTATATAATTATTAATTATAGAAAGTCAAAATTATGCTTCAGTCGAAAATATAATTCAATTTAACAAGTGTTAGAAATGTAATCATTAATGACCATCTTTGAGTGTTCCGTTTTGCATTCAGAGCCCATAGGAATGACGAGGGTGTAATCTGTCTGCCTTATCAAAGACTTGTATACCTAAGTAATAACCACTTCTAACAAGTGCGACGGATACCATTGGGGATTCATGCTATTTGTTCCTGAAAGAGCGTTTATATTTGATTGGTTAATTTCAATAAACTTGCCTTCCTTCAAAACACATAGATTTTTGCAAATTATACTAGATGTGAATATTATGCATGCTTATTGTTACTAATCACCGCCAGTAAAGACATATCTTAACAGACATATGCATATACATATACATATACATATGTCTTGCATATAATAATTGGTACCATTATTGTGCATGGTTCTTCCTGTTTAACATGCTTGATTTTCGGTGATTTTTCGTGTTTTGTTTTCTATTTTAGCTTACTTTATAAGGATACTTGTATTCTAATACAAAGCATAGAGAAGAACAGTTAAATAACTCACAGAAACTGGTTAAATCTAGTTTAATGAAGATGACACCAACTTTGTTTGTTTAAAGATGTTAACTATAATAAACAAATGACATGGGTAGGATCTTATTATATCTTTTATTTTATGCAGATGAATAGGCGGTACACATTTCCGTAGCGTGGCGAGTAACTCTAATTTAGAAATGATATACTTTTTTATTTGAGTTCATAAATTTGTCTTCTTGTACATTTAACTAAAGCATGCCATTATTAAGATGAGACTGTCTCGCCACAGGTCCTTGCTTCTACGTGTTTCTACTGAAAAAATACCGCAGTGAATATATGGTCTGGGAGACGAATTCTGAACATGCGACCAAATAGTTAAAACGCCAGGGACCCATGTTTTTAAAATCGTACGCAAGATTAATGTTGCGATTCAAATACGTATAATTTCTATGTGCCAACATAAATTACAAGTACATTTTTCATTTATTCTTTTAACTTAATGACACCGTTTCAAATGCCTTTTATTGTAAGATCATATTGATAATAAATTGCGAGTTGTTGTGCGATACAAATTTAGTCGAAACTTGAATGTGTCGTTAGATCTCTGATGAACAAATAAGCTCAGATATAAAGCGAATTGGACTATCTTTGACTTCCTAAATCCTGACACTTTACGACCAGTAATAAAATATCACATTCAAACACATGTTAGCTTTATACAGGACGTCCGGATTAAAATAAAATAAAAAATCTATATGATGTTTTTTTAAACACAGGTTTAAGGAATATTGCGGCAGTTGTGTATACGAAAATCACGAGTCGTATGTCTACTGAAAGAAAATAAAGACACCTATGCATGCATGCATATTTATACAATGCTTCTATATTACGAAAAACATAACATAAACATGAACAGTATTGCTTATGGCGCTATACGTGTATTGTTTAAGACGCTCAGAGTACTTAAATTATCTACGCATATACACAATAATTAGCTGTTTCACCCGGGCGGTTTGCGGTTGTTAAGTGTTTACTATTTTCGGTTCCATCAACCCGGATTTTCCAGGTGCTTCGAAAACCAGATGTGGAAAATTGGTTTGTAAATAAGACCTCTTTTTAAAGAATTTCATCCCAACAGTGATACCAACTTTTCTTTTTTCAATTGGCTTAAACCATGACGAGACTGAAATCACGTACGTATTATGCAGTTAGAGGTGTTTCTACCCAGACCAAACTGAGTAGGGTTAAGTTCATTGAGATCAAAACGCTCCGGCAACAAGTTTGTATCCGTGGTTAAGACGCCACTACTTGAAGTTGAGAACAATTTTAACGTTCTCCTAAAAGGGTCCGAAGCCGCGCTTTCTTGATCACAAGGTGGATATCATAACCACCATTGTATAATAACTCTGACACCCCGTTTCTTGTGAAGACATACCATTGCATCTCGAACCACCGACCTTCTGATTTAATTGCTTAGTCCTAACGCAATCGGCCTTTCCGACTGATCAAAGTCATGGCTAAGCCCTAACGCACTCGGCCTTTCCGACTTACTGATCAAAGTCATGGCTAAGCCCTAACGCACTCGGCCTTTCCTACTTAGTGATCAGATTCATGGCTAAGCCCCAACGCACTTGGCCTTTCCTACTTACTGATCAAATACATAGCCAAGCCCTTACGCACTCGGCCTTAACGACTTACTGATCAAAGTCATGCCTAAGCCCTAAAGCACTCGGCCTTTCCTACTTAATGATCAAATACATGGCAAAGCCCTGACGCACTCGGCCTTAACGACTAACTGATCAAAGTCATGGCTAAGCCCGAAACCACTCGGCCACTGCGACTTAATGATCAAAGTCATGGTTAAGCCCTAAAGCAATGGGCATCCCGGCATCCTGATGAAACCGCCTGAAGTGACTTCTAATTAACTTGGCTTATTAAATTAATTTTTGTTCCAGCGTTTGACTTACGTCATTTTTCCCTTTTTTATATTTCGTTCTGTATTGTTAGAATTGCCATTACCATTAACAGATATATAACAAACATCACATACTAATTCAAATGTTTAACTTGTCCATTCAGTCTTCTTCAAACGATAGAACTATTTCAGGTATAGACAGTGTACATGGGGTAAAATAGAATTAACACGTTCATATCTATCAAATATTTCACAACATTTCATAAATTATTTAATAATAAAATAAAAAAAGGTGTACATATCCGTTGAAAGCGACAAACCCATGTGAGTAAATTAGAGTGGGTGAAATTGCTTTTAACTTTGGGAGTAACATGAAATAAATTACTCGTATAACACCCTAAACCAATTGACAGTTCATGTGCAGCATCGCATAACCTGGGCGTAACTGGCGCATATGATGTTTATTTATCATATTCTTCACGTAGGCTTAATATCTCACTTACGCCCCCACCACATACATGTAACATGTACTTGATAAACCAGTAGTCTGAGGAAGAACACTTTAACCTATTGCTTTAAATACGTATAAAAAATATTTTATGTACGGGTGAAATTAGACTAATGATTGTTAGATTGTTTGAATAATTCAATAAGAACAATTAAACGATATACGTTAATCGAGGAATTTTATACAGTAAAATGTTAAATTTAATATATTAATGAGCAGCGTTCTGTGAAAAGGGGGTTTAATGCATGTGCGTAAAGTGTCGTTCCTAATGCTGTGCGCACAGGCTAATCAGGGACGACACTTTCCGCCTAAACGGGATTTTTACTAAGAATTACTTTCTTTAAACAAAAAATATCATACAAGCGAAATACAGGCTAATCTGGGACGACACTTTTCGCACATGCATTCCCCCTTTTCACAGAGCGCGGCCCAAATGCATTTATGTAAACTGAATCAGATGTAAATGTTTTGATATGTCTTATAAATACGCAAATACATGGGTTTAGTGGTTAATCATTTCGTTTATATTTTATATTATTTTGCGTATGGGCAACTATGTTATACTGTACAAGTTTTTTCTCGGTAGCATTAATAAATATCTTTGTGAACAAGCTGAGTTATGAATAACAGAATCTTAATCTAACTGTGAATATTGTGTTTGTTTGATCGTTACTTATAGCTGAGAATGAGCATGTATATTTCGTAATGTGTCCCTCCCCTCCCAACGAACTTGTAAATATGGAATGTGTTTGAACACTCCATTTAAAGGGGCATTTTCACGTTTTGGTAAATTGACAATTTTTTTTTCAGATTCCCAAATTTTTAATGTAGTAATGATATTTGTGATGAAACAGTAACACAGAACATTTACCATGCTCTTAAATACTCATTATGTGCATCTTTTGACTATTTAAAAACCTGAAAATTATAAAGCGTTGCAACGCGAAACGATTGAATAATTTGGAGAGTTCTGTTGTTGTCGTTATATTTTGTGATACAACGAGGATTGCTTATATAAAGTATAAAATACATCACTTATCGTATGAGCACGGATGGCCGAGTGGTATAAGTGGAAAACTTTTTACTCCAGGGCTCCAGGGGTCAGTGATTCGAGCCCCGTTGAGGGGTACTTTTTTCTTTCTGTTATGTTATTCTTTTTTTACTGGAGCTTTTTAGATCCAATGTTTACATTTATCAATATAAAGCATTTAATGAAAAACTTCAATACATGCCAAAATCTGTTAATTGTTTCCCTTTGTATCTCGTATTGCAGTAACACTATCTACCGCTACTTTTATGTGCTTTCATTTTGCATGATATAACTGATCCCAACTTGAACCGGACAATATTGTAAAAACTCGTTTTTGTTATGTTGCCCTTATTGTATACCTTGTATACTAGGGTGTAAATAAAGAGTTGTTCTGTTCTGTTCTGTAGCCCTTTCATGTGAATGGCCTTGACTCTGTACTATGGGGTAATGGCCTTGACTCTGTACTATGGGGTAATGGCCTTGACTCTGTACTATGGGGTTTGGTTGAGAAATAACAAGCCTTTGACACCGAAAATAGTCGTCTGTAGAAAAGGAAAATACTTCGAACGCATTTACCAAATACACATTAACAGCAAAAAATACAATTGCACTACGGACATTAACAAACTTTTAGATGAAACAGGAAATAAAAAAAACCGTAATCGACCATTTCTTTGAAATGCGCAAACAATCGTTGAACTGAATGGTTCGTTTCGATAGTTATTTACTAGTATCAGATGAAATATAGGAAAGTAAGTAACTCGCAGTTCAAATACGGAACTTAACACACCTTCTTATATAGCATAAAATAAAATTAAAAACTTCACATACTATTTCTTCGAACTGCTTTATCAAGCGATACACTGAATGTTTCGTTTCTATAGTTATTAAATAGTATGTGATGCAATATAGGAAATAAAACAAAAATGATCTCGTTGCATCCGAACATTGTTAAGAAGAAAGAGAAGTGAACGCAAATGATTTTTTGATTTAAACATGATGAAACTATCATGCATCTCCAACTACTTCTGCTTTGTAACTGATAGTAATTTAATGATTTGTTAATGATCTTATTTATAGTGATTGTTAAAAAAAGAAAGTTATGATACATCTCGTTGCCATTTCACCAGTGATGTAGCAAACATTCTGACATAGTCATTTCACCAGTGATGTAGCAAACATTCTGACATAGTCATTTCACCAGTGATGTAGCAAACATTCTGACATAGTCATTTCACCAGTGATGTAGCAAACATTCTAACATAGTCATTTCACCAGTGATGTAGCAAACATTCTGACATGAACATTCTCATAGCACTCATACGAGTATATTTGAGCCTCGCTCTGTGAAAAGGGGGTTAATGAGTGTGCGTAAAGTGTCGTCCCAGATTAGACTTTCCGCTTTTATGATGTTTTCTGTTTCAAGAAAGTATCTTCTTAGCGAAAATCTAGTTTAATAGAAAATTATTGTCCCTGATTAGCCTGTGCGGACTGCACTGGTTAATATTGGACGACACTTTACGCACATGGATTGAACCTCATATTCACAGAGCACGGTACATTTTTATTTTATGCTTTCCGGTGGTTTATAGAGAAATATCAGTGAAATAAAACTGGTATTTCACTGTTTTAAACAGTGAAAAATATCGATATGTTTCACTGTTTAAGTGTGAAATGACGTCATTTTTTCAACTGTTGAACAGACTAACTCGAGTCGTATCGGGTGATTAAACAGTAACCGCCTGAAGTGACTTCTATATTAACTTGGCTTATTAATTTTTGTTCCAGCGTTCGACTTTTTCATTTCATATTTCGTTATGTATTGTTGAAATTGCCATTACAATTAAAAATAAATAACAGACATCTCACAATAAATCAAATGGTTAACTTGTCCATTCTGCTTCATTCAAGCGATAGAACTATTTCAGGTATAGACCAAGTACACGAGGTAGAATCAAACAAGACTTTTGCCAAGCAATATATGTCCCCTACCGGCTCCACCATTGTCAGATTTATTATTATTATTATTTGTTGCCAATTTTTGACGTAGGAACAAAATGAAATGACGTGCATAATGTCCATATTGCCATCTATCCATGTTTCAAGTTTCATGAAAAAACTTTTAAAGTTATCGCAGGATCCAGAAAAGTGTGATTGACTGACAGACAGACTGACAGACAAACAGAGCGCAAACCATAAGTCCCCTCCGGTGAAACCGGTAGGGGCCAATAAACACGATCATATCTATCGAATATTACATAACATTTAATAAATTATTTAATTATGAAATGAAATAAAATGTGTACATATCCATTGAAAGCGACAAACCCATTCGAGTAAATCTGAGTGGGCGCAACTGCTTTTAACTTTGGGAGTATTATCGTATTGATTAAATTACTCATATGACACCCTAAACCAATTGACAGTTCATGTGCAGCAACGCAAAACCTGGGCGTAACTAGCTCATAAAATGTTTATTTATTATACTCTTCACGTAAGCCAAATATCTCACTTACGCCCCCACCACATACTTGTAATATGTACTTGATAAACAAGTAGTAAGAGGAAGAACATAATAACCTATTACTTTAAATACGTATAAAGAATATTTTATGTACGGGTGAACTAGACTCATGATTGTTAGATTGATTGAATATTTCAATAAGACCAGTTAAACGATATACGTTCATCGAGGAATTTTATAAAGTTAAATGGTAAATCTAATATATAAATGTGAAAAGGGGGTGTAATGAATGCGCGTAAAGAGTCGTCCCAGATTAGCCCGTGCAGGCTAATCAGGGACGAAACATTCTTCCTAAACAAGATGTTTGCTAAGAAGATACTTTCTTTAAACAAAAAAAAAACATAATACAAGCGAAAAGTGTAATCCGGGTAATCTGGGACGACACTTTTCGCAAATACATTAAACCCCTTTTCACAGAGCGCGGCCCAAATTCATTTAGTTAAACTAAATCAGATGTGAATGTTTTGATATGTCGTATACGCAAATACATGTGTTTAGTGGTTGATAATGTCGTTTGTATTTTATATAGGTCGTGCTCTGTGAAATTTTTTTTTGCATGTGCACAGTGTCGTCCCAGATTAGCCCGAGCAGTCTGCACAGGCTAATCAGGGACGACAATTTCCGCTTTTATCTTACCTTCCCTTTGAAGAAAGTATCTTCTTGGCAAAAAGCTAGTTTAGACGGAAAGTGTCGTCCCTGATAAGCCTTTGCGGACTGCACAGGCTTATCTGGGATGACATTTTACGCACATGCATTAAACCCTCTTTTTCACTGCACAAGTTTTTTCTGGTAGTATTGATAAATATCTTTGTGAACAAGCTGCGTTATATATGAATAACAGAATCGTAAATCTGTATACAATTTAACAGTGAATATTGTGTTCGATACTTATCGCTGCGAATGAGCATGTATAATTCGTAATTTTAACTACAATGCTCATCATATACCCTTCCATGTGAATGGCCTTGACTCTGTACTATGGGGTTTAGTTGAGAAATAACAAGCCTTTTGACACTGAAAACAGTCTTTTTTTTTAAAGAAAATACTCCCGAACACATTTTCCAAATACACATAAACAGTAATAAATAACGTCCCTATACTGTGTTTGCGTTTTAATTTACAATGCAAAACGGACATTAACATACTTTTAGACGGAACAGGAAAATACAACGTTTAATATCAAATATTTCTTTGAAATGGGCCATCAAGCGATACACTGAATGGTTAGTTTCGATAGTTATTGACTTGCATCTGATGAAATATAGGAAAGTAAGTATCTCGCAGCTCAGATACGGAACATAACACATCTAGGATATAACAGAACATTAAACTATTTCTTCGAAATGCGCTATCAAGCGATAAATGAAGATTTTGTTTCGATAGTTATCAACAGAGACGTAGATGTTATCTACGTCTCTGTTATCAACTAGGATCTGATGCTTTATAGGAAATTAAACAACAATAATCTCGTTGCATCCGAACATTGTTTAGAAGTAAGAGAAGTGAACGCAAATGTGTTTTTTTAAACATGATGAAACTATCATGCATCTCCAACTACTTCTGCTTTGTAACTGATAGTAATTGAATGATTTGTTAATGATCTTATTTATAGTAATGGTAAAAAAAAGAAAGTTATGTTACATCGTTGTCATTACACCATACTGAGTGATGTAGCAAACATTCTGACATTAACATTCTCATAGCCCTCATACGACTATATATGGATCTCGCTCTGTGAAAAGGTGGTTTAATGCATGTGCGTAAAGTGTCGTCCCAGATTAGACTGTGCAGTCCGCACAGGCTAATCAGGGACAACACTTTCCGCTTTTAAGATAGTATCTTCTTAGCGAAAATCTAGTTTAAGCGAAAAGTATTGTCCCTGATTAGCCTGTGTATTAAACCTCATATTCACAGAGCACGGTACATTTATATTAAATAGACAATTGTCCAGTTTCGTTTGATTAAAATACCATGTCAATTCAGAAATCGTGAATGTACACCTGAACTTGACACCTAGTGCATGAGGCAGTAAGGACGTGAATGTACACCTGAACTTGACACCGAGTGTATGAGGCAGTTAGGACGTGAATGTACACCTGAACTTGACACCGAGTGTATGAGGCAGTTAGGACGAGTTGCCTGAACTTGACACCTAGTGTATGAGGCAGTTAGGACGTGAATGTACACCTGAACTTGACACCTAGTGTATGAGGCAGTAAGGATGTGAATGTACACCTGAACTTGACACCTAGTGTATGAGGCAGTTAGGACGTGAATCTACACCTGAACTTGACACCGAGTGTATGAGGCAGTTAGGACGTGATTGTACACCTGAACTTGACACCTAGTGTATGAGGCTGTTAGGACGTGAATGTACACCTGAACTTGACACCTAGTGTATGAGGCAGTTAGGACGAGTTGATGCAGTCCCTCGCAAATATGCACTTACTTCATATATATTTATATTATCTACATATGTGTTACATATCTGGATGTTGAGATATGACTGTAGTCATATATTTTTTAGTTAATTGACTTTTTGCAATAATTGAATAAACATAACACATTTACAACTGCGTGAATTCCTGAGGTAATTGTATTAATGATAGAAAGTCAAACCTATTCTATAGACGAAAATAAAACAAGGAACCTAATCATGTCACATGGGTGATCAAACCGCAACCATTTGTGATCGTCTATAAGTTCGGTTGTGCATTAAGTGACCCATTAAATAGTGAAGAAAGTGTTTTCCGTGTAATATGTCTGCCTTGTTAAAGAGTCCTTGCAATAATGGGTTAAATCTATACGGGCCTCGCTCTGTGAAAAGGGGTTTAATGCATGTGCGTTAAGTGTCGTCCCAGATTAGCTTGTGCAGTCCGCACAGGCTAATCAGGGAAGACACTTTCCACTTGTATGATATTTTCTGTTTAAAGGAAGTCTCTTCTTAGCCCAAATCCAGTTTCGGCAGAAAGTGTCGACCCTGATTAGCCTGTGCGGACGCTTTCTTTGTTGGATCCTCTAAAATGCTTAAGCCATGTAAACAAAATACCCTAAAATTCTTCAGGAAAGAACCGTTTAAAACATATAACTCCCATACAACGACACAGTCAAGTTCGTTCTTGTGTCAGAATCGCTAACTGTAACAGAAGCCTGATGTTAAGGATACTATTATATGGGCTTTGTTCTGTGAAAAGCGGGTTTAATGCATGTGCGTAAAGTGTCGTCCCAGATTAGAATGTGCAGTCCGCACAGGCTAATCAGGGACGACACTTTCCGCATAAAGTGTGGGCTTTTTTTGGTGAGAAGAGACTTTCTGTAAACGAAAAATATCATAAAAGCGGACAGTGTCGTCCCTGATTAGCCTGTGCGGACGGAACAGGCTAATCTGGGACGACACTTTCCGCACATGCATTTTACCCTTTTTCACATAGCACGACCCATATCCATCATTAATTGTCTACACATATACAGGCCGAACACTTCCGCGGCCTATGGTTCAAGCCCCTATAAAACTACTACTGTGAAAAATACGTCAGACCGCGTCGTGTCTACAATGTAGGCGTCTATAATGTAAATCTGTATATGTATATGTATTATGTAAAATTTCGTGATAAATAAGTTACATGTAGATAGGAAATGTAAACAGCCTTATTAAAATTGCTCAAATATTTTAACCAGAACATTTTGTTTTACAAGGGAAACCAATATAACAATATGTGCTCGTAACCATTAGGACTTGATGTACCAGACACCATATTGGGTCAAGGTATTACATCTTCGTCGCTGTGATCTCCAAAGTATTTTGTAAATGTTCATGTACGACTTTATGTTCATAGACAACATTCATAGTAAGGAAATTGACAGGACGAAACAATTGAATGAACAATATGCACTTACCAGGCGTGAATCGATTGGTTATTTTATGAATGACAGAGAGTAAAAAACAATGCTGTAGGCAAAAATAGCAAATGTAAACAGAATAACAAATTTACAACGTGTTTTCCCGTATTATCTTTGCGAGCAAAAGCGATAAGTGATTACTATGTTTGCTTATTTGAGTTATCACTGACAATTACGGCCTATCGTATACTAAAGGATGTATTTTACTTATATAATAGTTGATGCCTTTATTTTGCATAGCTGCTCATGTTTGATACGCTCGCTTGTTTATTATTTTTCATTTTTGCTGTTTTTGCTAATAAAAATTGAAGATAATATATTTGTTCCATCATTTTTGCTCATCATTTTTGCTTTCGTTAAGGGGGATGATAAACAAAGTTCAATTATATATCCGATTTCATTCGAACTCGTTTCGTTTGTGAAAACTTCGAATTAACAGTAATTTAACACGCCTCGCGATATTTTATACCAATTATTTATTTAGGCTTGCTGCGGACTGCACGGTCTAATCTGGGACGACACTTGACGCACCTGCAAATAACCTCCTTTTCACAGAGCGCGGCTCATATATATTTGGTACATATTTTAATAGCGTCGGGACTAACTCGGTATAATAAAATATACTATACTTTTTGTGGTAAATTTGTCACCAACTGAAGGGCCTTCTTAAAACGGAACTGTTCCTCGACCGTTCCCTCTTTGAACGTGTTTCTACAAGAACGGTACCGCTTTAAATATGAATAGCTCGCCTTATTAAACATTGTACACAAAAGATACGATACAATGTTGAAGACTTATACTCACGTTGCACAAACCTCAATGATACGATGATTTTTTTTATTTATTACATTTATCAACTTGTCATCGTTTTATGATCATATTGCTCGTAAATGTCTATTTGTTATGAGCTAAAATTCAGTCTTAACTTAAATTTATTGTAAGATCTTTGACGAGACAGGACCAATCTGAACACATAATTTCAAATATTTAATGACCTCGACTCCCGTTGACTTTCTCAATACTGAACTTGAAATGTCGTTAATGAAATCGCGTTTAAAATGAAATTGTCGGGTTGAATTATATTTTTGTTTGATCTACTACTTCCTACGCCTGGTGAAATGAAGTAAAAGGTAATATGTTTCTGAAAATATCCGCGTGAAGTGTTTGTTATATAAAAAAATCACCACAATTATGATATGAGTTGTTACAACACTTAACGACTAGACAGGATGTCCGAATTTTAAGTTTAGTACACGATTCGTCAAATTATTGAAAGGGATATGTTCGGAGATTTAGATAGCTTTTATTTTTTTGGCGAGGATCGGAACTAAAAAGCTCTAATCAACTATCAAATAAGGAACATAATTTAAGAAAGAAAAAAACAACAACATATAAATGTACCTAACTTGGGATTGAACAAGTGACTTTTGGTTGGTGAAGCTTTCTCCTTAACTACTTGGCCATCTGGGATGTTGACATTCGGACTGCATTGTACACTTGATATAAGCGATCCACGTATTGCAACAAAATACAAAGAAAATAATAGATGCACTCCAAATTATTGAGTCGTTTCGGGATTGTAACCCTATACAGTTATATCAATCTCAAATGATGATTACTCATAAACAAAAATATTTTCAGCACTTGTCTACGTCATAACTGTTTCTCACCGTTGCACTATTTTATCTGTAACAAAAATGACAATTGTCATTTCGACAATCTAAGAACAGGTCTCTTTAAATAGAAATTGACGAATTTATGCTTATATTAACGAAACGACAGATCTCGAAAGGGAAATTTTTGATAAACAATGCCCAATTATGAGGTGTGTGTGAACCACTGTATTTCGTTAATTATAAAACAGAACACATATCATATTCACTTAGGCATTTTACAGCTCATCGTGATCAATATAAAACTATGATATAATTATTAATTATAGATAGTCATTATAATGCTTCAGTCGAAAAAAGAATTCAATGTAAGACGTGTTAGAAATGTAATCGTTAATGACCGTATTTGAGTGTTCCGTTTTGCATTCAGAGCCCATATGAATGACGAGGGTGTTTTCACGTGTAATCTGTCTTCCTTATCAAAGCCCTGTATTCCAAAGTATTAAAAAGCTTTTTTAACAATTTCTAACAATTGCGACGGATTACATTGGGGATTCATGCTCGTTGTTCCTGAATGTGCGTTTATATTTAATTGGCTAATTTCAATAAACTTGCTTTCCTTCAAACAATATTTGTAAATTATACTAGATGTGAATATTATGCATCCGTATTGGTACCAATCACCGACAGTTATGACATATCTGAACACACATATACATATACATATGTCTTTGCATATAATAACTGGTGCCATTATTTTCTATGGTTCTTCCTGCTTAACATGCTCGATTTTGGGTGATTTTCTTTTTTTTCTATTTTAGCTTACTGTATTAGGATACTTGTATTCTAAAACTGCGCTTGGAAAGAACCATTTAATAACTCTCAGACGCTGGTTCAATCTAGTTTAATAAAGATGACACCAAATTTGTTTGTTTAAAGATGTAATCTATGATAGAAGATGACATAGGCAGGATACTATTACTGTTATTTTATGCAGATGAACAGGCGGTGCACATTTCCATAGCGTTGTTATTAAGTCGTTCTTATTTAGAAATGATAAAAAAGGAGTTGATACATTGGTTTTCTTGTAATTTTAACTTAAGGCAGGCACTTATTTAGATGGGACAGTTTCGCCACCGTTCCGTGTTTCTACGTTTTTCTACAGAAAAAAATACCACAGTGAATATAGGGCCTAGGAGACGGGTGCTGAACTTGCGACCAAATAGTTTAAACGACAAGGGCCCGTGTTTTTTAACATCGTACGCAAGATTACTGTTACGATTCAAATACGTATAATTACTTAGTACCAACATAAATTATAAGTACATTTCATTAATTATTTTACTGCGTGACAACGTTTCACATCCCTTTTATTGTAAGATCATATTGATAATAATTTGCGATTTGTTGTGAGATAAAAATTCAGTCGCAACTTGAATGTGTCGTTAGATCTTTGATGAACAAACAAGCTCAGACATATAGCGAACTTGACTGTTTTTGATTTCCTACATCCTGACACCTTACGACCAGTACACAAATATCACAATCAAAGTAATGTAAGCTTTATGCAGGACGTCCGGATAAAAAGAAAATATAACATATATGTAATGATTTTTTAAACATAGATTTAAGGATGTTGCGGCAGTTGTGAATACGAAAATCATTAATTTCTACTGAAAGAAAATAAACCCACCTATACATGCATACACATTTAAACAATGCTTCTATATTACGAATAAACATTACATAAACAGTATTGCGTATCGCGCTATACGTGTATTTTTATATAACGCTCAGAGTACTAAAATTATCTACGCATATACACATATATAAGTGGCTGTACATGGATACCGGTATATAGATAGATTTTATTATTATTATCGTTTTATCGTTAGGCATAAACAGCGTTTTTCTGTTTTGTAATGTTGATGTTTCGCCCGGGCGGTTTGCGGGTGTATAAGTGTTTACTATTTTCTGTTCCATCAACCCGGATATGCGACGTGCTTCGAAAAACAGAAGTTGAAAACCTGGTTTGTAAATAAGACATCCTTTTAAATAAGAAATTCATCCCGACAGTGACACCAACTTAATTTTTTTCAATTGGCTTCAGCAATGACGGGACTGAAATCACGTACGTATTTTGCAGTTAGAGGTGTTTCTTCCCCAACAACTGTTCAGTGTTAAGTTCATTTGAGATCAAAACGCTCATGCAACAAGTTTGAATGCGTGGTTGAGAAGCCACTACTTGAAGTTGAGAACCATAATTTGAACGTTCTCCTAATAGGGTCCGAACCTGCGCGTTCTCGATCGCACGACGGATGCCATAACCATCATTTTATTGTAACTATGAAACCCTGTTAGTTGTGAAGACATGTCATTGCATCTCGAACCACCGACATTCTGATCAAATGGCTACGCCCTAATACACTCGGACTTTTCGACCTCCTGATAAACTAGCGAAGCCCTAACACACTCAACCTTTCTGACCTCCTGATCAGGGTCATGGCTACGTCCTAAAGCACCTTTCCGACCTCATAATTAAAGTCATGGCTTCGCCCTATAGCACTCGGCCTTTCCGACCTCCTGGTCAAATAGCTAAACCCTGACGCACTCGTCACCCCCGACATCCTAATGAAACAATAAGGCCCGGAAGTGACTTCTATATTAACTTGGTATATTAAATTCATTTTTGTTCCAGCGTTCGACATACGTCATTTAAGTGTTAGCCTGGTTACTATATAAATATATTTATTATAGCAATCAGGCTCGCTTTGTTTTGTTACCTTTTTATTTCATAATTCGTTGTGTTTTGTTAAAATTGCCATTACCATTCACAAATAAATAACAAACATTACACAACAAATCAAATGATTAACTTTTCCATTCATCCGCCTTCAAACGATAAATCTATTTCAGGTATAGACAGTGTACATGGGGTAGAATCAAATAAACACGTTCACATCTATCAAATACTTTAAAGGGGCCTTTTCACAGATTTTGGCATTTTTTTAACTTATTCATTAAATGCTATATATTGATAAATGTAAACATTGGATCATAAAAGCTCCAGTAAAAAATCAAGAAAAAAATTAAAAAAGGGAAAAGAACATTGCCCGGAGCAGGTTTCGAACCAGTGACCCCTGGAGTCCTGCCAGAGTCCTGAAGTAAAAACGCTTTAGCCTACTGAGCTATTCCGCCGAGTACACATTCGTGACGAATTTTATACCTTATATAAGCAATCTTCGTAGTTTCACAAAATTTAACGACAAAAACAGAACTCTCCAAATTATTCAATCGTTTCGCGTTGCAACGCTTTATAATTTTTAGGTTTTAAAATCGTCAAAAGATGCATATAATGTCTATATTAGAGCATGGTTAATGTTCAGTATTACTGTTTCCTCACAAATATCATAACTAAAACGAAAACTTACGGATCTGAAACAACTTTTTTCAATTTTGTCAATTTACCAAAGCGTGAAAAGATCCCTTTAAATTTCATAAATTATTTAATTATAAAATGAAATAAAAGGTTCAAATCTCCGTTGAAAGCGACAAACCCATTCGAGTAAATCTGAGTGGGCGCATTTGCTTTTAACTTTGGAAGTATTATCATATTGATTCAATTTACTGTAACATGAAATAAATTACTCATATAACACCCTAAACCAATTGACAGTTCGCGTGCAGAACCGCATAACCTGGGCGTTACTAGCTCATACAATTTTTATTTATCATATATCACGTACGCCCCCTCCACATACATGTAATATGTACTTGATATACCTGTAGTCAAAGCAATAAATACTGTAGCCTTTTACTTTAGATACGTATAAAGATATTTAATGTACGGGTGAAATTAGACTTATGATTGTTAGATTGTTTTGATATTTCAATAAGATCAACTAAACGACATACGTTCATCGAGGAATTTTATAAAGTAAACTGTTTAATTTAATATAAATGAGCCGCGCTCTATGAAAAGGGGGTGTAGTGAATGTGCGTAAAGTGTCGTCCCAGATTAGCCCGTGCAGGCTAATCAGGGACGAGTGTTCTGCCTAAACAGGATGTTTGATAAGAAGATACTTCGTTTAAACAAAAAACATAATACAAGCGAAAAATGTAATCCGGGTTATCTGGGACGATACTTTTCGCACAAGCATTTAACCCACATTTCACAGAGCGCGGCCATTGATGCATTAATATAAAATAAATCAGATGTGAATGTTTTGTTGTCGTATACGCAAAGACATGGGTTTAGTGGTTGATAATGTCGTTGGTATTTAATATAGGCGGTGCTCTGTGAAAACTATTTTTGCAAGTGCGTAAAGTGTCATCCCAGATTAGCCCGAGCAGTCTGCACATGCTTATCAGGGACGACAATTTCCGCTTTAATGATATTTTTCATTTTAAGAAAGTATCTTCTTGGCAAAAAGCTAGTTAAGGCAGAAAGTGTCGTCCCTGATTAGCCTTTGCGGACTGCACATGCTATTCTGGGATGACACTTTACGCACATGCATTAAACCCCTTTTTCTCTGCACAAGTTTTTTTTCTGGTAGTATTGATTAATTAATATATTTGTGAACGCGCTGAGTTATGAATAACAGAATCTTAATTCTTCATACAATCTAACTGTGAATATTGTGTTCGATACTAATCGCTGCGAATGAGCAGGTATAATTCGTAATGTTAACTACAATGCTCATCATATACCCTTCTATGTGAATGGCCTTGACTCTGTACTATGGGGTTTAGTTGAGAAATAACATGCCTTTTTACACTGAAAACAGTCTTTTTTTAGTAAATTTAGTAAAGAAAATACTCCCGCATTTACCAAATACACATTTACAGTAATAAACAAAGTTCATATACTGTGTGTGCGTTTTAATTTACAATGCAATACGGACATCAACAAACTTTTAGACGGAACAGGAAACATAAATTACTATGTTTAATAGCAATCATTTCTTTGAAATGCGCCATCAAGCGATAAACTGACTGGTTCGTTTCGATTGTTATTGACTTGCATCTGATGTAATATAGGAAAGTAAGTATCTCGCAGCTCAGATACGGAACATAACGCAACTTAGGATATAACAGAACATAAAACTATTTCTTCGAAATGCGCAAGCAGGCGATAAACTGAAGGTTTCGTTTCGATAGTTAATTACTAATATCGGATGCAATATAGGAAATTAAATAAGAATGATCTCGTTGCATCCGAACATTGTTCAGAAGAAAGAGAAGTCAACACGAACGAATTAAGGGTTTAAACATGATGAAACTATCATGCATCTCCAACTACTTCTGCTTTGTAACTGATAATAATTGAATGATTTGTTAATGATATTATTTATAATAATTGTTAAAAAAAGAAAGTTATGTTACATCTCGTTGTAATTTCACCAGTGATGTAGCAAACATTCTGACAAAAACCTTCTCATAGCCCTCATAATCTATCTGTCATTTCACCAGTGATGTAGCAAACATTCTGACAAAAACCTTCTCATAGCCCTCATAATCTATCTGTCATTTCACCAGTGATGTAGCAAACATTCTAACATAGTCATTTCACCAGTGATGTAGCAAACATTCTGACATAGTCATTTCACCAGTGATGGAGCAAACATTCTGACATAGTCATTTCACCAGTGATGTAGCAAACATTCTGACATAGTCATTTCACCAGTGATGTAGCAAACATTCTGACATAAACCTTCTCATAGCCCTCATACGAGTATATTTGAGCCTCGCTCTGTAAAAAGGGGGTTTAATGCATGTGTGTTAAGTGTCGTCCCAGATTAGACTGTGCAGTCCGCACAGGCTAATTAGGGAAGACACTTTCCACTTGTATGATACTTTCTGTTTAAAGAAAGTCTCTTCTTAGCAAAAATCCATTTTCGGCAGAAAGTGTCGTACCTGATTAGCCTGTGCTGACTGCGCAGGCTAATCTGGGACGACAATTTACGCGCATTCATAACACCCCTTTATCAATGAGCACGGCTCATATCTATCATTAATTGTCTACATAAATATATATATATATATATATATATATATATATATATATATATAACTCCAAAGGGTCCTTTAAACTTTAGTTTAATTAAAAATGTTATATTTTTTGGTAGATACTGTTTTATTAATACTTTCAACAAAAGGCGTTTCTTAAAACTTAACTTATCGCGACCGTTCTTTCTTTTATTTTTTTATATTCAACTGAAATGGGATTGTGAATATTAAGTCTGGTCGAAGGTTGCGGAACCTGTGACTGACCTTGGACCCGTCTTATCAAAGCTCGATTGGGGTTTTACTTAAATGTACCCCCGGTACTCTTATGTATTCTTAAATGTACCCCGGGTACGGAAAATAAACAAAACAGTACCCGGGAATTCTAACACTTAATTGGTTCTTGTCGGCTATTTTTTTCTTTCAAATTTCTTTTGTATAAATGTTAGTAAATATTCTTTAAAATGACCTTTATATGCTCGAAACTCCTACTCAAAGAGCATGTAGATGCAAGGGTTTTTAAAGAGAATTTTGTTTCGTAGTCCGTAGCGCGTTAAACGACATCGGATTTTTGGCGGGAATAAAACTCGGGTACACTCTTAATTTACCGGGTACGTGCTAGTATATTTTCCGAACGCGGGGTACATTTAAATATACTTAAGAGTACCCGGGGTACCTTAAACTAGTAACCTGAGCCGACAATTACCAATCGAGCCTTATAAAACTGTTTACATCGTACGCAGAACTTACGATGAAATATAATATATTTACTCAAATTATTGTTTGAAGATATGTGTAACTATTGGTATGTTTATACTTCTTTTTACTCACTTCACGGCACCTTACAGGCCTTACACTTCCGCGGTCTATGGTTCAAGTGTCCGGAAAACTTCTACTATGAAAAATTCGTCAGACCGCGTTGTGTCTACAATGTAGGCGTCTGCAATGTACATGTATTCTGAACCAGTCACGATAGCCTCGCGCCCAGAATATGTGGTAAATTTAAAAAAAATATATATTTTGGGTCGAGATTGTGCATTGTTTTATTTCTTTTCTGCACGTGATTTATAACTGTTAGATTGTTATCTGTACACCATCTTGCACGTATTCATGAACAATCCGATACTTTTTCGTGTGTTGTAACATATTAGTGCTATATAACTTGTCCCCATGATCTCGTGCTATCATTGACATCGGTAAATAATACGGATAGCCCTGACATACCAGCAAAACAAATAGTTCGCGAAGTCATCCTGGTTTGCTGAAAGTGTATCTTGGGTCTCTTTGACTATTTTTTAATATCAGATAACACTTACATGGAAGCATGCGTGATGAAGAATTAGCTGTGTCAAACCAGGTTTGAATTCATTCATGAATTTGTGTAAGGTATCTTTGCGACAGAAATGCTTAAGATTTTCATTTGAAAAATTTCATAATATACACGATGACACTATGATAAACCAAAGGATATCCGATACTAATCTTTCAACAAAAAACTTTGAAGGCCGTTCACCGTGTCTGGAGATCTCTGTTAGATAAGACAATCTCTTATTTACATACGTGAAATACGTTTTGTTTTATGCGAAGTATATAACCGTACAGTGTGCGAATTATCTATAATAGCATGTATGTAAATTGGAAACTATCGAATGTCTTGAAAGGGAGAGATTGAAATGATGAAACGTGCATTCTCCAAACTGCGTGAAATACCCATATTAAATTCCATAACGATCTGACATATTAACGACATAAAATGATTTGTTCACGTGACATACACATTATTAGTGTATCAAATTCATGAAATACAAGTACGTGTATTTTAACACTATTTATAATGTCTAGTAGATAAAAGATTCAGAACGGTATTAAAACGTTTTCACTTTTTCAAGGCCACAACTAAGTGACCAAGTGTTCTAGAGATTTGCCGCACTTAAAATGAAATTAAAACAAATGTTTTTTTCATGCGCGCGCATGACCATTTTTAAAAGAGAAGAATCGTCTTTTTTTTAAGTCAATTTAGTAAAATCAACATATTTTACCACAGAAACTGTTTATTTTTTGTTGTCGAACAGTTTATAGTAAAAACAACAGTATCTTACACGCTGAATTCGTTTGGCACAAATGTCCAACAACATTTACACAATAACATTTATTCTCGTATTAAATCGAACTTTCAAATGGAATACAATTATTTTATCTCTCTCGCTATCAAACATTGGGCGAAAAAAAACCATCGCACAACTGATCAACATATTATAGCCCAAATGATTAACGTTAAGTTTTCACGTTAATTTTCTCAATAAACAGTGCACAGAAAAGCTTGAAAAAGATGTTTAATGTCTTGGTAAAATTCTACCAAAGTTCAACGTCCTTCAAGTTTAACTTGTCATGAAACGTAAGGTAGAAAAAGTAACATTCCTTGTGCAAAACTAATTTTTTTTTGTCTGTTTATTTCACGAGAAATAAATGCATTTATTTATGGATACCGCAATATAAGCTAAATATGTCAGAATTGAAATGGAAGGAAGTCTTGATGATATCTCCCACGACCGTGTGTCCTTCAAATGGTTAACCCATTTATGCCTAGTGGACTCTCCAATCCTTCTTAATTAGATCAATTTATTTCCAAAATTAGGGATGTCTAGTATGTTTATTTCTATATTTAGAATATTTCTAACAGAAATTCCTTTAAGCAAACAGAGCAGACCCTGATGAGACGCCGCATCATGCGGCGCCTCATCTGGGTCTACGCTGGTTGCCAATGCATTTTTTCTAGACGCTAGCCATAAATGGGTTAAATAAATCCTGAAACAGGTCTATATCTTTAAGGATTGTGTAATGCATCCGGCTAAACATGGTCATTGAACGAACAATGCACTTTGATATTCAGAGAATCAATATCATTTGTTGACCATTTTTTAGGATAGTAAGTAAATACATAAATTCTGCAAAACAAAAATATTTGAAGCATGCGGAAGCATTTTGTTGTCGCCTGGTAGTCCAATTGTTCATTAAACGGTGCGGTTTCATGCGATATCTGTCTGTGGTATTATGTTCTAGTATTTATTAGATTTATTAAATCATAGTTAACGACTGCGACCGCGCTTTCAGTGGTGATTCAAACGTTTTGTTAAAGTATCGAATTAATATTTAATTTATCAATTATATACCTTTGAAAATTTCGCAGATGATTGCTAGATTAAACGATTTTTTTTAATATTTGCTCGTTTTACATCATGGCTTTCCTAAACATTAAATGTGTTCACATACATACCGCACTAGTTCCCGCCATTATTCTGTATGCATATATCAGTTACGGATCGTTTAAATTATCATGTTAAATGTATTAAACAAATATTTAACGATACGATGTGGTCTTGTTCTTTTGTTGAGTCCCTTTCAAAATATGTAACTAATTTAAAAATGTAAATCACGACTCTCCGAAACAATCGAATTATAAAGGTAGTTATTTAAATACTTCTTATTGTAAACGCCGTATAGCAGCTTATTCAATTAAGTCGTAGTGGACGTTCTTTAGGTTACCGGTAATTGAGTTTAGTAGATCTAATCAATTCAGTTCCACACTTGACTCAAAGCACTCCTTTTCTCGAGCACTGTATTTGATAAACGTTACAATTTTATGCACGTGCATCAGGTGATATAAATCTGTATCTCGACACATTTCTTTTAAAGATACGAGATCTTTGAATGCTTATACTATTTTGTTATTATAAATAAATGTGTTACAGTTTGTGACACGAGTTTCCCAATACCATGATAGAATCCACGTTATACCAGTCGGTAACATATCTGTGTCCATCATCCTTTTTTAATTTGCACAGTTTGTTTGCATAGACTAGTCGATGAATATTTATGACAAAAAAAGACGCAAAGAGTGTAGCTGATACACTTGGCGCCAAGTTCTATTGTGTCGATACTTCATCCCTGTAATTCAAGAATACTGCAATACATGGGTGTATATTTTCTTCCATATAAAATAACAGTTCTTAAAACGGGACATTTTCAACAACACTAGGTATTTCTCTTTACGTGTCTAAAATCTACCGAATTGTAATTAGAGAACACCGGAAGCGGATGTACAACTTAATGAGAAGGCTCGATAAAAAAGTGACCCGGATTAGAAACAATAATGGGGTCTACCATATGAAAATTAACCCTATACATCCTGCAACTGAACGTTTAAAATGAAATAAAGGTTATAATATACTTAATATTGTTCTTATTTAGTTCAATATATACGCGACAACTTAAAGCTATAATAAGTGCATTTTGCACATACAGACTCCATAACCATGCCTTTTCTGAAATAACATTCTTTGCTGGATTGATTTCAACGATACAAAATGCATGATCTGTTTAAGATCCACAGAAAAATCAGACCTTGGTACTAAGAACATTATTCGGACTTTTAGAGCGTGGAGATCTTACTGCATATTTCCATAATTATTACAACGCGGGCACTGTTCCCATCGTTTTATATTAATTACATCCTCTGCCCACCAGCGTGTTGTATACTATATACATACAAAGATGCTGCAACCCTAACCGGTTTCGAACCAACACCTTCCCTTCGACGACTTGCGCTGTATGTACTCAGCAATGGCTTTCTTATTGACTATGTGCAATGTGAAAGATCAACGTGTAGTCAACGACAACCACATAGTATATTGGATCAAATGGTTCATTACTGTTCTAAATAACTAACACGTATTATGCAGAACCAAATAGTATACATCGTGTCATGATGTTGAAATAAATCCTGAGAACAGCTACTCTGTCAATCTATGAAGACATTTCTTTTATTTGATGACAATATTTTTGTGACAATCTTGTTCAAGCATGCACATACATGGCCGTCATACACCAATCATCTTCGTTTAGCGAAATCTATATTATCTACACTACTTAAAGAATATTTTTTTTAATTACACTACGTCCATCGAAAGCTAATTGACGCTACGTTTAGCAAAATCTCCAGTATTGAAAGTAGGTTCAGTAAAATCTATTATATTTACACTAAGTGTTGCAAACAGGAAGCATGTTAACATAATGGTGTTTCAGGACTTTGGATGCTGACAGGGTCTTGACCAGAACGCTTTTGTGTTTAGATTCCAGTCTAGATAAGTTGTAAGGGACGCTCGTATATTTCAATTGTAATTACACGTTTAAAATAAGCCATCATGTGAGGTATTGAAAGGGAATCATGTGTTTCATATCATTCTATGGTGTGTTAGCAGTCTTCGAATATCACGGCCGTTAATCACGCACGCCACCTCTTTTTTGAGATGCATTAATAAATGAGCCAATGCCACTTCCGAGATGGCGCTCAGACCGGATGTTTTGAAATTTCATGCATAATTTTACAGGGTGATTAGGTTTTTATAAGTTGTTTCAATGTATTTCACATTATTTTTAAAATCGGACAATGTAGTGCGATTCAGCGAAGATTGGTTCATCCTTTATAAGTTGTGGCTTGGTGGAGTTTTAAAAAGCATTTCGATGATTTTTCTTGTGTGACGAGAAAATGTCCACCCAATTAAATCGCTAACAGCATCAAACGATTGCGTACAACATACATGAGATGCTGCATGCACAAAAATATTGGCTTCTTGCCGAAGTAGAAGATAATTTTGCATTTTTCCAAAAGAGAGGGGGCCAATGCTTAAAAGGTGGCGCTAATGATAGGAGGTGGCGCAAATTCAGCATGTATAAATTAACAGTCGTATAGCAATTACATTATCACACGAGGATCATTTGATAGATAATGTTATTTGTTATATTTAATTTATTTTTCAACGTACATACGAAGGTACCAAATCCTTACATAACATAAACACAATCTATAATAAATAAGATGTAGTTTTTTTAATAAATAAGTGATCAACTCAATTGAGAAGTCACCAACATGAATAAAACATATTGAGCGATGTATATCAAAATTTTGTAATTCTCCATAAAACCAATAATTTATTGTTCAATATTATCAAAATAATTCATCGACATCAATGTTTGTATACAGTATGATAATTCACACAATAAATATAAGATAATACTTGCTCTTGAAACTATTAGTTGTGGCCCTTAATCCAAATGCTTAATATGTTAAAAGGCCAAGGTCAACGAATCTTAATTATGCTCATTTATGTTGTTTTTCCCATTATCAACTCCAAAAAAATGAAGATATGTCGGTCTTTTCCGTTAACTTCTTTGTATAATACATGTTTAATGTTGTTATCTTACAAAGACGAACGTTTAAATCCACCAAGACATTACTAGAAAACTACTTTTTCTAATTAAAAACGCACGCGACTCAAATGTGCTAAAGTAGTCAACTTACAAAAAATAATGTTAGTCCTGTAAACATAATAGAAACCATAACTTATATTTCACTTTAAAATAGCTATAAATGTACTTTTGCGCCACCTCATAATCTGAACGCCACCTCCTTGGCATTGGCTCCATCTCTTTTTGAAAAATGCAAATGTATCTATCAGATCGGCTAGAAGCCGATGTTTTTGTGCATGCATTAACTTGTACAGGTTCAAAGCAATCGTTTTATGTAATGAGTGATTTAATTGTCAGGGAATTTGCTCGCCACACAGGCAAAATACATCGATTTTCTTTTATGATTTCTACCATGCCACAACTTATAAAGGTCCTCGCGTTTCCAAATGGATTGTGATTTTATGTTTCTGCTCATTTTTAGATGAATTTATAATCGCTGAATCGCACTACATTGGCTGTTTTTATAAAAAATAATGCGAAATGTGTTGAGTAACATATTAAACCTAATCAACCAATTATCCGTTAAATTTCAAAACATCCGGGCCTGAGCGCCACCTCGGAAGTATCATTGGCTAATTTATTAATGCATCTCAAAAGAGAGGTGGCGCGCGTGATTAACGGCCGTGAATATGGTGAGGGCGTTCCATGAAGCCTCCAAGTTTGGTAAGGCGTATATTTAGAACTTGTTGCTGGGGCTTGGTAAAAAATGATGTCATGTTCATGGTTTCATTTATATTTTTTTTAATTCCCACTGGAAAGACGCCCAAAGCGTAAAAACACGAAAGGATCTGACTCAAGTGGGTCGTGGTGTTTAATCGTAGGACATTAGTTCCGTACACCTGGCGGTTCCGCCGTGGAAAAGTTCAAATTTTAGAAACACATACATTTTATTAATTTAAATCAGAAACTCAAAACATACATTTATGTCGGCGGGATACACCCAACACTATTTCTAGAACCAAATTACCTGGGAGTAACTGTTCGTTAAATGTTTATTCCTATACTACGACACATTCATCCTCCTCGTTTACGACCGCCTACGCACGAAAGTTAACTGGTACTTAATTAAATCACTCGCTTGACAATCGTTAAACAAGCTAGTCATGTATGACGAATGTTTATGCAAGGCTAAATGTAGTTCGGTATTGGTTCGATTGTTGATCAATGTTGAAATAACTTACGAAGTTCACTAAGTATATCCACCATACGTCCATCGATGAAATATTTAGGCCGTGCTATGTGAAAAGGGGGTTTAATGCTTGTGCAGAAATTTTCTTCCCAGATTAGCCTGTGCAGTTCGCACAGGCTAATCAGGGACCACACTTTAATTTCCGCTTTAATGATACTTTTCGTTTATAGAAAGTCTCTTCTTAGCAAAAATCCAGTTTAGGCGGAAAGTGTGGTTCCTGATAAGCCTGTGCGGACTGCACAGGCTAATCTGGGACGACACTTTACGCACATGAATTAAACCCCCTGCTCACAGAGGATGGCCCAATTAATGAATGTCGATGAAGTAAGAAATTGAATCTGATGTCACAGTTAATTAATTAAAGAGCAATTTTATTATACATATGTACACCTTACATAAGTTTCTTTCTTCTTTACTTTCAATCCTATACTAGTATACTAGTATATCAAAAGCATGGGCCTAAAATAAGTTACTTTTGGTCAGTGCAAAGTTGTATTAAGACATTTTTTTATTAGTAGAACTTACAATATATATATATATATATATATATATATATATATATATATATATATATATATATATATATATATATATATTGCTGTTTTGCTGTAACTAAATAACTCCTCCACAATTTAACGAAAATACACACACCTATTTATAGCTATCGATAGTTATTTGTCAAATTATATGTACGTTCCAATATACATTATAGGCTGGTCAAGTATTTCATTATACATGTAGGTATTGTTGCAATGCAAAGTATTGATGTATATAATCATAAACTATTGTTTGTAAACGAAGTAATGATGCTTGATATAATCATAAACTATTGTTTGTAAACGAAGTAATGATGCTTGATATAATCATAAACTATTGTTTGTAAACGAACTACTGATGCTTGATATAATCATAAACTATTGTTTGTAAACGAAGTAATGATGCTTTGTCAAATTGGACTCTTGGTCGTCTAGATGTCTTGTTTCATAAAACTAGAAAACTAATTTACGTATATAAACGTCCGATTTTTGTTATTGAGGTTTTCTTCTATCAATTATTTTGGGCGGGCGTTAAAATAGCATCATGTAGTATAATAAATAAAGCTAAAAAAGACAGGCGTTGTTTAAATGGGTCAGATGAATGAATACACAAAAACAGCTCGGTCTAGTGGATATATTATGAAGATCAAACTCTGGGTCGAATTATTTCATTCTGTTGACATAATTTAATTTTGAAATTTGGTTCTTATTTAATAGAAGTATAGGTGTACATCGATGTCAAGATTGCGTTTATTTCGTGGTATCGGTTCATCTCGATACGGATTAGATATATATGACACTGACACTCCATGATCATATTTAGGCGTTTAAACACTTTAAAATTCAATTAATGTGTAATTCATTCATTCCAATGTAGCCCACGTGCCATAAAATCGGCCCAGTTTTTATTTTGGGTAATGTGTAATGAACTAAACGGGATGAAGTAATCAGTATTTTTCATGTATTTGGCAATAATAAGTACATTATTACATCAGTCGTTTACACTCCTGGCTAAGGGGGTAGCGTATTGTCCATTCGTCCGAATGAGTGTACTGAAATGGCATTTAGTGTGTTTTGGTGAAAATTTTCCCTTCCTTCGCACCGCCCACCCCAATTTATCTGTTCGCGAGTTACACCGCTATCCTTATTATGACTGCACAATGAATAATCTAACAATACATTCAATGAAACAGCGCGGATTGTTTTCATGTCAACCTGTCTAATGGTTTTAAATGATTATAAAATATATTTTTTTTAACATTAACATGGTTTTCTTACTTTCTAAACAGTTTAAATTAAACTGTAAAAGGTATGCGTGTTTGATGTATAATGTGATTAGTTAAATACATTCTGTAGCATCGGGCGGCGCCCGAATTAATTTTAAGACTCACTTAAAATTTTACCCGACGTCGGGCCCGGGAAGGAATGGAGTTGAGATCGTCAAAGATCGGACGATCAACGCACGGTTATCACCCGGTGATCGCCCGACAGGTATTAGACATGCGACGTTTAAATGGGTCAGATGAATAATGAATAAACAAAGAGCTCGGTCTAGTGGATAAATTATGTTAGATCAAACTCTGGGTCGAACTATTTCTTATTGTTGACATAATTTAATGTTGAAATTAAGTTCTTATTTAATGGAAGTATAGGTGTAAATCGCTGTAAAGATTTTGCGGCATCGGTTTATCTCGGTACGAAATAGATATTTATGACTCTGACACTCCATGATCAAACTAGGGCGTTTAAAAACTGTATATTTCTATTACCGATGGGATTCACCCATTCCAATGCCGCCCACGTGCAATAAAATTGGCCCATTTCTTTTATATTTTGAGTAATGTGTAATGAACTAAACGGGGTGAAGTAATCAGTTTGCTTCATGTATTTGGTTATATTAAGTACAGTATTACATCAGTCGTTTACACTCCTAGCTAAGGGGGTAGCGTATTGTCCATTCGTCCGAATGAGTGTACTGAAATGGCATTTAGTGTGTTTTGGTGAAAATATTCCCTTCCATCTCTCCGCCCATCCCAATATATCTGTTCGCGGGTTACATCGCTATCATTATTATGACTGCACAATGAATAATCTAACAATACATTAAATGAAACAGCGCGGATTGTTTTCATGTCAACATGTCCAATGATTTTTAATGATTATAAATATATTTTTTAAACATTAACATGGTTTTCTTACTTTCTAAACTGTTTCAATTAAAGTGTTAAAGGTATGCTTGTTTGGTGAATTAATGTCATTAGTTAAATACAATTGTAACTATACGTAAAGACTTTAACCATACGCCAGAAAATATTTCACATTCTCCCCCACCCCCTTGCACCCTCGATCGCTTGAATATTTGGAATGTATATACTTCATCGGCTGCAAAAAATAGTTTTATTTCAATTCCTGTTGGGTGGGGGTGATGCTTGTTCTCATATCTGTAGGTATGTAACCATTAACCAATTCAATAGTTTTACCCACTTTCGCCTACGTGTATAGTATTTAAGCGGTGTAATGTCAGTCGTACTTCGATAATGTACTCAAATGCACTGTAAGTTGATTCCATACCATAAAATGTAGTTTTGAAAATCAACAAACGTGCATAAACCGGTGCTCGCGCGTCGGTCTCACGCTGTCCGAGCGTACTTTACAAGTTTTCAAAAACAAATATGCGTTTTTCTTACGAAACCAAAACCATGCGTCTGATCTGCGGTCTGTGTCTGACGCAGGCGGATGCGACCAAGGCTTGACCGATGGTTCGAGTCTTCGTGATAAACAACTTCCATACGACAAAGAGGTTATTCTTCACAGTTGCAGTTTCAACAGTTTATTGATACTCAGCACATAAATATGTGCTATGAGTTAACAAATACATTGACATAAAAAGTTGCAAATTAGTTCGTGATTGACATCCACTTTGGTGCGCTTATGTGATTATGAACGTAATAGACAAACCTGCAATGTATACATGAAGCGCACGAGTTGGATATAGTGTGATAATTGATACTGAATAAATCAACCCGTGTATCTTAATCAGCTGATTTTCGATTTACTAATATGGAATGTCCTATAGGGTGTAAACATGTGAGGCCTGTATGTGTAGTCAACTAAACTCCGAAATGTTTCTTAAAAGAAATTTTCAAGTATGCATTTTATTTCGTCCCTACCAACCAACCGTTTCAATAACACTTACACAGTACGATCATTTAACATTCATCTAACATCTAACATTGTTTAACTTCTAAACAATTTAGACTAAAATAAAGGTCACGTTTTGGCTTCACTATTCCTCGATTAATTCAAGCCATACCACTCTACAGTGCGTCAATGTAGGAATCAATGGATGATATAGACATATAAGGAACGTGATAATAAACTTAACATTTATCATATATTATGGTCATAAAATACAGTGTAATATATTTTCTAAATCTCATAATAATTGTAATCAATTTAAATTATACGACATTCTTATATGTATACATGCAGCCGACCGTTTTTACATTTACCAATACAAACTACATGTATTTAAAATAGTCAATATACGGTGTTTTATTAACAACGGCAGTTAAAAATTACGGACCTAATCCACTTCCGTAAAATTAACAGTACATTCGAACAGAAAATAAAAACAAGTATTTATCGACCTTATCTTAGAAATACGTGCGATTCGACACACTGAACTGCTAGTTTTGATTAACATTTAGTAAATACATGATGCAATATAGGAAACAACCGGAACCTTGCCATGATAAATCTTATTTCTATTCACATACTATATCAATAATGCATACCACGTAAACAGGATGCAGGATCAAGTGACTGTATGGGGTTCAGAAATGGATGTTAATGCATGTAAACACACCGGTAAGTGTGCTTTTTTCGGCGTAGCTGTTTAAAGTCACTTTTGACCTTAGATGACCTTCATTCATGATAGGTCCGAAATGAATAAACCCGAATTGTGCATTGGCTAATTATACAAAAATCACCCAGACTAAAGCATTGGATGCATATCATTTGAACTGAAATATGAATATATATTGTAAATTACATGTAAATTACAATAAATTAAAAACTGTCATGATACAAAACATCCTCTAAACATTACATCGAAACGTTTCTCCTTTGTTTACGAAGCAGTAAAGCATTAATCACATGTCTGTACAATTAAAAGAATCTATTGTTTACATGCCGTAGCGGCCAAACACTACAAAAAAAGGCTAGATTGCACTTTACCGGACCGCAGTTGTTTACCACTATCGACAAAGCGGGGGTTTGGGGGCGGTAGCCCGCGATACAAGGGAAACATATAGGTGTTGGAAATATATCTGTCTTTGATTTATTATAATCCATATTTGCGTTTATTAGTGTAAATATGTTTCTTTGTACTTTGATTTGTTCATTTTTTATATAAAGTTCTGTTTTTCTGCAAAAAAATCATATCACTATGATGCTTGCAATATTGAGTCTTTTATGTTTACATTTTACTAAAGTCTGTACGCATTATAACACATTATCTTTTATTTTATTCCAACATTGTGTTCATAGTTTTTCAGTGGCGAATATGTTTCTTTTCCTATTGAAACTAATGTATTACTCGTCCAATTAATAAAACCTAGTCATTACAATACTTATTGACATCAAAACATACAATTTCACCTCTTCTTGTTGTTCATTTTTATTTGTTAATACATTAAAATAAAGTATCTTATTATCACTCACTACCTTCATTAAAATACATGGGCGCTTCATTCCATCTCCTTTCACTGGTCGCAAACATTACAACATCAACGCCGTATATCTTTTTAAAGATATTTCTGGTTTAAAATAACGTTTTAAAACAATTTTTCTAAAGAATATCAACAAGTGCGTAAAAGACAGTTTTTATGCTGCTAATAGCAATGTGAAAAAACATCAGAATTACTTTATTTAATAAGCATGTGTTCTTGGCCAAACATTCGATGTGTACACGGTTTTGCTGCACGCAACGTGAAATTTTGGCAACGATTTCAGACATATTCAATAATGCATGATAAATCTGGCACAAAATGCAATACAAACTGTCTTTTATTCACTAAAGATTTTTGCAAATGTTTTTCAATAACTTGAGGTTTTGCAAATATAAAGTTCTTAACGGTGTGATTAAATTCTGTCTAGCCCGTGTGTAAGCATTTACAGTTATAGTTTCATTTAGACCCAGTTTATTTGTCAATTGTCGGACAATTAAACTTTTAATTGCACGTTTTACATCTCACTCAAAAGTGTGAATTCTGACCCATGATGTTTATGACAACCATCAACGCCATTTAAGATCTTATTATGTTGGACATTATTTTTCAACAGCAGCTTCTAATGACAACGTCATATAGTGTTGGTTGTTTCTATGATCAGATACTTTCCCGTTTGTTGTGGTTGTGACGTTGTGACCAGGATTATGCTCATCTATTCAGAGAGACAACTCCAAGATATCTCAGTTAGACTCTTTCGTAATTCTAGCTAACATGAAATCTTCATTTCCACTCAATACAGGGATTCATACAGAGGGCCATTTAGTGAGAGTGGCCAACATTATTTTCGCAACATATCATTTATCTGAATATTTTACCCATTTATGCCCAGTGGACTCTTCCATCCTTCAAAATTGGATCAATTTATTTCCATAATAAGGGGTGTCAAGTATATTTATTTCTATATTTAGAATATTTCATAAAGAAATTCATTTAAACAAACAGCGCAGACCCAGATGAGACGCCGCATTATGCGGCGTCTCATCTGGGTCTACGCTGTTTGCAATGTCCTTTTTTCAGGACGCTAGGCATGAACGGGTTAATGATTATTGTCTCACGCATAATTGACTTGTGTTTGTGTATGTTTTAATGCGTCTTTTGTTTGTGAACATAGCCTCTAAAATCATTGTTGGTGCTGTCGTTTTAACTATCCTTTGATTTTTTTTCTATTGTCAACATTGTTTCAGTAGTTGTGAAAAGATACATAAGAAGTCATGTATGATCAAATGTTGTTTATATTGCAATTTAACAATGGTAAAATGTAAAAGATGTGTTGTAATATTTCAGGCCCTTTTCTGCCTATCTCACGGGTCCGATAGTGGGCCCCATTCACAATGCCAAGTATGGATTTCTTTCCAAATTCTCAACAACAACAAAATTACCAATTTCCGACCGAAATGATCGATCAAAGCCGAAAAATGCGTTTCCAGGTAGGTATCCATAATGACTATCGACTATAATCGAGCTATGTATTTTATTTGAACTTTGTTTTTATCATACACATACTTACGTTAGCAGTAGACAATGACTGTTGCATGGTAAAAATACAGTTAAATACTTTTCTTAGTATGTTTGGGCAATACCTATGTATGAAAAAATTAGATTTAATAAGAAAAAATCTGAAAAAATAATTTCGCAAATAATGCTTTTGTCGATGATAATTCTTCCCAATTTGGAAGATTTCGCAACTCGAAAAATCCTAAATTTGCTATGTACCTTTTTTCCAAAGTAGACAGAAAAAAGGCCTGTATTCATATTTTAGTTGTAAACTCTGTACGGTGTGGAGTGGGATTCCCTCGACAACCACACACCTATTAACGAGGAAAATACACATTTTTAACGGGAAAAAAATCGAAATTCCAGCTCATTAATTTTTGTCACCCAAAACACACAACGTTTTTTTTAACGATATCCGCTTTAATAAGAATGTGCAATGAAATTAATAAATATGCACGATCTCTATCGAACACTCGTGTTTTAGTTATTATTTTGTAATGTACAATTGAGCCGTGCTCTGTGAAAAAGGGGTTTAATGCATGTGCGTAGTGTCGTCCCAAATTAGCCTATGCAGTCCGCACAGGGACGACACTGTCCGCCTAAACTTTTGCTAGGAAGAGACTTTCTTTAAACAGAAAATATCATATAGCGGAAAGTGTCGTCCCTGATAAGCCTGTTCGGACTGCACAGGCTAATCTGGGATGACACTTTACGCACATGCATTAAATCCTCTTTTAACAGAGCACGAGCCAATTAATTTAGTTAATATGACCGAATGTAGCGAAGTGTTTGGCAAACTAAAAGAGGATTTAGGGAATAAGATCAATATTCAATTATTAAAAGATTGTTGAAATTTCTACCCCGGGGTAACCAACAAAGTTAAGATCAGATCAGCGCACAAGAAATAGTTTTGGTCGGGTTAGTAGAAACACACAACTGTTTATTTTACGCCTTATAGTAGCTTTTATTTCTAATATAAGTTTGTGTTATGGGTATTAATTCAGTATTGCCGTTTTAAAGTTTTAGCATGTTCGTTCCTTAAAAAACGACGTATTCGCTGTTTTTAAAGTCGATTCGTAAAGTACGCATACATGCATTGTTCTAGTTTTCAGAATGTTCTAGTTTTGAGACATTCAAGCGTTAGGGAAATTCCCATTCAGTTATTAATCTAAAAATAGAAATAAAGCGCGTGATTCAAATCCAGACGACCCTGAACAATGAATGAATGGAAAACAACGGTGAGGTTTGCGGTTTTAAACATCAATTACCATTTTAGCAACAAACCCGTTGTATCATATTCAATTATGTATACATAAGCCATCCTTTTGAGATCTTCAAAGCGAATATATGTATAATACTATTCGTCGCCTAACGTTTAAAGCTAATACGTCAATGATAAGAAAAATGAATAAAAGTTGAAACCTTGGAACAGTAAATTGATAAGCTATACAGTTAAAGTATCCGTCTTCGAAGCCGCAGACCGAAATTCAATCCCCATGGAGCGCTTGTACTTTATTCAGCGAAAGGATTAACATAAAAGTTCATGGCACGGATGGATGTTCACCAGCGCGTAATATTTGTTTGTCTTTTCCAAAGGGTTTCCCCAAAAGAGTAGTAAGTCCGTTGTGGTTTTATGAATGAAGTGGCAACTTTAAAGGTGTAAATTTGAATTTTGGATTGAGATTTAAAGCATAATTATGAGAATTAACGTTTGTTGAAATAAAGCAGTGGAACAATCGTTCAAAATCACCGAGATTATATAGTACGATGAATAAAAATTAACAGAAGGCGTATTGTTGGCGATGGCTATTTGTTAATTGATATGCGGTAACCCATTTATGCCTAGCGTCTAGAAAAAAAAGGCCTTGTCAAACAGCGTAGACCCAGATGAGACGCCACATGATGCGGCGTCTCATCTTGGTCTGCGCTGTTTGCTTAAAGGAATTTCTGTAAGAAATATTCTAAATATAGAAATAAATATGCTAGACATCCCTATTGTTGGAAATAACTTGATCCAATTTAGAAGGATGGGAGAGTCCACTAGGCATAAATGGGTTAATAAAGTAAACCGAAAGGTTGATTTCATTGCACAGTATCTTCTTGAGTCATTTCCCATAAACCGAATTGTCCCTTTCCCGTGCATATGATGACCATAAACATATTTCTATGCCAGGCTAGTGATTTTTTTTACCAAATTGGCCCGACTTCCCATCGGGAGGACTTGAGTTCGATTCATGCACTTGAAGAGTTTCTGAAAGCCTTTCCCAAAGAACACTATACATGTCTACTGTCAGGGCTCTCGTTTGGCCGTTTTGGGGCCTTAATTCGGCCCATTCCCCCCTTAAAATAGTACTTTTTCCCCTATTTCAGCTAAAAATTCCACCCTCCAAAATAAAAAAAATAATATTTTTTTTACTTTTATACCTATGTTGCCAGCTTGTATCGTGCTATTAACCTTTGATTAAATGTATATTTATGTAAATTACATTAAAATATAGCAATTTTAAGTGTTAAATGGTTGGTGAAAAGATCTTCTAAAATTCCCCCTTTCGCCCAAAACGACACGAGATTTCCTCCTCAAAGGGCCCCGGTCCCAATCCCCCAAAGTTTAGCAAGGGCTTTTGCCATTACAAGAATTCGAGCGTTTCTTTATAAGGAAATATTTATAAATCTCTTGTTCCTACAAATATTTTTGACATTGTTTCACATGTCACAAAATATTGATATTAATAAGTATGTTGCAGATTCGTCATCTTTAAAGTGATTCGGTCACATTGTATCAATATCTCCAATATTCATTGTTGGTATCTCCAATTTTAGAGAAATTGCCCTCACAATAAAAATTAAACTAGACTAGTTTGAGGTGCGTATAAGTTCCAAGAGTCTATGGTTGTAGATTCTATATTCTAAGTCAATTCGATAAGTGTATAGGAAAGGTTTTGGGGGATTTATATGAGCGTTCTTTTTACTATGGGTACTTTTTTGTTTACTAGTGAAACAAAAAAAACGTGTACGTGGCAGTATATACAGCATTAAACAACAGCGATAGCCAAACAATATATAATTCAAGTACCGATGCGATTATGAGCATTTAAATCCCCCATAATTATGTACTGATGCGGTACCGGTATACTTGATAAATCTCATTAGAATGCGAAAGTTAGGAAAAGTAAAGTAATTGTAAGTCGAGTGTAATACCAGAAATGACTACACTCTTAAGATCGTCCATTAAAATACTCACAGATGAACAGTACCATATCAAGTGGCCATTGACCAAGCTTTCGACTTCTATCACAAAAGTTACCGCTGTTTTCAAAGTTGACGGAAATAGAAATTTAACTACGGATGCTGATACGTGATTTCTATTTCTGTAAGCACGGTCGATACAATATTGTCATTATCCGTGTGTATATTAACGTGAAAAAAAGATAAAGATGTTGCCAATTCTTGAGATATGACTTCGCCGGGACACCATGTAGTTTTCTCTAATTATCATTGGATAGCAATAGTAAATAACTCGACCGCGGAATCCCCCTCTTGAACTTGTGTGTAGTAATCGTTGTTCTGTGAAAAGATTAAATATTTTAAATCAGGCAAGCTGAACCGTATCCGATATGTGTCACGGATTTCATATCGTGCCCTATATATACACTAGTGATACACATCATAATTCAACCTCAGGCGAGAAAGGACTTCATAAACATCGAAAAACACGCACACAAGAAGACTTAACCTTTAATAAAGTAGAAATTATTGACAACTTCAAGGTTAACACGATAAATATCAGGTAAACAATAAAAGACTCGAGTACCGCGAACTCGTGAGTTTTCTAAAATCTTTTGTTCATGATCAAAACTTAATAGTATTGATCATCGTCGTCATCATTTTCTTATTTACATAGTCATATTCGTGGTCAGAATGTATTAATATGATCATAATACATTTGTAATCATATTTTTCTTCTTCTTCTTCTTCTTCTTCTTCTTCTTCTTCTTCTTACCTTCTTCTTCTTCTTTTTTTTTCTTCTTCTTCAGCAGCAGCAGCAGTACAATTCTCTGCCTCATTTCCATCATAAATATGTTTACCATCATTGGTGTTGTCATCGTCACGATCTTATTCATCATTGTAAGCAATACATGAGACTTCTCCGTCGGTATTAAACTACGTGTATTTAAACAATAAAAATAACCGGGATTCGATTTTGGTGTACATTATATGGCAGAGAACTTTTCAATTGTATTGGACATTATAAATTTTGACGCATGATAAAGTTTGACGCAGGAATTAGAGTAAACATAAATCGATTTAACCTTGTTCACAGCCTGTCAACAACTTATTGACGTGACCGATATTTTGCCAAAACATCCGGCTATTGTATAACACATATACATGTATGTGAAGTTTATAGTTATGTAGAGCGGTTATAAATTGTACAATGTATTCACGTATTAGAACAAAACCTCGACCCAGTGTGTTCTGTGTTTTTTTATATGGGCCGTGCTCTGTGAAAATGGGGTTTAATGCATGTGCGTAAAGTGTCGTCCCATATTAGCCTGTGCAGTCTTCGCAGGCTAATCAGGGAGGACACTTTCCACTTTTATGATATTTTTCTTTTAAAGAAAGTCTCTTCTTGGCAAAAATAAAGTTTATTCAGAAAGTGTCGTCCCTGATAAGCCCGTGCGGACTGCGCATGCTAATCTGGGCCGACACTTAACGCACATGCATCAAACCTCATTTAAAGGAGAACGGCACATATAAGCTACTTTGTTTGGAGGAAAACGCAGTTTTACCAGGCATGCATGTTGGGTGCATTTCTTGGTTTAAGAGCACTAAGCTACGTCTAGAACGGCTATCTCGACGCTTTATACCAGTGTCAGTCATACAATCAGTATACATTATACGATGAACAAGGAAAATGATTAATTAACACACGGGCCTAGCTATTCGTATGATGTAAGATATGATTGTGATATTGTTAACTACTTCAAAATCGGAAGGCTTGTAAACAAGATTATAATCAAACCATAAATGGTTTATTTCATAATACATCCACAAAAAAACTTTGAACAATCCGTGTCTTTTTAACAAATCGCGTCACAATCTAGATCACGAGTGTGTCATTTGATTCTAGTAATGATCACGATTTATTTAAAAAAAACAACATTGTGAAATATTGCGCTTCCTTTAACTTCAAAAGAACAGATTACACACACTCTGTTGTGTTTCTGATAGGGCCGGGGTAGTGTATGAGTATTATCTTTAACTGATATCTCGTATTATATATATTCGTACCACTAGATCCATCCGGTGTAAACTGATGACTGTCTAATGTATTTAGATATACTTTATTTTAAACAAATAAAAGGCTATGTACAGTATGTACACCTCGGATTTATAGAATTTAAAAACAATCTTTTGATAAGGTGCGTTAAATCAAGTATATCGCCTTACGGTAGTTCAACTTATCGTAGCATTTTAAGCGCGTTCAATCCAATACGCATCTTGTTTATTTTGCGCGCAGTGTGGGAATTCCCCAATAATTCCCCGTTCACAACCTTCATACTAAGAGTGGATTGTCGGACTATTTATATAAACACTGCGTTACCGAGAAGGTTACACAAGCTGATCTCATGAAAAGTTAGCAAGCATTATTATTAACGGATATCGGTATCAAATTATTAGTTCAGCAATTAGTTTGAACCAGGAACAGAAATTGTGATTTAACATTTGAGGAGTATATAAGCAGGTTAGTTTTATTGTTCGTTTCTTTCATCGACTGTTTGGCCATGGTGTAGAAGGTGGGCTGATCAATAAGTAGACAGAGTGAAAAAGCAACCAAAACGATGCAGCCAAATGTAAAATGTTAGCGCATTTAAATTAAAATGATTTCTTTCCTAGTTTTAAATCTTATTCAATGGCTTTAAATGAAATTTGATATATAAACGGTGATATTACTTCTTGGAATTTATGCTATAATAATAAAAGAATGTTAAAATTATATGATATAAAAATAAATGACTGTTAAAATATATATTACTTTTTATTATTAATTCTGCTGATGTCGACGACGACGACGACTGCAGCTGCGGGAAAATATATATTACTTTTTATTATTGATTCTGCTGATGTCGACGACGACGACGACTGCTGCTGCGGCTGATGAGGATGATTATGATAATAATGATGGTTTAAAAAATGCTAAACATAATTAATTACTTAATGATTATTTTGTTGTTTAAGATGTTGGGGACCGTTTGCTGCTTGGGTATCATATATGTTCGTGTACATAAAGTAATCCTGCATGCATGACATAACGCGTTACGTCTTTCGTAACAGGTCTCTTCAGATGAAACCCATGGAAAAAGAAGTTATAATGGCAGCCCAGTCTGTGGCGAGTATCTCAGGAAGCAGTCTAGCTCTGGAAGTGGAGCGAGACAATTACCGAGAAAAAGTGGAACATTTTAAACTTCTAATTATGAAACTGCAAGAGGAATTACATTTTTTTAAAGCAAAGAATGAAGGAGCGGAAACTGTCTCAAAACTTTTACAAGAATCCAAACAGGAATGTGCAGGTTTGAAAAAGAAAGCCGGACAGCTAGAATCTGTGATAAAAAATTTGCAGAGTCGCTTAGAGCAGCATGGTTTATCAACGGACATTGTGTTGAACGAGAGTGAGACTTATGTGCCAGGTCATTCTAAGAGACTGCTGGAAAATTTGACGCGGGAAAACACGAGATTACGGAATCTTATAAGATCCAAATCATGCGATCCTGAGGAATTAGCCAGACTTCAACAGGTAAGCTATATTGCAGTTTTCGTGGTTGCGCGTTTTATTGTAAACTTATCGTGTACTTGTGAGTTCAGTCTTAGGACGTTTCCATGAAACACGCATCGTTCGTTTATTTATTTTTAATATATCATCCATTAAAACATTTACAATTTAATATGCGTTTTTAAATTGTCTCACGTTATCCATGACAAAACTGTGTTATGTATTAAAAGATTGTGAAAATAAAAACATTTTCTCCGAACTCTTGCAGGAAAATGCTGATCTCCAATCAAGTGTAGCCGAATTGCAGAACGACCTCAAATCGTCCGCAGACGAAAAGTGCCGAACAATCAACGAACTTCGCCAGGAACTGTCTGTCCTGAACAATGAGCTGTCGTCTCGCCAACATCTCGTGACGAGACTCGTCGAGCAGCGGCAAGACTTGCAGCAGCAGTTGGTCAGCGTGGCCGAACAGTGCCGGACGTTGGCCTCGCGACTCGATGAGCAGGCGAAGGAGGCTGAAAAAGTCGTCCAGTCCGCGACGCAGAAGGTAATGAATGTGTTTGTGTTTAAAATACAAATGGGATATTTTACATAAAATTGTGGTATATTGTGGGTGTTAACAACAAGTTAAGGTGTAGTCTGACAACTTGTTGATGATCTGAAAATATTCCTGTCAATATTTAGCGCAAAGGCAGGGGCGAAATTTTTTTACCTCCGCGGAAAACAGTTATTCCTTTTTCTCTTTTGAGATTTGTGTTACATGACCTTACATTGTTCTAACCTTATTTAAATAAATCGACCTTCTAATATTAATTTTTCATGAAAGGATTTTTGTTTTTGTCTTACATTTTAAATATTTTAAAGGGGCCGTTTCACGTTTGGGTAAATTGACAAAATTGAAAAAAGTTGTTTCAGGTTCGCAAATATTCGTTTTAGTTATATTTGTGAGGAAACAGTAATACTGAACATTTACCATAATCCATTATATGCATCTTTTGACGATTTAAAAACATGAAAATTATAAAGCGTTGCAACGCGAAACGAATTAATAATTTGGAGAGTTCTGTTGTTGCCGTTATATTTTGGGAAACTACGAGGATTGCTTATATAAAGTATAAAATACATCTAGCAATGCATTCGGAAGAACAGCCGAGTGGTCTAAGTGGTAGACGTTTTACTCCAGGGGTCAGTGGTTCGAGCCCTGCTGAGGTTACCCTTTTTTTCTTTTTTTTAAATTTTATTCTTGAATTTTTAGTGGAGCTTTTTAGATCCAATGTTTACATTTATCAATATAAAGCATTTAATGACAAACTTCAAAACATGCCAAAATCTGTGAAAAGGCCCCTTTAACTGGTGCGGGCGCCATGAAACATATGTTTAACAGAATCAACAAAGTAACTTCTATATGGCATCAATACTTCGAAAACTGACTCTTCCATGAAATTACGAATTGTTCTTTTCGAATATATCTGCAGCAATTTGCGTTACCAGATGTCATAAATGTTTTTATTCAAATGCAGAACATGTACATTTTAAATAACTATAATACTATAATTTGTGCTTTGTGTTTGGTTCTTTGCGCGTGGTTGAGTGGTAACAAAACCCTTTCAATGGATAAAATTACGTGCTCGTAGGTATCATGTTTAGTTTATAATCTATGCCGCCTGGGACGACCTTTAAAATGCTTTGGGACTGCAGATATATTTTTTACAATTTGTCGGGAATTCCCCGTGTAATATCTACCAGCAGTTGCACGTATTTGTTAGCTGTCTGGCACATTAGTATATAATAGATAGACATATTAAATTACGACGGGTCGACAATGGATTTTATCTGGCGCGACCACAGGTTTTACATAAATTCACTTCCTACTAGATGAGTCTAACGCCGGTTTGGTTTATGTAATTTGATGGTCGTCCCTCTTTAACTTCCTTGTTCTAAATTAACGCACGCTGTAAAAACCTGACTATTGGTTGTTGCATAGCCACTAATAAGGGCCTTTTCAAGCAGACATTTCCGTGTGCGATACTTCTTAGTGGTTAGGTTATTATTAAAACTAGTGGTTGCATGCCAGAAAACATTCCGGTATTGTGTAGGCCAATACAGTTGCCAATGAATCGTTATCCTGTATAACTTGTGCTTTAAATATCATAAGCGATCTTATGACAGGGCAATTTATTTCTTACTGGCGATCTTATATAAATAAATAAGAGCTCTTTCTTTTTTTTAATGCCTCCGCTTGTCAATGCACACTTTTGTACATTGCGTGTTATTCATACGAGGAAATACGGGGTTTAGTACTAAGCCATTGAGTATAGATCTCTCGCACAAAAAGCATTCGTTGTCGCGGTTTTAGTCCACATTATAACTTTTTTGAGAAATAAATGTTTAAAAAAGATAATCGGCGTCTGTAATACTACTAATGCACTCGCTTATGATAAGTCATACAGTACATTGTTATTAGCAGCAAATGTCAGTAGCCTATTCTTGCTTGCAATGACGATTTTCAAACAGGTTAGCGTTGATATCCAACGAGATTGATTGTATAACGTTCTAAGAAATTGCACAGTTTTCTGCTAAAACGGTGGCTAATGTAAATCACTTTTTTAATACATGTATGTGCATGTCATTTTATATTTTTAACATGACTTCCACGTATATCAGGATAGGAAAGAGCCGGGAATAGCAATAATTACAGGATGTAAAATATAGTTGTGCATATAATCCAATATGGAGATATTTTCAGTGTAAGAATACGGCCCTCTAAGTGTACACTGTCAGGGTCAATCTATGGCTTTGGAGAGTTGAGTACGAACCTGTTAAACCCGCTCATAATTTCTACATGAGATTAGATAGCTACGCCCTCAACACTCAGCTAGCCTCGTTTGAAAACGCAAATATGCATCCGTTTAGTTTTCAAATCGGCCAATCCGTTGGGAAAATTTAATAAATTCCGGTCTCATAGCTATTAATTTTTACAACATTGTATTTGCTAGTGAAAAGGGTCAGTCAATGTGAAGGCCTGAGTTTGACAACTACGCCGAATACTTTCAGTATTCAATGAAGCGAATATTATTACATATTCTGTAAAATAGTTCATGTTATCATTTTTACCTGCCCTTTACATTCACTAAAATACATCATAGTTGTAAACAAAAGTACTTAACATTTACAAATTAAGTAAGAAAAGAACAATTAAAAAATAAAAATACTTGTATGCTGACAATTATCTACCTGCGCAATTCATTACAAAACATAAACATTATTATTTGTCATAAAGATCAGAAATTCACGTATCAACATCATGCGCAAAGAAGGTCGATAACCACATTTAACGTCATGGACATATAACAGGATTTATTACACCCCTTCGATACACGTTCATTGTTGTATGTATGCGCTGGTTATAGGGCTTAAGCTGCTACAATGTTGCTAATGTTTCATAAATACATAAATATGTCTTAATCTTCTCTCACAGACATCTCAAGACTCTTCCAACATAGCAGTTCTTGCGGAGAATAAGGAGTTGAAAAAGCAAATCAAAGAGGTATGTTTAGATTAGTTGATAACACAGATGCAAATTCACCTCTGGGTGATATAATGAAGGTGTCACAATAACTCTTAAATTTCAGCTGTTTGCGTTTAAGTAAAACCAGTCAAAAAACTATTGAAGATAGTTAATAAAGTGATTCCTGGCACCAAATACATACTTCTAAAAAAAACAAAAAAATGCAAACCCAAATATATTGTGTTAATACGATACCTTTATTAACTGTATACCTGAGACAATACATCCTGGTACTTAACAAGTGCGCAATCTGTTGAAGTGCAAAAATGTTTATGACCGTGTTCCGTTGCTGGGTGATGATGTTCATGCACGTGTTCCGTTGCTAAGTGATTGTTCATGCACGTGTTCCGTTGCTAAGTGATTGTTCATGCACGTGTTCCGTTGCTAGGTGATGGAGATGAATCGACGCTGGCAGGAGTTTCACACGCAGCGCGAGGAGTATGTGAATAAGCTCCGCAGCGACCTTGATCGCAAGTTGGCAAGCGTTCCGGAAGTAAAGGCCAGTCAGGGTCAAGCGTCTGTCGAGGCGGAGTTCAACCGGATGTTAGACAAAAACAAGTGTCTCACGGGTGAGATCGAGGAAATAAAACGTCAGCGGACGCGGTTGACAAGAGATTACGAATTAGTAAGTGATTTTTCCCAAACAAATTGTCTTTTTATGTCCCCCACTATAGTAGTGGGGGACATATTGTTTTTGCCCTGTCTGTTGGTCTGTAGGTTGGTCTGTTGGTTGGTTGGTTTGCGCCAACTTCAACATTTTGCAATAACTTTTGCTATATTGAAGATAGCAACTTCATATTTGGCATGCATGTGTATCTCATGAAGCTGCACATTTTGAGTGGTGAAAGGTCAAGGTCAAGGTCATCCTTCAAGGTCAGAGGTAAAATATATGTGGCCAAAATCGCTCATTTTATGAATACTTTTGCAATATTGAAGATAGCATTTTGATATTTGGCATGCATGTGTATCTCATGGAGCTGCACATTTTGAGTGGTGAAAGGTCAAGGTCAAGGTCATCCTTCAAGGTCAGAGGTCAAATATATGTGGCCCAAATCGCTTATTTTATGAATACTTTTGCAATATTGAAGATAGCAACTTGATATTTTGCATGCATGTGTATCTCATGGAGCTGCACATTTTGAGTGGTGAAAGGTCAAGGTCATCCTTCAAGGTCAGAGGTCAAATATATGTGGCCGTAATCGCTTATTTTATGAATACTTTTGCAATATTGAAGCTAGCAATTTTATATTTGGCATGCATGTGTATCTCATGGAGCTGCACATTTTGAATGGTGAAAGGTCAAGGTCAAGGTCACCCTTCAAGGTCAAACGTCATATAGGGGGACATTGTGTTTCACAAACACATCTTGTTTAAGTTACTCATTGCTATCTGACTTAATGGCAATGTTCATATTCTAAATTCTAATGTCATTTTATTGTTTCATCAAAATACAAAACCTTTGTCTCATTATAAAATGCACTATGTATATTTTAATCCCAAACTGTTCCATGTTTTTCAGTCAAAGCGGGATATGGAAAATGCAGCAGGTCAGATAACAGCTCTCAAGAAAGAGATTGCCGAACTTTCCAAATCCGGTCATCGCAAGCAAAGGGAAAGTGAAAGTGAAACTATAAACGCGCTGAAAGCTCAAATCCAGATTTGTACGGAAGACTTTGAGTCGGAACGACGCGACCGAGAGAGGGCGCAAAACAAGCTGGGTCGGCTAGAGAACGAGATCGAACATTTGAGGAAAGAGGTACGGCTGCATAGGCGGATTTTAATACTAATCAACTAATCCCACTTATATACGTATTTTGACCCAATTGTGGTCCATTAGAAAGTTAAATTCAATAAAAAAGGAAAGGGTTAAATGCTCGTATTTATTGAACAATGCGACGTTAAAAATGCATGTCTTTGTTTCATGAATAAGTTTACTGATGTGTATCTACGTTTTTGATAAGTGCGTCGTTTATAAAATGCTTACGCTTAGTCGTGCACTGTATATACATGTACATCATGTTCGATTTAAAGTTTAGATGAACTCGTGTCTATCAGCATCAACTCATAGACAATGTTTGTAAAACAGAATGTAACAGATAAGAAAAAAAGAATAGAAAAAAATATGTATTTCCCCAAACATCTTTTCTACATGTTGTTATAATATTGTTCTCGATTGTTTCGCAATCTGAGAAGGAAATTATACACATTTGATATTAAGAGTTTTGCAATAAGCTGTGGTAAGGGCATGAATTAAACCTTAACCATAGGACATTGATCCGGAATTCGATTGAATGCCTATATTGTTAGGTAACTTGAGTATATATTTTGATCGCTTACTATATATGATACAAGGAAGCTTTAAATCACCGCATTGAAATCAGGGAATTTTCTCTTTACTTCTGTTTCATCGACGAAATTGCACTTTTAGAGGGGATGTTGCGTTGTATGGAATCAATTAGGTTTTCTAGATTGTTCGTTATGGCGTGTTTCATTTGTGTTGTGTTACAGAATGCCTCTCTGAAGAGGACGCTGGAGACGTTCAACTCTTCCCCCCGTTGGAGCCCCGCTACCGAGTACACTGACCCCGCCTACCATCAACAATTCATCCAATCAGCCTACAGCTCAGAGGTAAACAGCCTTTCTTTGACTACTGGATCCTTGACTGCGAACTTCCGTCACCCTTAGTCTATATTTTTAACAATCAGCCAATAGAATCTGGTTCATATGTGACATTTGTTCAGATTATGTTTGCGATTTATAAATTTCGTCTCATATAATTTAAAATCGCCATAAATTCATCAACTCCTGTTAACTACGATTGTTTTGTTTTTAATTGCGCGGATCTTTTTTATCTCGAAAATAATTATGTTGTGATCGCTTATATTTATTACTACCATAAAATGAATCGTGAAAAATCCGCTTGTTTTAAGCACTTGTTCGGTACTAGCAGATTTTTTAAATTAACTTTGTGTTTGCGTTCGCGAATTTGATTGCTGTGCTAGTAAGGAATTAAAAACATTCTATAACAGTTCTGACTTTCATAAGCAGCCTTGATGAACAGAACATCTATTACAGGGTCTAGCGGCACGTGGAGCTCAGACAAAGCGGGTGACGCAAGCAGTGTCGTCGAATCAACACCTAGACCGCTACAACGTAGTGGACTCGCCCAATCAACACCTAGACCGCTACAACGTAGTGGACTCGCCCAATCAACACCTAGACCGCTACAACGTAGTGGACTCGTCCAATCATCACATAGACCATAACAACGTAGTGGACTCGCCCGCCAGCAACACGCGGGGCATTGTGCTTGAATATATAGACCGAAACGAGACAGATTGTGATGTAAAACCCAGTAATTATGACGTTCTTGATAGCCCGACTAAGCCATTCGTGCAAAATGACGTCACTAATCTTCAGGACGAAGACCATTTTATGTCCCTGAACGCTCTGTCCATTTCGTCCCACTCCAAAGACGATAATAACTCAGGAAATGTGTCCTCGCCGGAGTCTTCAAAGAGAAACAGCACCGACCAGACGCGCGTGGTTGTCATGTCGTCACCAATTGTGAACACTATGACGGCAGAAGACAATTTTAGCGTTCTGAGGTGTCCCACGTGCAACGAGGCTTTCACTAGCGACCAGCATGTCGAACTTCTTGAACATATGGAAAAGTGTATCTGAAAGAAAATAAAAAATACCGTCGCTTGGATTTTCTAGGCTTACCTGCAGCATATTGATTTCTAAGTAAAGGAGTGCGCTTTTTAGCTCGACTATTATATATGAAATATATATAGTGGAGCTATCCTACTCACCCCGGCGTCCGCCTTCCCCTTCCCGTGTGCGTTGGCGTTTTCGAGCAAATGTTAAAGTTTGCGTACTACCCCAAATATTTTCAATGTCCCTTGACATATTGCTTTCATATTTTGCATCCTTGTTGACCATCATGACCCCAACCTATAAACAAGAGCAGATAACTGTATCAAGCATTTTGACAGAATTATGGCTTCTTTTATACTTAGAATATGCATATTATTGATAAATCTATGTTAAAGTTTGCGTACTTCCCCAAATATTTCCTGTGTCCCTTGACATATTGCTTTCATATTTTGCATACTTTTTTACCATCATGACCCAACCTATAAACAAGAGCAGACAACTGTATCAAGCATTTTGACAGAATTATTGCCCCTTTTATACTAAGATTATGCATATTATTGATAAATCTATGTTAAAAATTGCGTACTACCCCAAATATTTCCTGTGTCCCTTGACATATTGCTTTCATATTTTACATACTTGTTTACCATCATGACCCCAGCCTATAAACAAGAGCAGACAACTGTATCAAGCATTTTGACAGAATTATGGCCATTTTTATACTTAGATTATGCATATTATTGATAAATCTATGTTAAAGTTTGCGTACTACCCCAAATATTTCCTGTGTCCCTTGACATATTGCTTTCATATTTTGCATACTTGTTTACCAACATGACCCCAACCTATAAACAAGAGCAGACAACTGTATCAAGCATTTTGACAAAATTATTGTCCCTTTTATACTTAGATTATGCATGTTATTGATAAATCTATGTTCAAGTTTGAGTACTACCCCAAATATTTCCTGTGTCCCTTGACATATTGCTTTCATATTTTGCATACTTGTTTACCAACATGACCCCAACCTATAAACAAGAGCAGACAACTGTATCAAGCATTTTGACAGAATTATGGCCCCTTTTATACTTAGAATATTCATATTATTGATAAATCAATGTTAAAGTTTGACAAAACAACACTTACCTGACATACCACAATGCACTCCACCCAAACCATCCCCCACGCCCCCAGAACCCTTCTCCCCCCACCCCCCCAAAAAAATTATTTTATTTTTATTTTTGAAAGATCATCTATTAAATGATCACACACCCACATTATACCCCCCTCCCCCCCCCCCCCCCACCCCCACCCCCCCAAAAAAAAATATTTTTTTTTGTTATTTTTGAAAGTTCATCTATTAAATGATCACACACCCACATTATACACCCCCCCCCCCCTCTCCATGATGGCTTCCGTTATACTATCAAGCACTCGAATAGTCGAGCGCGCTGTCCTCCGACAGCTCTTGTTTCGTATACCGTTCACAACTATGCAACAGTTGTATATGTAACAGCGCTGGGATTATTAACATATCAATACTTCATACTATTAATTATACATGCTATAGAGTATTTGTTCTGATTTTATTGACAAAACGTGATCAAGCTATGCACAAACAAGACAGTTTATGTTGGTTTTAGTCATTTATTCTTGAAAAAAATTAGTTTGAAGAATATTGAACCGTTTTCTGGTTATCCGATTCATTAAATCTGGAAATCAATATATGGCAACCATTTTATAAACATCCCATTTAACGACAGAAGGATCTTTTTGGTCACTCACTGCCTCAATTTTGTCTTGTTCTGATAAAACTGGGCATAATGTATGTGCGTAAAGTGTCGTCCCAGATTAGCCTGTGCAGTCCGCACAGGCTAATCAGAGACGACACTTTCCGCTTTTATGACATTTTTCGTTTAAATGAAGTCTCTTCTTAGCAATCAATTTAGGCGGAAAGTGTCGTCCGTGATTAGCCTGTGCAGACTGACAACGACTCATATTATTGATCAAGTTGAACCTCCTTATCGAAATTTGTGTACTTCTGAGTGGCCCAGTCCATGTGCCCAATTAAGTTACTATACTTACACAAAATTGGGGGAAATCAGTTTGAATTAAAGAGGCACTTTCCTGCTATTTCGTTTTTACTGAAGATACTCAATGTCGGCGTGGTATTGAAATATGATGGAAACTGAAATACCTGTCAATATCTACGCAGCATAACTTGGTATTAGCAGAGCAATATATATATATATAAACGAGAGCCTCTTTAGTTATTGGCAGCGACCCTGACAAGGACAAATCATGATTTTAAAGCATAAATCATTTCTGTAACTTCTGACAGTTAAAAATCTGTAGATATTATGTTTATAAGACATTTATGACATTGACACCGACTAAAAACCTTGAGGTTTATACAAATGAACTTTGTGGGTGCAAAAAAAAACACACGAATGAAGCGCTTCTACAGACAAACTTCCGCTGGAGCGTGTCAGAAATATGCCTATTTAATACCCATATAATGCATATATGCATATAATACCCCATCCGTACTGTAGTCATGAAGACGCGGGAACGACCTGTAAATAACCTACAACAACACACACTTGCAATTCTCACGCGACACCGGGATGTCACGGGTTCGATCCCCACTGTGGGCTTGTGCTTTAGATATCCAGCATAGACACCAAGTACTGGTTCTAAAGCGATGAAACGGATTCGAGAGCGTTTCAAATAAGCCTTAGGCTTTCTATGCAATCTATATTAACTTATTTGTTTATTTAAAACATATTTTCTCAAAGATAAATAGCTGATAAAGCTCTTGGAGATATTTTTATTGAAAAACAACAACACCAACAAGAACACCATCTTGCAATAAAATTTATAATTTGTATCAGAGAGATTGCCAAATAACGATTCCTGTCACATGGTAGTACACTGTTAGATCAGGCGTCATAATTGTGAACTTGTGTCATAGAAGGGTCTTTAAATATTAAGAAAAAATCAGAACGTGTATTGAGCGAGTGAAAATGCTATATTCTGCGACTTAAAAATGAATATCATTGAACATGGCGCTTTATCAAACACGCGTGAACAAGCAAAATCGAAAGTTTAATTTATGATGCAATAAGGCGCGTCAGACACTTCATAGTGTTTACATTTCTGCATTTGCAATTTTGCGGTTAAACCCCGGCATTTTCTAGACGATGATGATGAAACGATTGTTATCAAAAGAAGTAAACATGGTATTTATGGTACACGGGTACGGTTTATAGAGGTTTGGAGAGGCAATAGGCATTTACTGACGTAATAACATTGCTCGTCAAAACAGACGATTCAATACATAAATACGACCAAAGTATTACTTTATTATCATATCTTATGCAACTATACAATTACGTAGTTTGGCAGAGGTCAATGCGGTTACGCATTTCGTAGTATAAAGCTTTAGCTATTGCAATGCATTCAGACATTTAGATCTATATAGTTTCACTAATTAAAGTGGATCGTTCACATATCTTCTAAATGAAATTTGTCCATATTTTTGCTACCCTCGCTGAGACGGAGTGTCGCGGGCAGCAACCTGTGACCAGAAATATTCAACCACATATAGGGCAAATGTGAATACGGTTTAATCTTCGAGGAAGAACATCTGCTGGGCACCACACTCTTTGAGTATTTGTGAGTCGTTATTGCGTTACAGAAGTAAAAAGATAAGTATTGATGCAAAGCATCAAAGGGCGTCGGGAATTTCAGTGTAAAAGGCACTCAATGAAGTTACATGGAACGATTTTTTTCTACTGTAAATATTAATATATTGGCCGATTATTTTAAACAAATTAGAAAAAGATACAGGTATAACCATTATCTATGATTTTGTGTTATAATCCCCAAATAACCATTATTTATGATGTTGTGTTATAACCCCCAAATAACCATTATCTATGATTTTGTGTTGTAACCCCCGAATATTTCATAGTTCATTTTATTTACATTGGTTTCCTTTTTTTACTGGTATCCGTGTGCAGTTTTCATTAATGGAACAGAACTGTGTAGGTTTTTAAAAATCTGCTACATCTTTTAAGCGTAATTTAATATTTTTCTCAACTTCAAGGGGAGATAATTCTGAACTTATTCATACGTTGCTCATTTACGATAGGAGTTGAGTACTCATTGATATGAAAACACTGTAAAAGTTTGAAAACAAATTTAATGAAAACTGTAAATTGTATAAAGAAGCTGCATTTCACAATACTTTGAAATTCAGTAAAAGATCATAATAGATTTATTGCTCCGATATTCATCATTTTCAATAGGGTTCGAGTAATATCTTTTAAACAAGTGGAAATTGTTTATTTTGCCAAATTTAATAGAAACAATTCTGGACTTATTGTCCCGATGTTTCTCATTTTAAATGAGGTAAAAATGCTGATTGATATGAAGACACTGTAAGTTTGGAAAGAATCTGATGAAAAATATTGACATAACCACCTAACCAAGCAGTTTTTCACTTTTATTTTTAAATTCAAAGAGACATAATTCTGGACTTATGGTCCGATATTGCTCATATAGAGTTTGTGTTGGGTTCTCATTGATAAAAAAACTCTGAAAGTTTGGAAACAATCGGATGAAAATTTTGGACTTCGAACAAGGATTTCAAAATTTCTCAATATCTAAGGAAGATAACTATGGACGCAATGGTCGGATAATGCTAAAGGGCCCATACCACCTGGAAAGTAATACGTGTCGCGCTTCGCGCTCTATATGTGGTTCTTTGGGACACAGCTCCTCCTTGATAAGCGGCTGCTTCCTTTATCGCAACTCATTGTTACAATTAATAATACGTGTCGCGCTTCGCGCTCTATATGTGGTAGGGATAGGCCTATGATAGACAACCATAAAAATACATGGATAAAAGATGTGTTGTTTGCATTTATTTGTTAATATAAAAACAAGTGTATTTTTTATTAGATATTTAAGTGATGTAAGAAATTTTAATTAACGTTGTCACCATTAATTTTAATAAAATTTCCAATTGTAGTAAAATTGATTTTAAAATGTCTACATAAAATAAAGCTTTATTATATTTATTAACCTGACTGAAAAAATTGTCAGCCGCCGAACTGTTCCGTTCGTGCCGGAACCCGGAATTGAACCGGGGGGGGGGGCCTTTAGATGACTGTTGCGTAAACAACTTCAATCTAACACTCTCCTAACTGAGCTATTCCGGCTGACATTTACTTATGTACTGCTATTTGGTGAAGTTGTGTATAGCGATCGTTATTTTATGTCTATTAATAAACAAATACATTGTACGTTTTCGTACAACTACGCCTGCCAATAAACTTGCTTGCGCGATAGGTCGTCAAATATCGCACTACATTGATTCTCCACTAAATAAGCAAATTAGAAAAAAACACAAAATAAATATATTTTGATAATTTTTGTTTTTTTATACAAAACATCATTTGTTTTTATACAAAACCAGAAAGTTTCGGGTATTTGCCCAGTCCCTGTGATCTTTCCCCTGTGATCAGTTGTGGATCAGCTATTAATTAAAACAATTAGCTTTGCATTATTGGCAATAAATGTTGAAAATAAATGTAATAGGCACAACAGCAGTACCTATTTACACTAATTTACACAAAAATCACTACTATGCAAGATATTCTTAAAACAAAAAAAATATACATTGATCCGTAAAATAACTTCTCCTCCCATAAGCGAAAAAAATGCATTACATACTTGTCGCCGCCCTCCAGGGCGACGCCAATGAACCGCCTTTTATCTGACTTCGATTTTCACTGGTGTTAGCGATCCTTACCAATCTTATTCCTTTTACATTCTATATGAGTCGTGTTCTGAGTAAACTGGGCTTAATGCATATGCGTCAAGTGTCGTCCAAGATTAGCCTGTGCAGTCCGCACAGGCTAATCAGGGACGACACTTCCCGCTTTTATGGTATTTTTAGTTTCAAGGAAATCCCTCCTTACCGAAAATCACGTTTAGGCGGAAGGTGTCGTCCCTGATTAGCCTGTGCGGACTGCACAGGCTAATCTGGGATGACACTTTACTCACGTGCATTAGGACAAGTTTTCTCAGAACAAGGCTCATATGTATACAATCTATTTAAATCAATATCGTTTAACAAAATACGGGTTTGCGTTGGCATTGCGCATGTTAGCAAATATAGTACGATAATGGGTGAGCGCGAATAATGCACGAGTTGTTTCGTATACCTGTTGTAAATCTTAACCTTTTTTCGGAAGTAATTAAGTAATAAACACACACAAATATAAACTGTTTAAATTGACTATTAAGCTAAATGAAATTAAGCTCGAGTTAGAAAATAAGTTAACTTATCTTAGTGTGACATTGTCATCGAACGGCATTTTTAAGGCGCATTAGGCCTTATCTTAACACGCGTCTATAGCAATGTTTTCTCTAAATGAGTCGTGTTCTGAAAAAACTGGGCATAATGCATGTGCTTAAAGTGTAATCCCACATTAGCCTGTGCAATCCGCACAGGCTAATCAGGGACGACGCTTTCCGCCTAAATTGGATTTTTGCTAAGAAGATACTTCATTTAAACGAAAAATGTCATAAAAGCGGAAAGTGTCGTCCCTGATTAGCCTGTGCGGACTGCAGCTAATCTGGGACGACACTTTACGCACATGCATTACGCCCAGTTTTCTCAGAACGCGACTCAAATTAACTCTTAAAAAAAATAATTCAGTATTGCTGAATTTCTTAAATGCTATAATGTTGCCAATATTGACTATGGTACTGAGATGTTTGGATTCCATCTCAGCATAGAGAAAGTCCATTTAAAATTCCCAAAGCAATCACTGTCTATGCGACCACAAACTACATCCTCTGCGTGCAACACTGTTTGAAGAGCCGGGTCGTTTTTATCTACAGTGTGCAAGAAAAATGCCCATCATTACATTTTGGTTAAAATTGACTTGACTTGACTTGAATACAACTACTCATCCATGAAAGCATGTTCAAACTGTCAAATTGTCAAAAAAATATTTTCGTCTTGGTGTTAAATCCGTTAAATCAGATTCCGGAATTAACAATAAAAATATGATTCCTCATAACAAAGTTATAAAGTAAATATTTTCAACTCGTTTAATATAATATATATATTTTTCAAAATACCAAAAGTATTTTACAGTTTTAGACGTTATTAAAATAACGATGGTCGCAGAGTAAAAAAAAAGACTTTCCCACCAAGTCGTAAAAAGCCATGAAAAAGTACGTTTGTGTAGATCTATACTCAGATTTTGTTGTGAAAAAATATTGATAGGATATTATTTGTAATATAATGACTTTCGATATCAAATTTGGCACAAAGGGAGCTAATGTAGTTACGCATTCCAAGTGTCACGCAGTAGTTGTTTCTCTTTCCCCTTTCTCATAACGCCGATTTCACAGCGATATAATAGCAAGCAGTGGTGACGGCGGCAATCAGAAACAGGAAGACCCAAAACAAAACAAAATCGATTGCATCGACAACATCTGACCAGGTGACATCGCAGTCGAGGCGACGCTTTATCTCCTCTATGGTAAGACCCCGTATGTAGCCGCCATATTTGCTGCAACACGTGCGGAGCTTCATACCCCGGATTGTCTTCGTAAACTTCGCAATCCCTGCAAAACAATGGACTTTTATATGGAGTTTTTTAACCTCCACTTCTTCTACTACGTCATCTGCTTTCGTTGCTGCTTTTGCGAATGCTGCTACAACAACAATAACAATAACAATAACTTCCTCCTCCTACTACTACTACTACTACTATTACTACTACTTCTACTACTACTACTACTACTACTACTACTACTACTACTACTACTACTACTACTACTACTACTACTACTACTACTACTACTACTACTACTTCTACTACTACTACTACTACTACTACTACTACTACTACTACTACTACTACTACTACTACTACTACTACTACTACTACTGCTACTACTACTACTACTACTACTACTACTTCTACTACTACTACTACTACTACTACTACTACTACTACTACTACTACTACTACTACAACAACAACAACTACTGCTTCTACTACTACTACTACTACTACTACTACTACAACTACTACTACTTCTACTACTACTACTACTACTACTTCTACTACTACTACTACTACTACTACTACTACTACTACTACTACTACTACTACTACTACTACTACTACTACTACTACTACTACTACTACTACTACTACTACTACTACTACTACTACTACTTCTACTACTACTACTACTTCTACTACCACTACTACTACTACTACTACTACTACTACTACCAGTACTACTACTACTACTACTACTTCTACTTCTACAGTTTATATAATTGTCAATTATTCCACTTCAAATTCGACAGCAATTACTATATGTAGTACTCCTACTAAAACTTCTAAAACTAGCCTCATTGTTGCTGCTTCTGCTGCTGCTATTAATGCTGTGGTGGCGGCTCTACAACAACTGTTGACGAAAACGACGCTGTAGGTCTACGAGTAATTGCGAAATGGATTCAACTTAAACGTCCATTTAGTTTCTTAAAAACAAAAATCAAATGAAGCTTACAAAACAACAACAACAAACATTTCTTGCTTACCGAGCGGGATAGGGACGTCATCTTTCCTCACAAAAAGACGCAGTTCCGTTATGGTAACCATGGAGATGAGCGCGCTGAGGAACGTGGTGATAAACAGGTAGGCGGAGAACGTTGAGATGTCGTCAGAAGTTGTCGGCAGCTCGGCGCTGATCACAGTCAGGAAGACGGCGAACGCCAGGAACGCCGTCACCGCAAACCCCGTCTTCTCCCCGGAAGATGCCGGAAGCGCGAACACGAAAGGGTTAAGAGCCGCTAGCATGATAACGGGAATCAGGATATTCACAAGATAAAACAGTGGCTTCCGTTTCATGAAAATGGAGAATGTTACGCCGGTCGACGTGTCCGTTTCGACGTTGACTGCGGTGGTGCTCACCACCTCCCATTCGCTGTTTGGGCTGAACCCGTCCATGATAATCCCCGTTTTAATATGAGCTTTGAGTAGAGATTTCGGATTACTCCAGACGATGAATTTCAGATCGCACGTGGTCTTGTCAAACGGAAAATACGTGACGTCAATCGTACACGCGCTATTAAACACGTGGTAAGGCCTCCACGTAACTTTGCCTTCCTTATTCACTTTGACGTTGTAAAATGAATTTCCGAGTCCCGACAACGTCTTGAACCCATTTTGCAATGCCAAGTCCGGTAACCAGATATCGGACTGAGGAATCATTAGTTCCGGTACGCCGGCATTGTGCCACTGCTTTGCGAGAATCTGGTCGGTCCACGATATTTCGAGGAACGCGGTGGTTTCCAGCTTTTCTACCCCGAGCATAAAATCCAGCAGATGGAAGTCAACCTCGACGTCAACAGCGTCCGACTGATCGTCCACCAGGGGGCGCACCCGAGTGTCGTAGTTTAGGAAGGTCTTCTCCAAGTGCAGTGTCATATTGTCTGCAGTGACGCCTGCTATAGATTGCTTGGCGAGGTGCATACATGTAATTATCACTACTGCAATATTAATCTTGACATGCATTTCTTTCTTTTGTATTTAACTAAGTCCTTGAATGTTGTGAATATATTAATTTCTTAAGAAAATGTCTTTAAACTATTTCTTCCTTTAACGTTAGTTATATCCATAATGGCTGCTGTCTTGATTGATTTACGACATTGTAAATTCTTCAAATCAGATCTCTGTAATACATATGCCATGTAAGACAACGCCTGTATTTAAAATTAGTAATAAACGATTTACACTTGCATGTTCTACTTGTAAAAGATCCATTTCAATTGATAATAGGTCACGTTTCGTTTTAAGTGTAGATAAAATGACATTAAACAAAAGACTCCGTCACGCCAAGTAAGTAACACTGTTTTGCACATTACCGATTGATTTCATAATCGGGTGAACAGAAACACGAATAATTTAGCGTTCAAATCTTAAACGAGTGAAAACGTATATAAACGTTTACGTGAACATAGTTGTGAAGTTGATTTTCTTAATGCGCGACAAAATGAGACTGTACAGCGCATGTGGGACCATATGTTTGCTCATCTGTTTAAAGAGTTCCCTGGTTACTTGCGCTGTAACGGCACAAGACATGCGCGCGCACCTTTCGACGATACTTCCGGCCAACTATACCACCTACATCCGTCCAATCCTGAACCAGAACGATCCAGTCAAGGTGACTATGGACCTCCACCTAATAGGGATCAACTCGTTCGATAACCGCGAGCAGAAGCTGACCACCACGGCGTACCTCAACGTCGAGTGGACTGACCAGGTGATCGCAGATTCATGGATCGACACTGACATCAATCACGTGTACGTCCCGCAAGGGAACGTCTGGAGACCGGATCTGGCGCTACAGAACGGTTTCGATACGATGGTCGGCCTCGGTAGCTCCTTCCTGTATGTACGCGTTGATCGCAACGGCTTAGTGACGTGGCGGCCTTATCAGGTGTTCGAAAGCGGATGTGAGGTAAACGTGCGCTTCTTCCCGTTCGACAAGACATCGTGCGAGCTCAAATTTCTCGTCTGGAGCAACACGTTGGATAAAGTGAGCGTCGCGAGAGGGACCGTCGGATTCGACACGACGCTGTTTGAAGCGAATTCCGAGTGGACCGTTCTTCAAACTTCTGTATCTGAATTTAACGCCGGCGACAACTCCGGTATTCTGTTCAAAATAGAAATGGAACGGAAACCGCTGCATTATCTGGTCACCATTCTTGTTCCGGTGATTTTGCTCGGAGCTCTTAACGCGTTCCTCTTTGTACTTCCGGCGGACTCCGGCGAAAAGACCGGGTACGCGGTCACCGCTTTCCTGTCGTTTGCCGTGTTCTTGACGATTGTCGGCGACGAGATTCCTGAAAACTCCGACAAGGCATCCATGTTCAGTCTCTACATTTTTATTATGACGATGGTCAGCACGCTCCTGGTGGGCGTCACCATCTTTCAGCTGCGTATCCACCACCGCACTGATGATCACGTGCCATCGCGCTTCCTCACCCGGTTTACGCGGCTCGTGCGGAAGGTCCGGTGCGCATGCTGCGTGGGAAGGAACCCCAAGGGCCGCGAGGGACCGGAAGTGGAAGAGATCACGTGGGAGAGCATCACGGAGGCCATAGACTTTGCTGGGTTCTTTTTTGTCATGTTGTTCATGCTGATCTTCACCATGGCAATTGTGGTCGCCTCTACTGTCGGGACACAAGTCCCAAACTAGCAAGTCAATTGCATGTAGAGGCATTCGTCCTTTGACGAGGCGAATTTTGACTGTTGTTAAACCGGATTGAAATTAAAACGTTGAAACAACGTGTTGGGAAAAGTAAATACGATTTAAATGATATATGGAAGTAAATATAAATACAATGTATGTAAGTTATATATATCGTTAAAAGCGTAAATACCCACACAAAGAAATGTGCATAAATCAAAATGTGGTTAGTGTATTCAGGATTTATGATGTGCAAAAATAGTCCACACGTCTTCATCAAGAAATCTTCGCCAGGAGAGTGGGGGGGGGGGGGGGGGCAGTTTTTATTTCAACTTACGAACACGACTTGATTCTTTATTGTGGTAGCATTCCATGATGAAATGTGTTTTCTCCGTACACGTCTATTATTTTCTATAACTCTTGAATTTGTTTTGTGTATTATTACACAGTGCACATGCAGTTTCATTTTTAATATGTAGATTTATTGATACATGCTATAAATTAACAAATAATAATATGCGTATAATAAAAATATAGCATGCTAACCATTTATTTATTCCCCTCTTCTCGGAACATACCAGTATATTACTAAATAATAAACATGACATATATTAGTAACTATTATATAAAACAAAATTCGCACCGTACATTACATGTATTTTCTTTGAGCGCTCTTTGATACGCTGCGATAGCACTAGTTATTATTGTGGTTTTTAAAACAATAATAAACTAGTAGTAACACAAGATGTTTGTATTCAATAATTCCCCACATTGCAACGAAGTTGTCAATTGGTGAAATGGTCAACATTTTTCTTGAATCATTTTATGTGCACATGAACACGTGTGTACGAAACCTTTCTCTAAGGTCAAAAGGTTTTTTAGTCTTCATCGTGTTTGTTAACCATTTACCCATTATAATAGCACATGGATGCGTTTGTAGTCTCTCATCAAATGTAATAGCAATTAAAATCCTCTTTTTTTAGAATCAAGTTTTAAAGGCTTCATTTTCAACCTTAAGATACAAAAGAGCAGCTAACAGCATAAAACCTGAACAGACTGCGAGTTACTCGCAGACTGTTCTGGTTTTGTGCTGTTTTGCACATAGCAATTTTCATTTTGCTTCTGATGGGGAAATGGTTAATAAGGGCAAAAGGAAGATACTTTGATAAAGATACATGATAGATGGAATACCGGTATGTTAGCGCATGTATTATGAAAATTACAGTTGCACATGTAAGGATAATATCCAAGCTGAATTTTCTTGCGTTTCTTGTCTATGCCCTCGTGTGAAATGTTTAAATGTATAAGAGTTTGGAACAGTTCGCCATTAAACCAGTATTAACGCAAATACAGTATGTTTCAATTAAACAACACTTGAAATTATTACTAGTATATTAATTGTACGATGTGTAATGATAAAGCCAACAGCGCTTTATTGGCGTTGTTTCAATGAGAATTTTCCACCCTATATACCGGACATCGTAACACGCGTGCGGCTCTATCAAATGCCTTGTCTACTCTAGCGTCAGTTTCAATATCCACGTCACCGCTATCAGAACTCGCTACGGAGTCATCGTCAAACCTTTTTACGCCATCTTCTGTACATTCATCTGTCATAATATCATCACATGTTTCGCGTTCATAATCACGCTCACTCGAAACCAAATCTGCATCACCATCATCATCCACTTCGGTGTAGTCCGCCTGATGAGTTTCACCCAAAACTTCGTCAGTTTCGTTGACTTCACTTTGATCGTACGACGGATTGTTCAGCTTTCCGATGGTGAAATCGAGGGGCTCTCCCGCCTCCACCTCGTGGCTGCTACAGCTGTCGTCCTTGCTGCCGTGGTTGCTATGACGACCAGAATCTTTTTTGGAAGCGCCACCACTGGCGGCTGCTTGCTCGAGTCTTTCTTTGGCTTTCTTCAGCTTTGCTGCGTTCTGAATGGCCTTGGCGACATCCGGGTTACGCTCGGCTTGCAGTCGCACTTCCGGGAGGTCGCTCGCGGTAATATTCTCGTGTTTCTTCCACTTTGTCCGTCGATTTTGGAACCAAATCTTCACCTGGAATTAAATGTTAGAAAATTAAAAGTCACCGTAAATAAATCCAAATGACGTTTTAATAAAATTATATGCTTACAATCATATATGTGCACGTGGAAAAAATCAGGGTTCCTTTTTTAACCTTTTTATTTGCAGCTCATATATATGTTAATGAAATATTAACATGCATGTGATGCGCACAAGTATACGACGCACGTAATTTCAACCCATTTATTATTAAATCGTGCAAACCAGTCGTATATGTTTATATGTATTTAAGTCTAAGAAAATAATAATAGATCAATCATATTCAAGATCAAGCAACGTTATTCTTTGTGAACTATCGGTTTGTACACATATCGCATGAGTGAAATGCAATTGTAAAAAGAACCCCATACAGTTGTGAAATAAGCTCATACTTGCGAAATAAGCTCATACTTGTGAAATTAGCTCATGCTTGTGAAATAATATCATACTTGTGAAATAAGCCCATACTTGTGAAATAAACTCATATATGAGAAATAAGCTTATACTGGTGAAATAAGATCGTGCTTGTAAAATAAGATCATACTTGTGAAATAAGATCATACTAAGTCTTGTGAAATAAGCTCATACTTGTGAAATAATATCATACTTGTGAAATGTATACTTCATCATGATTTAATGTGTGAAGTTGCTTCAAGCACATTATTTTTTAGAAAAGCATCAGTATGTTGGCATATGTCGATTAAGTTTCAAAATGTCGATTATAACGGAAACGTCATTTGTGAAACTCGAACAGCATCGCATCAAATATAGTTATATACCCGATATGTGACAATAACGGAATGACTGGGGAACACATGGGGTACCCGATATGTGATAATTACGGAATTACTGGGGGACACAGGGGGTACCCGATATGTGACAATAGCGGAATTACTGGGGGACACAGGGGGTACCCGATATGTGACAATAGCGGAATTACTGGGGGACACAGGGGGTACCCGATATGTGACAATAGCGGAATCACTGGGGGACACAGGGGGTACCCGATATGTGACAATAGCGGAATCACTGGGGGACACAGGGGGTACCCGATATGTGACAATAGCGGAATTACTGGGGGACACAGGGGGTACCCGATATGTGACAATAGCGGAATCACTGGGGGACACAGGGGGTACCCCCTTCCACACGCAGCTGATGCTTAAGCTTCCGGATTCATATCCCGGGATAGGTAAACTTTTGTACACGGCAATGTTTTTTGTTATTGAACTATTGTTTAATTGTACATTGTATATTTGTTTTGTAAGTAAAAACTTTAAAACGCATTTTTTTTTTTAATCTTTGTAGTAAACCATAAAGGCTTTTTGAATCTTTTATTTTCAATCTGGTACGCAAATCGGCGCGTGGCGGTCGTACTACAAGCTGGTTTACTGTTGCGATCGTATCACGAGCTGTTTTTTTGTAGCGATCGTACTACGAACTGGTTTACTGTGGCGATCGTAGTACGAGCTGGTTTACTGTTGCGATCGCACTACGAGCTGGTTTACTGTGGCGATCGTACCACGAGCTGGTTTACTGTGGCGATCTTACTACGGGCTGGTTTACTTGCACTGCATGCTTGAAAAAAAAACGTTTTTTTTTTGTCCGCGAGGATTGGTGCATATGTTCCTTTAATTAACGTAACCCTGTAATGATTGCCGCCTCAGCGCGTTGCCTTTTGCTTCTCTATTTTACCGAAATGAAATCGGTGTAACAAACATTCGTAACCAGCAACACGTTTTTAAAAATACCATCTTATTACCAAGTATTATTTGATGTTTTCAAACAATATTTATGAATTTGCAAAAAAAGCATCCTTCCGTTTGTCTCGATATTGGCATTGAACGCTCCATATGAGAAAAAGCAAAATATGTTGTTGATATTATTGGCGATCTAGCATGATACGCCGTATTATGTTCTTTCTTTACAATTACTTCAATTAATTACATAACATACAATTCCATAATTAAATTAGATATTAAAAACAGTGAATTAAGTGCTAATAAGTTTTTCTCTCGAATTATCTTGCTAACCGCCCAAGATGTATATAGTACAGTAATTACTCTGAGTTTTCGGACACTATAATTTTCCGGACATCCCCGTTTTTAGCAAGTTATGTTTTCGTGACTCTAAATTTGCGGGAATACAGGGTTTAGACCAAAATCAGTTATTCTAAATTTGCAGTCTAATTTATTACAAACAAATTACTGTCATGGTATATTTTCTACAAACAAATGAAAGTAAAATAAGTAAAGATGACGTTAAATAGTTACATACATTCATACATACATAGTTACCGATCCTGAATCTTAGTTGTCTTAAGAGTTTACTCAATTTATCCGATTTTTTAACGCGTCATCGTGATACCATAATCAGCGTCCTAAGCACTTCGCGATGAAAAATATGGCAACATGCGGAAGTGCCCGGTTTAGGGTTTGTCGACATGCAGAGAGTTTGTAGTCGGCAGTGAATTTCTTGTGATTACTAGACCGCGAGTATCGAATGCACGGCACAGTTTATCAGGAGATCTGGTTAGAGTTCTATAAGCATCAAATCTGCTATGACATCTTCAACCATTCCCGTGAGGTACAGTGTCAGTGTTGCAGGTTCTGCGTTTATCAGTGTTTTTGCAGTGGTGCGCTTAATGGCCGTACTGTTTCTATGAGCGTTTGTAGACGTGTCGGTGTCGGCGAGTCGGTAAGGGGAAACTCAAAAGGTGTGTGTACCACTTCGCTGCGCATGTGCTAGTGTGTGCACTTTGAACATGATTGGGTTGTTCAGGTTTTTTGCATCTGTCCGGCTAGCACAGTGGTTAGGACACTCGCTTATCACCTAGTCAATTCGGATTATATTCCCGTTCCCGGCACCATGTCAGTTTGATTGGGTGTCACCATGTGGTGTTTTCTCTGGGTACTGCAGCTTCCCCCGCCAACACACAATAACACCACAACATAAAGATCCGTCAGTAACAGAAAAAACGCTATCAATTGCAGCTATAATACAAAATTCGTCCCAACTTTCGTGAGTCAATTTAGATCTTTAGGTTAGAGTACCTTGGCACACACCGGGTCCACACATAATGTAGCCTCTTCCTCGAAAAGGACCTCATAAACCTCGAAATACACATACACAGTCACGTATACTTTACGGCGTGAAAATTAACAAGCACATTTAAGCAATTGACGCTGTACACATTTCCCACCCGCATCCGATCGTCTATGCAATACTTTTTAAAAGGTCTCTTAATTTTCGAACACACGTATTTTGTGTCTTCAAATTTTTGGACACCTGTATTTTTGAATATTTTTATCTAAATTTTCGTACACGATTTAAAAATATCTTTAGTGTCCGAATACTTAGAATTATTACGGTATTTAGATATATATCTAATTCACCCATGCAATCAAATTTCATTAATGTCATAGGCCCGATGGTGTTATGTTTCATGGGCAATTCCTGGTCGCCTATCGGCCGCCCCTTACTCTTTTACTTCCCTGCAAAACGGTCCACTGGGTGCAACTCCGCTCGCTGTTGATTCGCCATAATGTGTAATATATCCGTTCATACCCCGTCATAATTGCATGTAATGAGGTACAGTATCCAATTAAATACCCTTGATTGTAACAGCGATTTCCCCCTTGGGTCCTCTTAACGTAACTGGGCAAGCTATAATGTTTATTGTTGGCAAATAGTTCCCATGATGAAACCCGCTTTTCAGATTAGCAGACTCTCATTCTATACATAGATGGTGACGTCACTACGATATTGTCACCTCTATACGTCGGTAAGACCGGTGTGTACACAATGGCAGGCTCTCGGATGTACCGCCTCTTTCTGTTAACGTTTTATTTTCGTTTTATCTGCGTTAGATGCCACATTTCCAGTTAAAACGAAGTTACAAATATACATGAATACATACTTGAATTTTTCGACGTTTGTGTATGTAATATTTGTTATGAAATGGTTATTATTTGGTTAATGTTTATCATATGTTTTGGTTTTGTATAAATGACCCAACAAAATGTATACTACATGTAGATTAAATAGAATTTCATGGAATGTTAACTCAGAAATAACAAACAAACAATTTACGTTGATAACTTTGGGCTAGTGATATTGTATGAGCGAATTAAACATTCTTATACTGATATGAAACGAGCTGTTTGCAGATTGTCGTGGTTTTTAAAATCTCATTTAAAGTAGTAACTTACGAAATTATAATATTTTAAATACTTTAAAATGATTATTACTTTACACAGTTGAACATAAAATGCTCAGTAAACGACTTCACGGAGATTCGAATCTATGAACAGTTAGGGCAAAATCTAATGTTTTACTACTGAGTCATTCAAGCTCTAAACCCTCCCATCGTCGCTTCAGTAAAACTCAAATGTTCGAATGTCAATTTTGACACTTTTTAATTCTTTACTTATATTTGTGATTATAAACATGCTTTAGGTCGAAATCTTCAATCTGCCAAAGTCACGTAAAATGGAATACATGTGGACCACACTATGTGAAAATGCATGTGCGTAAAGTGTCGTTCCAGATTAGCCTGTGCTTTCTGAACATGCTTATCAGGGACGACACTTTCCGCTTTTCTGATATTTTCTTTTAAAAGAAAATCTCTTCTTAGCAAAAATCATGTTAAGGCGGAAAGTGTCGTCCCTGATTACCCTGTGCGGACTTCACGGGCTAATCTGGGACGACACTTTACGCACATGCATTAAACCCTCTTTTCACAGAGCACGGCTAATTTGTATATTTTATCGTACCAAAATCCAAGAACACGTCCTTTTAAAGGGTATGCTAATGCTCAAGCCATTTGCGATCTGTGTGGCAACCATTTACAGTTGATTGTAGAAGTAGTTTTTATATATACACTATATAACGAATTTATACATGCAATAGTAAAATAGAAAAAAAATATATTGACAAATTCTATTATAACCGACCTAGTATGCATACATTTATTCTTGTGTTAACAAATACTAATACCAAAGTTCTAAATAAACTCGCGATATATTGTAAAAATGCGTTTGAAATAAGAACTGATGTATTGAATGCAAACGTGGAGTAACAAATGGCCTAATTGCATTTTTAACAACTTATTATATACTATGTTGGTCACTTTCGCATATGCTTATTGCTTATATTTTGTCAGTTTTTGCATATAACGATGAATTGGTTTTGTTCAAGCTATATGAAGAAACGTTCTGTTCTGTTTCTGTTCAGTAAAGCTTCATCTTTCGAACTGATCGTCATTTTTTTTAATTGCCAACCCTGCCCGCCTTCATCCTGATCTGGAGCGGATTTATCGGCAATCATCATGGTACACGGGATATTTGTTAACTTTGTTAATTACTAATGCGCATACGTGTGTTTGTTTCCCTGGATTTCCCATTGTGCACTAATGACTGCGCATTACCGGATGGACACTCGGACACTACGTGGAAACTTGATCTACCGTTAATTGAGAACATAACATACACACATGGGCTATCAATCTGAACGCATCGGACAGTGGGCTACACCACACCGTCTCTCTGATGTACGTAGGCGGCCGTCATATTGGATTTGGAACTACTTTTGAAAACAAGATGGCGGCCCGACGGTTTCAAACCTGGCGTAAAGAAGAAACATTAAAATGTGTTGTTTGTAGCTCGTCTGTTTCAAGATTACATTCCTTTAATAATATTAAGTGTAAATCTGTGAATTCCCACAACATAATTACACTTGTTTAAATGGAAAGTTTCCAGTATTGACATTGAGTACTCCTATAGTATTAATTATCAATGATGACTTCATGTAGTCAATATAAATTGCAGCAATAGTCTTTTGATAATTTCTATTTTGGCAGACTCTTGGCTCAGATTTATTCTGAACGCGAATAATTTCAGCTATCCTTGATTTTCAACTGGCACCTTTAAATTGACTGTTTTCTTATAATTTGTGACACTACAAGGATTGCTTACATAAAGTTTAGCTGAAATAATTCGCGTTCAGAATAAATCTGAACGCTGAAACTCCGGTCTGCAAAAACCATAACGAAAATTAAATACAATACTATTATATCAATATGCTTAAAATTGCAAAAGAACATAACCAACTCATAAAGTTTTAGTTAAATTAGTCCATTTTTACCTCAAATAGCGTTGAATTGAAGTTAAAAGGCATAATTTGTTTCAGTTAAACTTCTGCTTAAATCGCAATACAATCACTGACCTCTCGCCATGTTATGAAATATTTAAATATCAACCAATCAGAAGAAGGCATACGGTGTAATAGGCTGCGTTATCGATTAAAATCTACCTGCCGTATACAGCGGGCACAGCGATTGGAATTGAAAATGTGAGTAGTGTGTTGATTTAAATTGGTCAGGCGTGCAAAATTAAAAGAGTCATTACATAATTCTTACGGAACATTATTGAGAAATGAATTATCTACACAGGTATGTAAATATTATTGCAATCCGTTGATATTAACTGTCTGATATCGGGGCTTGAATGTTGCGCACCAAATTCCTTGCGCATCAATATAGACAAAGAAGGAAAACTCTCGCTATTAAAAAGATAGAGTGGACTATTGACGCCAAGAGTCTGCCAAAGAAAAAATCATCAAAAGACTCTTAAGGCGGCAATTTATATTGACTAACATAAAGTTTAAAATACATCACTCATTGTATACGCATGAAAGGCCAAGTGGTTTAAGCGGTAGACTTTTACTCCAGGGGTCAATGGTTCTAGCCAAAATGAGGGTTACTTTTTTATTTTATTAAATTTTATTCTTGTGTTTTATTGGAGCTTTTTAGATCGAATGTTTACATTTATCAATATTGCATTTAATGACACAAATAATTTGGGAGAGTTCTTTTTTTATTGTTAAGTTTGATTGTGTGATATTTCAAGGAATGCTTATACATGTATAAAGTATAAAATAAACCACTGACTATGGAAGCACTGATGGCCCATTGGTTTAAGCGCTTGACTTTTACTCCAAGGGTCAGTGGATTGAGCCCAGTTAAGGAAGACTTCCTTTCTTTTTTCAGCATAGCTGTTTAACGTCACTTTTGACCTTAGTTTACCTTTAATCATGACCAGTCAAATTCATATAAAAATTCCCGCCAGTAGGTCCCAAATGATTACATCCGAATTGTACATTAGCTAATAATACAAAAATCACTGTAAACAATGGATGCATATCATTTAAACAGAAATATGAATATATTTTAAAGAACATGTACATGTTAATTACAATAAATTAAAAACATGATTAAAAACATTCTCTAAACATTACACCGAAACGTTTTTCCTTAGTTTAAGAAGCATTATAGCATTAATCACATGTCTCTAAAATTAAAAGAAGCTATTGTTTACATGCCGTAACGCTCACACTAAACACTACAAAAACACACACACAAAGTGTAGCAAAGGTACACAAAGTCAAACACATGCCTGGGATGCTGCAAGGTCCAATAAACCCACTGTAACTCTTGGATTGCCTTCGTTATACCTTGCCTGGAATTATATTCCCCTAATAGTCTTAAATTTATTGAATAAAGGATACACTGGTTAACTTATTTGTGTTTTGATCTGACTTTACTTGTCTTTGTAGCCTTTGCTAGACTGTGTGTGTCTTTGCAGTGTTTAGTAAGACCCACTCTTACTGGTATCTAAATTTGTAAACAGCATAGTTAAACATGTCAATGTATCAAGTCAAAAAATGTAATAATTACACTAGTGTTAGTCTATTGCAAGATTTAGTTCACTGATATATTAATTTAATGTGTTATTATTATTAATCACTTCAAGTGGCATAATAATCAATCAGTTGTGTATTGCGCATCAGACCCAAGAAAGAATCAACGCTTGCTGAAGAACTTTTTATTTCAAGATGGTGAGCATAATTAATTGTAAATTTCACCAAGCGCTTATTATATCTAGTTCTGCGGGTTTTTAAATGTACATTACATCAATAGCTTTTGCTGCCATTTTGTTTATCGGATGCAATTTAGTTCAAACACCCATATGCCAAACGATTGACTGCCCACAATGTTTACCTTATTCTTGATTATGGACATTTTATGAGCAAATTATCGCGTTATATAATTTGATACCAGTGCAGCAAGGGCCCATTTTTTTCAACAACGATATGTTAAGTCATTGAAACTTTTAAAGTGTTTTCTGTTGAGTTCAGTAACAATGTTTATATGTGAATATCTGTAATATTATATATATATTGTGAAGTGTTTTTTTTTATTAAGCTAAACTTTTCAGTACATTATACTTTCTTGAAGAAATTTTGATGAATGAATCCCAGAACTTTCCAAGCATATGTTCGGTGTACATCTTTTTTTCTTTATCTGTTTCTTTTACATTTAAAATACTAGTTGGAAACTGTGTAGAGCTATGATTGTCCCAATTTTGTACATGATCTGATGAACATGACCATTCCAAAACTCTATTTTACTGTCTGTTCATGTCAATCTACAATCTAGTCAATTAATATTTCTGTGTTTTTTGTTTAAACTATTTGGGATTATTTTGATGCATGTTACATCAATTAAAAAGTGTTATTTCTTACCATACAAGTAATCAAACGTTTTATCTTGTAAAATGTTGCAACTCGGCCCTGTTTGTAAATAAAGTTCATTGAACATTATATGGATCTTAATAGTTAGTGCAGCCCAAAATGTCATATTTTGTTATTCTCATTATTTGCTACTTAATTGCTAGCATAAGAAACATACCATTGTAGTTATTTGAATATTTGTTTCGATTTAGTTGTTGCAGTTTCCTACCGCCTCACTGTCACATGTACCAACACATGTACTCACAGATGTAAATAAGCAAACACATTTTCAACAAGTTGTTGGGTTATGTGTCCAGATTTTTATGGGGATCAATAATCTATTGAAATAAAAAAAGGCATTTAATTGTTTCTATAACAAAAAAAGTGGTTTTAAATAATCTTTTTCTAATTTCAGGTTCAGTGCTTGTGGAAAAACATGAGTTCCTGATCCAGAGTAGCTTTAAAGGCGTGCCCTTATGATACATGTCATTATCAATGTGACAGTTGCCTTAAAAAATTGATGGAGAATAAATTGTTTTTAAAAAGCTTAAAACGTTTATTTACACATTTTGTGTCGAGACTTAATTAAACAATTCATATAGTTGACAGAAATAATTGTAACCAATATTATTGCTGTTAATTGGAACATCCTTATAGTGTAAGCAAACACACCTTTCTATATGGAGAGGAAATCCAGGTTCAAATCCTGGTGGGGATCCCATATTAGCAGCAACTTAGATTATGTTCATATTGATTATACAAACAATACTTTTTGTTGTCAAAGTGTGTTGTATTTAATATGCAAATAAAATTTTCATTGTTTTTTGATAATTTTCTCTATCTCACACACACTTACGCAGTAATTTTGTTTTGTTTTACTTCATGTTATGTATCATTCGTATTAGAGCACCATTCTTTGGTTCACAAGATATCAGATGTCAAAAACAAAGGCCCATAATTATGTCCTGGCAATTTATCATAATTATAAAACTTTTACTTTGAAAAGAAAAGGGTTCTTCTTTGTTTCTACTACAGAATCAAATAAAAACGTTATTTTTTTGTACTATATTACAAATCAGGATATACGCCGAATATCTTTTTAGCTCCACTGGCCAAAGACCAGCAGGGCTTATGTCATGGTCCTGTGTTCGCTGTGTGTGCGTGCGTCCGTCTGCGTGTTAACTTTTCCTTTAAACGTCTTTTATCTTTAACATGAAGTACAAAAAACAAGTACCAAATTTTAATTGTTTTTGTCCATAGTCTTAAACTAAAAATCCAGATTGAGAAAGAAATAGCCCTCAATAATGACACATTACAAATCTTTGAAAAAAAATGGAATCTGATAAAATTCTCATAATGTTTGTCCACTTATATACATTTTACTCTAATGTTAGTTTATCTTTCTAAAATATTTGTGTATATTTTTTTTCAATCTTATAAGATCATTGTGAACATACAACAAAACACACAAGTCCATTATGCTTTCTTCCCACTTTATACAACTCATCATTTTTCATAACTGTTCTTCTGTTGTTCTTTTCTTTTCTCTTTAAAAAATAACAACACCTATCACAAACAACCAAAGAAAAAACATATTAACCCAGATTTTTGTTTTTGTTTTTTTCTAAATCTTAAGGAAACCAAAAAAAGTATATATATTAGCATATCTTGTATAACATGTCTCAACTTTATTGCTTTGTACAATCACTTTGTTGTATGATCATATACATGTATACATTGTATGTTCTATATTGAATAAAAAAAATGTAAAAAAAAAATAAAATAAAAATTATTATAAAACTTTTACTTTGAAAAGAAAAGGGGTCTTCTTTGTTTCTACTACAGAATCAAATAAAATTGTTATTTTTCGTACTATATTACAAAATCAGGATAAACGCCGAATATCTTTTAGGCTCCACTGGTCAAAGACAAGCGGGGCTTTTGTCATGGTCCTGTGTTCGTCGCGCGTGCGTCCGTCCGCGCGTTAACTTTTCCTTTAAACATCTTCTCCTAAACTACTGGTCCAATTCTGATGAAATTTTTCAGGAATGTTCCTGGGGTGAACCTCTTTCAAATTTGTTCAAATTATGCACAAAATTGAAAATTTGCTTATATAAGGCCTATTTTGTGAAAACTTTCAAAATCTTATTGTCCATAACAATTGAGCCTAGGGCTATCAAATTGTGTATGTAGGGACATCTAATAGTCCTCTACCAAATTTGTTCAAATTATGCCCCTGGGGTCAAATTTGACTCTGCCCCGGAGGTCACAAAATTGAACATATGCTTATATAAGGCCTATTTTGTGAAAACTTAAAAAAAATTCTTGTCCATAACCATTGGGCTTAGGGCTACCAAATTTGGTATGTAGTGACATCTAAAATAAACCTCTACCAAATTTGTTCAAATAATGCCTCTGGGGTCAACTTGGACCCTGCCCCGAGGGGTCACAAAATTGAATTAACGCTTATAAAGCACCTACTTTGTGATATCTTTAAAAATCTTCTTGTTGAAAACCATTCGGACTATGGCTACCAAATTTGGTATGCAGTAGCATCTTTTAGTCCTCTACCAAGTTTGTTCAAATAATGCCCTTTGGGTCAAATTTGACCGGGTCACAAAATTGAACATTATATACGCTTATATCTTGCTTATTTTGTGAAAACTTTAAAAATATTCTCGTCCTTAGCTCTAGGACCTAGGGCTTCCACATTTTGTATGTAGTGAGATATAGTAGTCCTCTACAAAGTTTGCTCAAATTATGCCCCTGGGGTTAAATGTGACCCAGCGCAGGGGGTCACAAAAGTGTACATGTGCTTAAATAATGCCTATATTTAAGTATTTGCACATGCCGAGAATATTTGTTTCAGTCTTTTTTTCAGCAGTGAAGCGATACAGGGCCATCATGGCCCTCTTGTTTAATAATTAAGACTATAAATGGTTTAAAGTTTGTGTTTGACGTCCTTGCTTCTGGAAAGCAGAACAGTTTAGGCATAAATGACTACCCTTTTTTTGTTAGAATCAACATTGATGCATTATTACTTAAGCAAAGTTGAACTCTTTAAAAACTAGATGACTGGGGGACTGAATTTTCATGTTTGTTGCTTACAATTTACTGAATATATCAATGTTTATGGCGAACAAATGCCATCTCTCTTTACAGGGAGAAGGTGTTTTTTCATAAGTATCCAGGTTATTTTGTATAAATAAGACCACATAACATATTTATATAGTATAAAATGAATTCTGAGCTATACATCTATGATGATGCCATTATGTGTTTCGCTGTAAAAAAAATACAGAGAAAATAGACTACAGCTGCATGTCACAAGAGTTGTTAAAGGGCATTTTGACAGTATTGCCCCTGACTTTTGCCCATTTTGAAGGATAATCTTATAAAAAATGATTCTTGGTTTAGCGTGCATAGGGGATGGAGGAGCTTTTATTGGTGCCTTTTAAAAAAGTTGTTTCATATTGTGGAAAATTGAGTTTTAAAATGTATACAGGATGCCTTAAATTAGTCAAATTCCAACAATGTCTTTGGTTTTTCAATTAAAACAAGAGATGTGTTTGTCAGAAACACAATACCCCCTATTGCGCCGCTTTAAAGCCATATATTTGACCTTTAAGGATGACCTTGACGTTTCACCACTCAAAATGTGCAGCTACTTGAGATGCACATGCATGCCAAATATCAAGTTGCTATTTTCAATATTGCAAAAGTTAGGGCAATGTTAAAGTTTTCAGACGGAAGGACAGACAGACAGGCTGACGGACAGTTAAAAAACTATATGCCACCCTACCGGGGGCATAAAAAACTGTATTCTTAATTTTTTTATAGGTGTTATTGGTGTCTCCACAGTATTGGAATAACCAATTTACACTTAAGGCTAAAACAGGGCTGATCCATTTTATTCACCACGAGGTTCATTAAAATGCTTACTGGGTCAAACATGCGGCATGGGGATACGCGTCGGCCTCTGCCGCGCCACTTCTAGTTACAATTGTTGCCTGCACAGTTGACCATATTTAGTGTTTTGGTTGCCTGGCCAGAATAACAGCATTTGGAATTAAGTTGCTTAGGCTAAAATATAAAAAATATCTGCCATACTGTATGGTTGCCATCATCAAATGCACAGAAAGAATTGTTTTTCAAATTCAATCAAGCTCTCCACTTATTCCATCCTGCGAAACCCTTTAGGTGTCTCAATACTGGTAATAGTAAACCCCACTGAGAGCCATATGGCTTTTTTCTGTATACAGTTTGTGACTGCCTTACTTGTCACTATAATGTTGTTGTTTTTTTAAGTGGATTTTACTATTTCTTATATTACACCGAAGAGTTTTCCCTGTACCACTGTACAGTGTTGTATGATTGTTTATGGTATAGAACCTAAACATATGGAATAAATCTCAAAGTTTGTCGCCCTTCAGAACATCCGCAATGTTGTACCGATAATTAATGCAATTTAAGAAATACTGGTTCTTTAAGTTTGAATAATGGTGTTGTTTACACTTCAAGAAACAACTAATAAGCTTTCTAAACATTTAATTAACATTTGAATATTTTGTGTGTAATGACAACTAATGTTTAACAATAACAGAAACAAATATTCTATTATATTACTCCTCAGAGATATTGGTCCTTCTATATCTATATTATCAGTTAATTTAGTGCAAATTTAATGGTTTGTAACCCGAACTATATTTTCGGTGTAATATCTTCCGCCTAGAGGCGTTAGACATATCCTTCCACCAAATACACCCGAGAGACGATCGCCGATATGGCGGAATTGTCCGAGGTGTCCCGATTGATGGGCTATCTGCAATTAAGCGCTGTCCTAACCTATTTCCGCTGAACTTCCGTATTTCCGTTTTAAAATAGTTTATAATTACTGTTGTTTCTAATTCTTATAAATTTTGGCAAAGCGACATTTATGAGGGGCACGTATTTAATTTAGTCCAATAGTCCATTCATTTATCCTTTCTAATCAATACCGTTCTTCCAATGGTGGTGTTAACAAAATAAATTTTTTTTAATTTGCATTGCAAACACTATGTTATTCTAATATGGAAATGTCGTGTAACTAGATTTACGTTTTGCTATTTGGCCTTACTAACAGCATATCCCATCAATTTAAATATTTAACTCAATAGAAACATATTTATCTTAAGTCCTTTTATCATCAGTATTGCATGCTTACTTAATTATTATTACTAGTATTATTTTTTAATAATAATGACAATAATAATAATAATAATAATAATAATAATAATAATAATAATAATAATAATAATAATTATTATTATAATTATTATAATAAAAATAAAATAATAATATTTTTTTTTCACAATTTACTTGGGTTTCCGTCACGTTTAGGAGTGACGCCATTTCCGCTCTTTCTGCAGACGACAAATACTTCTTCTGCTCGAACTGTTTCTCAAGCTCGAAGATTTGTCTTCCGGTGAAAGTCGTTCGCGCCTTTTTCTTCTTTTGGCTGATGAGCCCGTTGTCGCTAAATTCATCGTTGGAGTCAGACGACAGTTTGTGTTTCTCCGAATTTCGACCGTTTTTCTCTGATTCTGAAAAAGATGTTGGCTTTTTTTCATTCATAAAAAATATCAAACAACAAAGAAGAAAAGAATCTCTTTTATCACACGTTTTTATTTGAGATGTGAATAACATGACTTGCCTAATAAAAGTATAATATTTCAATTTGACTAATAATATTATTTATTATAGTATTATATTACAAAAACAGGGAGATCAGAATTTTGTTTATCTATTGGCTTTTGCATATCTAACTTGTAAATCGCTGTCATTACACGTTACAGTAGTCTATTACATAGAAACATAACGCAAGAAGAGGGTCAATTACTATTATAATGTTAGAGGTGAAATTAATTTGATTGTTTAAAGAAAATATTATTATATATTCTTGTCTTAGACAAACCGAAGGTTTTTTTTCAATCAAATTAATTAGCTGTTTTAAAAGAGTGAATACTGAAATAAATTTGTGTTTTCTCAACAAAAGATACTACCATTGCAGTTAACCTTTTATAATTTTAGATACGTGAACATGTACATACAACACGCAACACGTTGTCCAGATTGTAAGGAAAAATGAAAACGGTCTCCGAAGCTTTACAATAGGCAAATGTAATAAAGAGATATATTTAATATCTAACAAAGTATAATTTATCCATCTGAAACATGTGCTTCACACTCTTTTAAAAATCTCAAAATATATTAATTATGACTAGACATATATCCGTAAATCATGTCACTTTTATTTTTTAACCCTTTCTCACTTCGAAGCAAAGTGAAAATGGCTATGTGCAAACAGCATAAAAACAGAACAGCCAGAACTCGTAGTCTGTTCAGGTTTTATGCTATTTGCTGCTCATCAGTAACTTAGGGCTGGAAATGAAGCCTTTACAATTTGAATCTAGTGAGAAAGGCCTTTACTTAAATTTCACTTTCTAAGGGACTACTTTCTAAGGGACTACTTTCTAAGGGACTACAAATGCGTCAAAATACGTATCTGAAAGGTTAAGGGTTTAGTAATATAATGGACATTTTGTTAAAAACATGTTAACCACGGGCAAGCTCGAAAAACTTACACTCAGGACCTTTCATACCAATTAAACAATGCCAACATTAAGACGGGTATTCCTAATGTTTAATACTGGTCTGGTCACGGCCCGATCCTATAAAATAATTTTAAAATTGTTGAACTTAAAAAAAATCCTATTAATTCAGATGAATAATATAATCGACTTAAAGTTATTATGGTTAAAGTACCGTCATCCGGCGACTCCACGTGGTCTCGCATGTACGACGGGCACGGCGAGCTGGTACTGCGCTGACCGCGGAGGCTGTCCTCCTCCCTGTCGACAAGACGATCGCCGACGGGAGCTGTCGGCACCACCAAGCCCGGATATCGATTTCCACTGGAAGCGGAACCAAACAACCGGCTTGTTCCTAGGAAATCGTTCGAGAGAATGAAACCATCTGTACCGGAATTGCGGTGTCTCGATCGGGAGACCGGCGTCATTTTGCTGTCCATGTCGTCGGCATGGCGGTGGCTTTGAAGGTCGAGGATGTTAGAGATCAGGAACGGCGTCGGTTGTTTCGTCGGCTTGTTATAGATATGCGGGTGCCAAGTGTTGTAGGGCGCCGACGTGACGGGAAGATGAAAAAAGAAGCCGCGGGCGTACGGCAGCAGACCCTCCATACCGGTCTCACCATGGAACGCCTGGGCGCTCAAACCCAAGAACTGCATGCTCAAATGTGTTGTCAATTAGTAATTGTAATTGAGTTGCGAATTACAAAGAAATCTAAGTCCAGAAGTTTAGAATTATGTATATTTTTTTTTTAGTTACCTCTACGGGTTAATGCTGCATAGTTTTCTAGAGAATCAGTAAATACTAAACTTCTTATCATACTTATTGTCATCATTATAATTTTCTTAATAAAACATTTAAATTGTAGATCCTTGTGATTTTATATTGCAAGAACAGTAATATCGACGATGTTTTAACATTAATAAATTTAAAGTCCAATATATCCGTTGTAAATGTCTGTAACGTTAGACACTAATTAGACACATGTCTTCAATTATTGCATTAATTAACTAATCAATCCATTCTCTCAAACTTCAACATCCAGATCGTCGGTAGCAACTTTTCTCCGATATAATCACAGAAGATTGCGCTGGAATCGTGCGTCGTCAGCGAGCGATTGACTAGAAGTGCCACACATGCATGGCCTCGAATCGAGCGCCGGGGATCAAAATGCTAAACTGTTTCACTATCAAATTATTGCCGTTCTATCCGTATTGATTGAGCGATAGGCAAGCCTATCGAGATTTCAAGACACTCACTTGTATTTCTATAAATCAATTATGTTACAAATGAGCCAGAAATACCAGAGCGGCATTGATAGCGCTCATGCGATTTTTCGTGCCGACCGCCCTCTGTCAGTAACTTCGGAACGCGCGCGCGACCACGCCCCTTTGACACCAGCGGATAGGCTACCCGCGAAGAGGCAGTGCCGCAATCCACATCGTAGTGGAGAATAACAATACGTCCGCGGCGACGATGATAAATATGTAACGATATATACTCATTCATATCAGAAATTCATAAAGCACCTTAGCTCAAAACGGAGTCGATCCGTTCAGTGGATAGTTTTGTGTCAAGCGACGCAGCCTCATTAATGCAATGTGTCCGATGGCGTGTATCTCGTTGCGAGCTACTGGAAATGCAGCCGATCAATTAATTATTGTAATTAGATTGACTGAAAATCTTGACCTGTCAGTCAACCTTATTTGTGTGGAACTCTCATTTGGCCACAAATGTTTTACAGTCATTAAATTGTTCTTAATGATGCCTGATTTCGATGTTCTTGGAGGTATTTGAATAGGTTTTCATGAATATGTTTTTCACCGTAGAATACATATAAATAATAATTTTAATGGTTAACCGTGTTTATACTCTATACACGGCAATTATTTATTTTCGCTGAGAATGTTGTTTACTATTATATGCAACACAATGTAAAAGATAAATTGTAGAATCGAATGATGGTTACTCTTGTAATCATTGTATAAAAGAAGAACGTTGTATTACTTTTACACTACCGATGATTTTATGTGACAAGTATTTGTAGTATGGAAGTAAACTTAAACGAGTAGGGGACAACAATGAACATGATGGCCGTTAGCGATCATATTTGATTATTTTAATTTGTAGATAAGCATTTTACATTACACGCGATCAGTATGACGTGGCAATATAAAAAGAGCGAATACACACAGATTGTCCAATAACCCAAACGACCTACATTCTGATATTCTTGATAATCGTTATTATGCTAAATCATTTCCTATGTACCCCTCTGTTCTGTTATAAGAGTTGCCTAATTGAAATTACATGCTACAACTTTTTCATAATGCAAAATTAGCCAAAAACAAGCTCGTGTTGGTTTCACAAAATCTTACATCCCTTTGCATTACATCAATACGAACATAATGCCGCAGCATTTTTCTGCATAAAGCGATCCCATGAACAACGTTCGAATCGTGGCGTTAAACCTAAACACATTACGGATAGTAATTAGACTTTTATATTGGTTATTAAAGCTGTTATCATCGACGAGTTGCTAAGGGATCACTTGATTATCAACTAGCGCGGCGAGAAGCCCCGAAATATTGCCCTCTGACAGTGTGCTGGCATTAGAAGGGATCATTCAGTAATTCGAGCAATTGGTCAATCTGGGACAAGGACAGATAACGGCGATAATTCTCCACTTGGAGTTCGAACTATGTGTTAAATGTTCGATTAGCGGTTGTTATGTTGGTTTGGCTCTCAGAAGTACGATAACACATGAGTTGGGGGGGGGGGGGGGGGGGGGGGGGGGGTGAGAGGGCTTTAGGTAACTTCTCATTTAATTAAAGATTCTACCCTTTAAATGTGTATGGACGTATATTCAAATGATATAGGTATTAAATAGTTGAATTACTAACACGAAATACAATTTATCAATTGTGAAAGTAAGGGAAGCTGGTTTGTACATTATGAAAACAGGGATTCCGTTGTTGATTTGATATTTTGCATGATTTACTTAAGGACATATAAAGCATGTAGAATCATGTCTGTACAAAAGTTTTAATTATGTCGAATATTGGGCAGATACATTTTAGAAGTATATAATTATATGAGCCTTGTTCTGAGAAAACTGGGCTTAATGCATGTGCGTAAAGTGTCACCTCAGATTAGCCTGTGCAGTCCTCACAGGCTTATCAAGGACGACACTTTCCGCCTAAACTTGATGTTCGGTAAGGAGGGACTTCCTTGAAACTAAAAAAAGCAGTAAAGAGGAAAGTGTCGCCCCAGATTAGCCTGTGCGGACTGCACAGGCTAATCTGGGCCGACACTTTACGCAAATCCATTAAACCCCTTTTCACAGAGCACGGCTTACACATATCACCAGTTTAAATATGAAATTTATAATTGCCTCTCGCTCGATCGGACATTGTCGGTTCGGGTACTACTTAAGGTTACCCGTGTACTTAAAAGAATAATTAAATGTACCCCGGGTACGGAAAATATACCAAAAACGTACCCGGGAATTCTTATGCTAAATTTGTGGTTGGCGGATATTTTTTTTATTAATATATTATGTTCATATGTATGTCAATATTCTGTACAATGGTCTCTAAATTGTCAAAACTCAAAAAGCATGTTGAGGCAGGTTTTGTTTCGTTCCCGTAGCGCGTTTTACGACATCGGATTTTTTAGTCGGGAATTAAACTCTGGTACAGACTAAATTGGTCAGGTACGTTTTTAGTATATCTTCCGTACCCGGTGTACATATAAGTATTCTTAAGAGTACCCGGTGTACATCCCAGTAGTACACGGACCGACTATGACCAATAAAAGAAGTTACTGTAGATTTAATTTCTGCAAAAAAATATATATTGCTTTTTTAAACTATTTATATAGCAAGGAGGCGCAGGCTATTCTTCATAACAGTTGTGTAATTTCATATCCTATTGTGAACAACACTAGTCATGAATGTTGTTTAATGTAATTATAATATTTGTGTATATCAGCCACTTCTGTCAATCGTAAACTTTTTCAAGAATAATGTATTCCACGTTTTTAAACTATGACTTTGTATGATATTGTACGCGGCTGTTTTTGTTAACTTTTTGTATTGTTATTGGTCGTGTTAATAAAGATATGGTAATTGTATAAGTGTGTGTGTGTGTATGTGTGTGCGCGTGTGTGCGTGCGTGCGTTAGAGTGTGTGCATATGGGAAAATGTAATCTACAATACATTTATATTCTTAAATACTTTCTGTTAATAAATATTTGTTCCTTGAGATCATTTCAATATTGGCAGAGAAATTAATAATATAAGAGAAGTAATATAATATACTTGCTTTTTATGACACTTCTATTACAATGTTACAGTACTCTTATGTCCGTCAAAGTCTACATGTTTGCATTATAATGTAGAAATGCATTATAAATACCATAGTTGTTTGAAGGCGTCATTGAAAATAAGATTACCATTGTTAAACTGTTTGCATGACTTTGTATCAATGTGTTGTCAATTAGTTACCTTCGGTAAATAAAAAGATTATTATTATTATTATTATATTATTATAATCGAGCCCTACTGACTGACTTACTTTAAAGCAGGTTCCGATGCGAGATGTTTCAGCGTTATCGGCCACAGAGATTCAGAAGTGCCGATCCCGTCACCTCCAGCGTGTATATCACCGTTTACATTCTGATAGCGACACCAAGAGAAGTTTCTTTGTTCGGATGCCTCGTAACTTAATTGATCCTATAGGGCCGCTTAAGAATTAATTCGCGATACAAATTGTCATTTAACTTGCTTAAGATGCCATCAATTTATCTCTGACTTGTCCAAAATTGTAACAATCTTGATACAAAGGGTCAATAATTTTCATAAACGGCTATATTCGCAGATTATACCAAAACCTTTCGTAGATCAAACCGGGATATTTGTTTGTACAGGGATGAATATTGAAAATCATTGCTAATAACCGCCGCTTTTAAAAGTCTGATAAGCTATAAATCCCGTAGTGTTATGACAGACAATTTTAATCGAGAGTTCTTCGTTAATACCAATTTTCAACTGGGGAAATGGACGAGTTTTATGAACAGCTAGAATTCCAAAATCCGCCATGTGTAACCAATTTATTTTGCGTTTTTTGAGCCCCCTAGCTGCCTCGACCGCTCGGTATTGTTCACGCGATAATGTCGGCTGCAATTTAGTATCAAGTCACTCTCGACACCTATTGAGGAAAGCGTTACATATTTCGCGACTTATGAATTCCATAACGTGAAAACAATTACCCCTTAAACCGCTATTAATGTCGACCAAATCGGAACTTGGAAAAAACTTCCACAAAATCTTGCAATATTCAACTTGAAAAGTAAGCTAAACAGATGCGGCAAAACTTCATTTGCTATAACTTTCGGGAAAGAAAAAAGGTTCCATATTGATTGAAGACAATATACATGTTATTTTATTTATTATCTTCTTTCAATCTACATACATTTTATATGACATATTTATATGTATAATGCGCGTACAATTTTGAATATGCGTATCCTAAATTCTTCATTTAGTCCATTTCAAGGTAAGGATTTGCACACACATGGATGGTTATTTAAAATAAAATCCATTACAATTACTTTACACATTAAAGCATAAAAACATTAGCTCCAAGTACTACGGGAAGAAAAGAATTAAACGTACAAGAAATAATAATTGCTCTCACTGTAAGACCTGCCTACTAGTTGAACGATCAAATAAGTTGCTGCAATTAACACATTGACCATCCTTTCCTTCTTAATGACTCATCTACTTACATGTATTTTATTCCATGTACAGTTATTTGTTTTTGTCTTCAACCAATACATCAGAAATATAAAAAAATATTCCACAATTCTGTAAATACAAGTTCAGTCTAGAGAGTGGTAAATCTCAAATAATTTCATTCACTACGCATTACAATCACATGACGACATATGGCAACCTTTCAGAATATTGCTTTATTGGCATTGAAGTGAAAGTGAAAGTAGCTGGACATCACAGCGTACTCATCAGTGTAATCGACACTATATTAACACTGTTTAGAGTCCATTAGTGGGATAAACGCTGAAAAAGCAACATTAGCAAAATGTTGTGTTACTTGTATTGTTCCTTTGTTTACTTGTTAATTGCAGATAAAACACAACATGGGTCCATATGACGCAGGGTCCCCACATTTCTATTTTATCTCAATACTCCAATTACGTCAAAAGAACAAGTTATTAAATGGCAACATTCGACATTTGCCTTTACCGTTCAGGTTGAGGGACGGCACAGTGCTATATTATTGTTTTTGTACTTGAGGAGCCGTTACTCACAAGTACCTAATGATATTTGGCTAGTTATGAACATGGCCTCTATTTCATGCTAAAACGTTTTCAGAAGATTTGGTGACCGTTAGACGAAAGTTGGTTGAGTTAAAGAAAGCAAACCGTACAGTGCGTACAGACTGACAGTTGGACAGTGCGGAAACTATGTGCCTCTATACTGAGTATATACAAATTCATATAATTCTTCCTTACATAAGCTATGTTTAGCTGTGATTTAGTCTTTCAAATTCCGGATTTTTTTTAAAAGTCCACTGAGTTTGAAATAATCCATCAAAGTTTCTTGTCAGTCGATTGTGCACTGAAAGAAGAGTAGCTTACCTTAGAACAATTGTGTGTTATAGTGTTTTCGAGTATTACACGTGGTGTGGCTTGCGGTTTCGCAAACTGACATCTCTGATTCAAAACACCGTTTACAGATATGTGAGACATGGCGGGTATGCAGATGCCAGGGTGGTAGATGCGGAATTAATGTTTCTGTGTGATTTTTATTGGTAATAAGTTTTTGTTACGGTTATAAAGACTATCAAAACAAGATGACAACACATGTGTGGGTTGCTTGTAATTGATGCAAGGAACCGTCTTTGTTATGTACTAACGCAACACAATCATTTGATGTCATATTATCGGAAAGTATAGCAGATAAAGGTGTGCAAAACCAGAGCAAATGTAAGCTACCCACTGATAGCGAAGCAAAATAAAGCTGTCCACTGAAAGTGAAGCAAATTAAAGCTGCCCACTAACATCGAGACAAAATAATGCTTCCCACTAACATCGAAGAAAAATAAAGCTGCCTAGTGATAGCAAGGAGAATAAAGCTGCCCGCTGAAACCGAAGCAAAATAAAGCTGCCCAGTGACAGTGAAGCCAAATATAGCTGCTCACTGACAGTGAAGCAAAGGAAAGCTGCCCACTGACAGCGAAGCAAAGTAAAGCTTCCCACTGACAGCGAAGCAAAAGCTGCCCACTGACAGCGAGGCAAAGTAAAGCTGCCTACTGACAGCGAGGCGAAATAAAGCTGTCCGATGAAAGCGAAGCGAAGTAAAGTTTCCCACTAAAACCGATGCACAATAAAGCTGCCCACTTAAAGCGAAACAAAATTAAGCTGCTCACTGACAGCGAGGCAAAATAAAGCTGCCCACTGACAGCGAAGCAAAAAAAATGCTGGCCATATAAAGCGATGCAAGAAAGGCAAAAAAAACTTGCCCACTGAGAGCGAGGCAAATAAAAACAACGCCCATTGACAGCTAAGCAAAATAAAGCTGCCCACTGAAAGCGAAGAGAAATAAAGCTGCCCACTGACAGCGAAGAAAAATAAAGCTGCCCACTGACAGCGAAGCAAAGTAAAGCTGCCCATAAAAAGCCAAGCAAAATAAAGCTGCACACTGACAGTGAAGCAAAATAAAGGTGCCCCCTGACAGCGTGGAAAAATAAAACTGCCCACTGAAAGCGAAGCAAAGAAAGGCTGCCAACTGACAGCGAAGCAAAATTAAGCTGCCCGCTGACAGCGAGGCAAAATGAAGCTGCTCACTGCCAGCGAAGCAAAATTAAGCTGCTCGCTGTCAGCGATGCAAAATAAAGCTGCTTGCTGACAGCGATGCAAAATAAAGCTGCCCGCTGACAGCGATGCAAAATAAAGCTATCCGCTGACAGCGATGCAAAATAAAGCTGCCCGCTGACAGCGATGCAAAATAAAGCTGCCCGCTGACAGCGATGCCAAATAAAGCTGCCCGCTGACAGCGAAGCAAAATTAACCTGCTCGCTGACAGCGATGCAAAATAAAGCTGCCCACCGACAGCGAGTCAAAATTCAGCTGCCAAATGCCAGCGAAGCCAAATTAAGCTTCCCGCTGACAGCGAGTCAAAATAAAGCTACCCACTGACAGCGAGGCAAAATAAAGCTGCCCACTGACAGCGAGGCGAAATAAAGCTGCCCGATGAAAGCGAAGCAAAGTTAAGTTTCCCACTGAAACCGATGCACAATAAAGCTGCCCACTTAAAGCGAAGCAAAATTAAGCTGCTCACTGACTGCGAGGCAAAATAACATCTGCTCACTTACAGCGAGGCAAAATAAAGCTGCCCGCTGACAGCGATGAAAAATAAAGCTGCCCATTGACAGCTAAGCAAAATAAAACTGCCCACTGAAATTGAAGAAAAATAAAGCTGCCCACTGACAGCGAAGCAAAATAAAGCTGCCCATAAAAAGCCAAGCAAAATCAAGCTGCACACTGACAGTGAAGCAAAATAAAGGTGCCCCCTGACAGCGTGGAAAAATAAAACTGCCCACTGAAAGCGAAGCAAAGTAAAGCTGCCAGCTGACAGCGAGGCAAAATAAAGCTGCCAATTGACAGCGACGCAAAATAAAGCTGCACACTGACAGCAAAGCAAAATAAAGCTGCACACTGACAACAAATAAAAAAGCTGACCACTGACAGCGAATCAAAAAAATGCTGCCCATATAAATCGATGCAAAATAAAGCTGCATACTGACAACGAAGCAAAATAAAGCTGACATTTGACAGCGAGGCAAAATAAAGCCTCCCACTGAAAGCGAAGCAAAATTAAGCTGCCCACTCAAAGCGAAGCAAAATTAAGCTGATCACTGACATCGAGGATAAATAAAGCTGACCACTGACGCGAAGCAAAATAAAGCTGCTCTCTGACAGCGAAGCAAAATTAAGCTGCCCACTGACAGAGAAGCAAAATAAAGCTGCCCACCGACAGCGAAGTAAAAATAAAACTAACTGTTAACGAACAGCAAAGCAATGTAAGCTATCCCCTAAGATAAGATAGATAAGATAAGATACGATTTATTTTGAGTCGGCAAGAGTGAATAAAAACAATTAACATAAGTTTATGCAGCTTGTACAACCGACTATAAAACATGAACAATAAGGATAACAATTGTACAAAAGCTGAAAGACTGAAATTAATTTGTAAATTAAAAGACAAATATACATAAAATATAAAGCATGATATTATAACATCAGATATGGATAATTAAAAAAGGTTTAGATAAATCTGCTTAAAAGTCAGATAATTATTTAATAAAAAGAATAAAATATCCACTAGATATGTTGTAAAATAGATAGTAGGTTTAAGCAATTGTTTCAAGTATAAAGCATTTATAATACGGCGTTGTTACTTGTCATATATATATATATATATATATATATATATATATATATATATAGCATTTAGTTAGCATATATCCGTAAAAACATGAAAACATGTAAGGCATGTAACATAAAACAGAAACAAGCGCGTTAAGTTTACTGGGCATGCAGAGCACACAAAGCAACATAAGGCATGCAAGGCATACAGAGCATACACATCATGCAGAGCATACAAACATACTATTAAAAGCATATGGAGCATACGTAGCATGCAGAGTATACAAAACATACAAAGCACACAAAGTATACAAAGCACAAAGTACAAAGCATACAAAGCAAATACAAAGCAAAGCAAGTTAACAAAATATGCAAGGCATACAAAGCAAACAAAGTATACAAGGCATACCAAGCATACCGGCATACAATGCAAAACAAAGCATACAAATCATGCAGGCATACAAAGCAAACAAAGTAAACAAGGGATAACAAGCATACATATCACACAAAGCAAGCAAAGCACACCAGGTATACAAAGTATATAAAGCACATAAAGCATACAGAGCATGCTAAGCATCCAAAGCACACAAAGCTAAGCAAAACTAACACTATATAACATTATAGTAGAAAATGAACTTAAAACTAAATGATGTTATGCTTCCTTGCTGTGGAAATCCCATTCAGTCTACAGCGTTTGCACCTACAGATTTTTCCATTCCATGTCCCAATTAAAGTTTTAAATTGCGAAAATTTTTCTTAAATCTTCTGGTAGTGAGTTCTGACTGCGATGTTATTGGCATCGCACCGGAGTGCGGCGACTATATATGTAGTGCATTTTTTTTCGCTTTTGGGAGGAGAAGTTATTTTACGGATCAATGTATATATTTTTGTTTTAAGAATATCTTGCATAGTGGTGATTTTTTTGTGTAAATTAGTGTAAATAAGTACTGAATTTGTGCCTATTACATTGATTACAACATTTATTGCCAATAATGCAAAGCAAATTGTTTTAATTAATAACTGATCCACAACTGATCACAGGGGAAAGATCACAGGGACTGGGCAAATACGCGAAACTTTTTGGTTTTGTATAAACACAAATGATGTTTTTTGTATAAAAACAAAACATAATCAAAATATAGTTATTTTGTGTTTTTTCTAATTTGCTTATTTAATGGAGAATCAATATAGTACGATATTCGACGACCTGTCGCGCAAGCAAGTTTATTGGAAGGCGTAGTGGTACGAAAACGTACAATGTATTAGTTTATTAATAGACATATAATAACGATCGCTATACACAACTTCACCAAATAGCAGCACATAAGTGAATGTCAGCCGGAATAGCTCAGTTGGGAGAGCGTTAGACTGAAGTTGATTACGCAACAATCATCTAAGGCCCCCGGTTCAATCCCGGATTCCGGCACGAACGGAAGAGTTCGGCGGCTGACATTTTTTTCAGTCAGGTTAATAAATATAATGAAGCTTTATTTTATGTAGACATTTTAAAATCCATTTTACTACAATTGGACATTTTTATTAAAATTAATGGATGCAACGTGGTGACAATGTTAATTAAAATTGCTTACATCACTTAAATATCTTATAAAAAATACACGTGTTTTTATATTAACAAATAAATGCAAACAACACATCTATTATCCATGTATTTTTATGGTTGTCTATCATAGGCCCTAAGTACTATCCCTACCACATATAGAGCGCGAAGCGCGACACGTATTATTGATTGTAACAATGAGTTGCGATAAAGGAAGCAGCCGCTTATCAAGGAGGAGCTGTGTCCCAGCAACCCGTTTCCCTAGAGTCAAGCACTCCTCTGAGTTTTTTTTTAAGAACCACATATACAGCGCGAAGCGCGACACGTATTACTATCCAGGTGGTATGGGCGCTTTAGCATTATCCGACCATTACGTCCATAGTTATCTTCCTTAGAATTTGAGAATTTTTGAAATCCTTGTTCGAAGTCCAAAATTTTCATCCGATTGTTTCCAAACTTGCACAGGTTTTTTTTTTATCAATGAGGACCCAACCCAAACTCTATATGAGCAATATTGGACCATAAGTCCAGAATTATGTCTCTTTGAATTTAAAAATAAAAGTGAAAAACTGGTTGGTTAGGTGATTATGTCATCATTTTTCATCACATTCTTTCCAAACTTACAGTGTCTTCATACCAATGAGCATTTTACCTCATTTAAAATGAGAAACATTGGGACAATAAGTCCAGAATTTTTTTCTATTAAATTTGACAAAATAAACAATTTCCACTTGTTTAAAAGATTTCACAACTTTCGTCTGAATCTTTCCAAACTTGTTAAGTGTTTTATATCAGTATTACTCGAACCCTATTGAAAATGATGAATATAGGAGCAATAAATCTATTATGATCTTTTACTGAATTCCAAAGTATTCAAATGCAGCTTCTTTATGCAAATTACAGTTTTTATTCAATTTTTTTTCCAAACTTTTACAGTGTTTTCATATCAATGAGTACTCAACCCCTATCGTAAATGAGCAACGTAAGAATCAGTTCAGAATCATCTCCCCTTGAAGTTGAGAAAAATATGAAATTACGCTTACAAGATGAAGCAGATTTTTTTAAATTCTGTTCTGTTCCATTAATGAAAACTGCACACGGATGCCAGTAAAAAAGGAAACCAATGTAAATAAAATGAACTATGAAATATTTGTGGGTTACAACACAAAATCATAGATAATGGTTATTTGGGGGTTATAACACAACATCATAAATATTGGTTATTTGGGGGTTATAACACAAAATCATAGATAATGGTTATACCAGTATCTTTTTCTATTTTGTTAAAAATTATCGGCCAATATATTAATATTTACAGTAGAAAAAAATCGTTCCATGTAACTTCATTGAGTGACTTTTACACTGAATTTCCCGACGCCCTTTGATGCTTTGCATCAATACTTATCTTGTTACACTCTCCAATGACAGCGAAGTAATGTAAGCTATCCACTGACTTCGAAGCATAATAAAGCTGCCCACTAAAAGCAAAACAACGTAAAGCTGCCCTCTGACAGCGAAGATAATGTTATCTACTCACTAACAGCGAAACGAACCCCAAAGCAAAAGTAAGCTATTCACTGTCATTGACACAAAAGTAAGCTATTCACTGTCATTGAAGCAAATGTAAGCTATTCACTGTCATTGAAGCAAAAGTAAGCTATCTACTGCCATTGAAGCAAAAGTAAGCTATCCACTGCCATAAGATACTCTCTGACAGAATAATAAAAGTAAGATGCCCACAGACGGTACGAGTAGCGTTGCACTGATGGTAAAGAAAAAGAAAGCGCTCCACTAATGGCAAATTATGAAATACATCTCAACTGACGGTAACGTACGAGAAAAATCTGAATTGACGATAAAGTACGAGTAAGCGCTCCACCGACGACTAAATTCCGCTTATGGTAAATTGTGCTCGATTTGTCATAGTCGGCTCGGGTACTACTTACTTGTACCCCGGATACTCTTAAGTATATCAAAATGTACCCCGGGTACGGAAAATATACTTACACGTACCCGGCCAATTTAGACTGTACCCGAGTTGTATTTACACCAAAAATCCGATTGCGTAAAACGCGCTACGGAAAACGAAACACAATTCTCTTTAAAAAAAACCTGCGTCAACATGCTTTTTTGAGTAAGAGTTTCGATTATATAGAGGCACTTTTACAGAATATTGACATAAATATAAACACAATTAATTTGAAAAAATAGCCGACAACGACCAATTTAGCATTATAGTTCCTAGGTACGTTTCAGTATATTTTCCGTACCCCGGGTAAGAAGTCTGCGTTCGTGGGTGTGAAGAGCGAAAAATACTATTTGAACCTAAATAGAACGGAATAAGGCGCAATTTCACCAGAAAAAAAAACAGCGGACAATCGAAACAGCAGCACGTTTCTATCTCTAGAAGCAGTTTGAAGTGGCGGGATGCTCAACCGGTGGTCTGTAGTCAACACGCATAAAAAGCACACCTTTTTAAGTCGAATTAATTGCGTGATTGTGGTATCATTACACCGATTTGAGGAAAACAGAAAGTCTTAAACATGTTCTTATCTCAGGAGTAATCGCCATTTCACGCGTGATTTAGAACGAGACATTCAACAGGCTAAGTTTCTAGCACGTGCCCACGTGTGTTTAATTTAGCAGCGTCTTAATTCTTTTTAAATGGCATGTAGATAATGGAATTTTGTAATTTAATAGGGTTTGTCAAGTTTTCAATTGCCAATTATGATCCTAAATTTTCCGTTAGATTTATTTCATGTTCAGATAATGCGTTGCGATTACCTGGATTTAATGATGCATTGTTTTTTTTTACCTTTATCTTAATTGTCCACCATGCGTCTGCGTAATTGTCTATTCGAAACAAGCGGTTGACTAAGCGTTCCCTTAATCTTCTAGAGTTTAAATTGATTTGGGAAACTGAACTACATAAACAAATCATGACTAATATTTCCCCTATTATACGCTTGTTGTTGTTTTGTTGGTTGTGCTTTTACAAAGATATCGAGTTATGTTGCAGCATACTACGTGTAATTACATGCATTGCATATGTTCGGGTGTGAAACTACGTGCATTTTAACGCGTATGTTAATATGCGAGTTTCATTTGATGTTGAAATGTACAGCATATGCTCATTTAAGACCAATTTATTTAAAACATTATTATAGAAATAGACCTAGTATGTTTAAGTTGATACAACTGTTTAATACAAACAACAACTCTGAATTGTTTATGTTAAGTAAATATATATCTGAAGCTTTTAAAATTCCCAACGTAGCATTGACGGATTTATAACACTGGTCATTGTATACAAGACTCAAGACTAGTCATTGAAAGAATACATTACAATAACAGCTAGTTATTTGATTATAAGCTATCTTTGTTCCAACAATACATATTTATTACCATATGAAATTAATCATTGTACCAAATAAGCATAAATATTGATTGTAAGTTCATCCTGTTAAATAGATTTGTTAAATAATGACCCATACTTCATTGTATAATCTTGTTGTATTAATTATTATATGTATGCGTATATATATAACACAAAAAACTTTAAAGTTTACGTGAATAAAATATGTTCTGTTTTGTTCTGTTCATTTAAGAAGACATCCTAGTTTAATACTTCACACTCGGTGTGCATTGAAGCCAAACTACTCACCGGTCATTTATTAAAAAAGTGTCTAATTAAAACATAAGACATTTGCAATAGAAGATTTCTTAGAGTTGTATGTACATATGGTTCTGTGCAACATAGTTTTAGGGGCTGTCCGTACGCAACGGGTTTTAGGTGTTACCAGCTGTAACCAATACATGGTATAATGTGTGCATTCCGAAGTTTATGAGGTCCTTTCAGAGCCAGAGGTTACATTATGTGTGGACCCGGAGTGTGCCTAGGCACTTACCTATTCAGCTTACTAATCTCACGAAAGTAAGGACGAATTTTGAATTACAGCTGCAATATCCAGCTATATCGTTGTTACTGAAAGAGTTAAAAAAATATAATGTGGTCTTGTGTTGTGGGGGAAAGAAAGAGTATCCGCGGAAGAAACCTTACCTTTCCAGAATAGTGACCACCAACCAAACTCACATGCTGCCAGGAACGGGTATTGAACCCGAGTCGCCTAGGTCAGACGCGAGTAATACGTTGTACAACCAATCCTCGAATTTAATTACAAAAAGCTATATTTTGCATTATTGAATACAATATTGTCATTTAAATGGCAACTCATCTTAACATACACCTTCTAAATAAAGATCGATCGCAAATTTTCAAAAGAAACTTTATTGCACAGTTTATCGCTGAAGTCCGCCTGAAATCACCGGAATGTCGGGAGAACGTTCATACTCTCAATAGGAGGCCGTGTCGGTTTATCAACGGTCAGTGGGAGTTTGCGAGATAATTTATTTTATATCACTGGATCCCTGGGCGAGGGATTCAGACAAATTTCTCGAGTTACGGCAACGTCACGGTTGTCTGTCACTGCGCTGTCAGTACGTGAAAAGGAGATATCGGAACGTGATGACTGAGTTATAGAGAATACTATGTTAGTGTGATTGTGTATTTAAATTTATCCCACGAGTGAAGAAAGGTTTACATGGCGAGGCTTGCCGAGCCTTGTAAGCCTTTCTGACACGAGTGGGATAAATTTAAGTACACCATCACACTAACATAGTATTCTATTTATCCTACAATATTGTTTTATTTAATTTATTCCTAAAATAAAAGCAAAAACACATTAAATTGACTGAATCTTACATTGCGTAGTAATATTTATTGTGATCTTTCCTGTTTACGGAAATCGAAATAGTCCTTAAGAATTCCACGCAAAAGAAAAGTAACGAGACAAAATATCGCTATACGCCTCGATTCAAATTTAATCAGCGTTCCAAATGTAACACACTCAAGTAGAACACAGACGGTTGTGTTCAAACTACACTTCTTGTTTCACCACTGTAAGAAACCAAAAAACAAACATGGCTCCCGCCATTTTGAAATTTACAAAATGTGTAGACACATACCGTGGCTACGTGAAGCATGATTCAGCATTTATTCCCGCCGATATTGTTAATTTTAGTCCTTAAACAACTCTTCTTTTTACACACTTTATACTTCCTTACATAAAAGTATTGTTCTACTCACCGAAGTTGTAGAATAACCACGTCCATGTTTATTGTCGTAATGTTTAATTTGCCTCAATGACGAGTTAAAATTCTAGACAAATTTCTTCATCGCCATCCATCTTTTCCATTTTAAAGCACTGGATGTAAGCAGGCAATTATTTGTGGATAGACATTCTTTGATCGACTGACAAAGGAACGACTAAACCATCAAAGAAATTACCATTTTAATTCGACATCGATTTCCTTCGAAAAGTTAAAGAACAATTCACTGACACTTTTCTTAAATTTAATCCATCAATTGTTCAACAAAACATCGCGTTATTCTAGTACATTCGACATTTTAACTAAATCGAAAATGCAGTCTCACCAGTTTCTTTTTAGTTTTATATCCAAACACTGTGTTTTTCACATTCATAATATTATAATAATCCATCGTAAGCACACACACTCGTAAACTCGTTAAACGACTGCGTACCCAATGACCTAAATGACGCAATCAGGGGTGAAAGGCCAAAAAAACTAGTCCCTACGTAATGTTCTTAAAATAAGTGTGGAAGAAACCTGATCTAAACATAATCTTTTCTTTATGAGTCGTATTTGTTCTATAAAATCATTTAGCTGTATGATAAATGGATCTCTGGACAAAGAAGATTGTTTGTCTTGTCATGCAAACAACTAAGAATTATTATCTATGTTAAGTTGTTTTTCAGTTAATTAATGGCGCAATTGTGTAAGCCCTTCACTTGCCGAGTTGGCTTAAAATGGCTTTATAGCGTAAAACTACAACACAATTATCGTTTTCAAGATCCACAATTGTTTTGCACATAAACATGTATGGCTATATGACAGTGTCTTGTCGTATTATTGCCGACGCTGTTAGAACACGCAATCATGCAATATGAATGAAACTATCTTGGGTGAAATGTCAAAAAAATACATGACAATATACATTGTCCCATAGCGACTACAAATACACATACGTTTAGATTAACATATATTTACAACGCAAACGGCGTTTATTTGCCTTTAAGCCTAGCCTGTGTTTGAAAGTTTCATCATTCCCCTGGCGATTTCTCAGCTGCGCCGCTTCCATTACCCGCCTTCGGAGTTCCGTAAAGTGTCTGTAAAGTGTCAGATATATCATCTAATGATCGACTTAAATTGCTACCAATTAACTTGGCAAATTAATTATGGCCACTAATTGCTCAGATAAATGCTATAACGAGGCAGACCTCCGCGTGCCACTGGTGATCACGTGATATGCTAATTAAGAGCATCAACAATTACCGGGAAGCATAGTCTAAAGGCTGGCTGCGTGAACATATAGAAGAATATTTTATTTCAGTATCAGTAGGCCATAGGCCCATGTGAACATACAGATATGTACATAAACAGTAATGCAAGTCACGTGACACAATGAAAAAGAAAAAGATGTGTTGAAATAAAACAAGAACCAATAAATGTATAGGAATGAGTTGTGCTTAATAATTAAATATAAAAGAGATGCCGATTAATAATACGAGCAGAGGCAAAAGGGGGAGGTTATCGGACAAAACGCAAATATGCGGGAAAGGTGTATACAATTAGGGAATTATATACATGTTTTGTCTTGTGGGCTCTATACGTGTAATTCTGTTCGTTGAATTTCCAGGATTTAAGCGAATCGTATAGATACATTGTTTTATTTATTATTTTTTTATAGGAACAATTGGTCTCTAAACAGTTATATTAAAAGTATGATTAAACTGCAATGGCAAAAGTATCAAAACATATATGATACGATGAAAACAGTTTCCTTCATAAACGATACATTAGAAAAGAATATGTAAATGGTTCCATGTTGCGAGTGTTCGTAAAACACTTGTGATAAACATAGTCATATAAACCAATACAATTTAGTTTCTTTATCACGTCTTTTAAAGTCCACTTTTAATTTCTTCTTCACGTAATTTTGCAATTGGGTATACCCTGTTTCCCATGTAATACAACCATTACATATTTTTTTTTTATCCCATTTTCACCGCGACATTGACGGTATAACACGTTGTGGGATATACTTGCTTGTATTCAACACTGTGGAATATACCTGTCGCGTGCACGGACTACTTTTTAAATGACGTCATGCGATATGCGCTAAAATTAGGTCGATATTGTTTGGTTCATTGATCGAATTTTAAGGTCACCCATTAGAAGAAAATGTGCACATTTTGCAGAAAAACATATATCTGACATATTCACCAAAAGAAATGTTGAAATAAAATATTAAATTACACGATTTTTGTTTTGTTATTTTTTTATTTATAACAAAGTCGACAAAACTTAAGCTTCAAAATTATACGACCTTCAACCTTTAAAACTAGTCATATGACATAATTTTTCGCCATCCGTATAATGAATCAGCTGATTGATGGCGTCATAAAATGGCATACTTGTTGCGTCATTTTCCTCATTTTTTTAACGATTTATTATAAACGCGACTTATTTCACATTTTTTCTACATGTACTGTATGTCGACATATCTGAATTGTCAATTGATCACATTTTCCTTATTTCGTGTAATGTGCATTGCTTATAACCAAAGCATATACTTTTGACATTTAACTTAAATATTAAGAATGTACAACAAGCCATACACATATCGCACAGTTCATGAATAATCTGCTATGTTTGCTTTCCTATTTAATTCACGTTAGGCATAGAGCTGTGTAAAGTATAAGATGGTAAAAATAGCACCACACTGGAATTGGGAACGTCCCATTTTGTACACGGGTATTTTCTACTTATTTATCTGTTGTGTACTGGAATGTTTTCCATTCTTTGTGTATTTGTATATTAAATTATTTTCTCGTACAATAAGGGCATTTACCATAGATAAATAAAACATTGTGCAAGTTTAAACATAATTATGTTTGTATGCAGAAATCTGCAAATGCAACCGAGTTTACCAACGGCTATTATTAGATAAACTGCTCCGGTTCATTTGAACAGCAGTAATGTAGAGTACATGACGTAGCGTGTGACGAAGAAGAAAGTTTATCGCGTTCATAAACTCATTTGAATAAAGTGATAGAATGGCATAAGGGTCTTTATTTAACTATGCTAAAATAATTATTAAAGACCCTAGATGCAAAATCGTCAATTATTGAGTTAAATGGATTATTAGATGGATTTTAAAGGATAATTAAAGGTAAGATACTAGTTCTTACGTGTTTTGATTTTTGTTTGTACTTTTGTCGTTCCCTGTTCTCGGGGAAATGATTTTAACATGGGCGCCATTGATGCATCGGATCACACACGGCATACCCATAACATTTTATAAAAAACACGTTCTGCGCGTCCTTAAATTCGTCCGAAGTCGGAAAACGTATTGCCCTGTATATTTTGTCAAATAAAGTGTCAGTCGCTGCAATTGTCTGTTTACTCGTCAAAATTGTCAAGGTCTTCGATAGCTAAAGAAACTTCAGCGTACAGTTTATTTAGTATTGAAAGACCTGTACAAAGTCGCGCCAGTCAAAAATCATAAAAAGCGACATAAAGTTATGGTAGCCAGAACTAGGTCGTCGATGGTGTACATGTATGTTGACATCGACAGCATTTTGTCAGGAGCAATCGCCGCCATATTGGATTTGATCATTTTCTTTCGAAAATAAAATGAATTATAGTAAAGTAAAATCTTCTTTTCGCGGTCGTAATGTGTTAAAATTCGCATACTGCGTAAAATTGAATGTAGGCATATGGTGATATTTTTTACTTGTTTTACAGTTTGTGTGTGAATTTTTTAAAGACTATTTTGCGTACCAGAACAAATACATGTATATCACTACGCATGGTTACATTTGTTAGATTTTAAGCGCTTTTATGACTGAATTAAAATTATTGTTAAGGTTATTAGATCTATTTATGTTAAATGTCACGTTGAAAAAATCAAATGGGATAAATAGAATACTAGGATTAGCGTTGAATACAGAGAAGTTTATGTTGCTCGGCTCGAACACCGAAAGCGCTCGCCAAGGCTCGCGCTTCCGGCGTTCTAAGCCTCGCAACATAAACTTCTCTGTATTCAACGCTAACCTAGTATTCTCTATATATTACACATGTGTAATACAACATTTGTAAGCATTTTCATTGGCTTAGTTTTCGTTTATTGACCAATCGCATTTTGTTATTTTGCTGAAATGACGTTGCAACGTCAAATGACGTCACGAAACTTAAACAACATTCGGGATTAATCATTATGTTTGCGTAAATATTTATTTAATTTGCTAATTTTAAAGCATGTGATAAAAAAGATCTGATACTCGTTTTCATATCATACCATATTTTATAACACTCGTCCAGGAAATTCGTTAGTAAGCTCGCCAAAGGCTCGCACAATTCCTGAACTCGTTTAATAAAATATGGTTTGATGTGACAACTCGTGCCAGATTCTATATATATGTATAATTATTAAAATTGACGTTGCTCACAATATTTAAAATGCGATTTATTATAACAAATATATGCCATGCTAAAGGTAATGGTTACGAATCAAAATAATTACCTGCTCCAGTCCACGTTTTACCGATTCTGAGTGCGTTTCATCGCTAATTACGGATTCCCAATTCTTGTCAAGCTTTATCAGCGGCTGTATCATGCCAACAGATTATTCATTTCTCTTAAATTCTTCGACAGAAACGAGCTAGTTTTGCCATTTTACTGCCATTTATCATGTCCTTTGCATTTGGGTACCTATAAAATGGACCAAACGGTACTAGTGCTTCGCTCATCATCTTTAATTAAAGATACAATGGTGTTGTTTTTTTCGCAAGATTTAAATAAATCGAATAGCATTATATCTTATTTTCTACTGGTAAATGTATTTATATTTTCGTAAATTTGCCTTAAGTTATTCGTCCACGGAAAGAATATTCATAATTAACATCTTTTATAGAACAAACATCGGTAATTCACGTAGTGGACACTTTTTTGTTTCATAAAATGACAGTTATATAATCGCTTACAGACATACATTTTCATATAATTTAAAAGTAAATAAACACAATCTTACAACTTTAATTGTCTTTAATACAACAATGTCTTTTTATAAAAAAATACTTCAATATTCAAAAAATGCAACTACTATTGGTTTACAATAATCCCATATAATTACAGATGTACCGGGTATTCTCATTACAGATGTACCGGGTATTCTCATTACAGATGTACCGGGTATTCTCTTTACAGATGTACCGGGTATTCTCATTACAGATGTACCGGGTATTCTCATTACAGATGTACCGGGTATTCTCATTACAGATGTACAGGGTATTCTCATTACAGATGTACCGGGTATTCTCATTACAGATGTACCGGGTATTCTCATTACAGATGTACCGGGTATTCTCATTACAGATGTACCGGGTATTCTCATTACAGATGTACCGGGTATTCTCATTACAGATGTACCGGGTATTCTCATTACAGATGTACCGGGTATTCTCATTACAGATGTACCGGGTATTCTCATTACAGATGTACCGGGTATTCTCATTACAGATGTACCGGGTATTCTCATTTCACAGATGTACCGGGTATTCTCATTACAGATGTACCTGGTATTCTCATTACAGATGTACCGGGTATTCTCATTACAGATGTACCGGGTATTCTCAAAATGTTTTGGTGCATATTAAACTGCCAGAGAATAGTATTCATGCGTGATGCTAAATATAAAAAATTAATGCGTATACGGGACGAACACACGAGTGAAATTATAATCTAAATATACAGATTTTTTTTTAAATTCAAGCAACCCAAGTTTAATTTAAAGCTGCCCTTTACACGTACATAATTAAAGCAACATTCGAACATTAACACATTCATGCCTAGCGTCCTGAAAAAAGGACATTGCAAACAGCGTAGACCCAGATGAGACGCCGCATGATGCGGCGTCTCATCTGGGTCTACGCTGTTTGCTTAAAGGAATTGTAGTAATAATATTCTAAATATAGAAATAAATAAACCAGACACCCCTACTTTTGGAAATAAATTGATCCAATTTAGAAGGATGGGAGAGTCCACTGGGCATAAATGGGTTAAAAACAACACTAGTCCTTATCGCGGTATGCCGATTTTATGATTTGATTAACTCAGAATAAAATCAGAAACACTACAATTTTATTTTATAAATAAGCAGGTAATATCATTTAATGAAATTTATTAGGATAGTTTATATTCATCTTTGGACGCTGAAATGAAAGATAAAAGGACCTGCGCTTTATGATGACATATCTTATTCGTGTTCACTTAATTTTATTGCGCAGTCCACTTCTGTGCTCCTTCTCACTTCTGTAACTGCGCTCATAATGCCAAGATTTCTCTGCCAATTTTGTAGTTTATTCTATAAAAAATAGAGATGATAAAAACTGCTATTCGGTGGCAAGATAATTACCATTTGAAATGGAGATAGTTTGTTCTCAACTGCAACAGATATTTATCCACATAGAGCGCATTACTTTCTCTACTAATGACCGCTAAGACCGCTTTATTAAGTCGTCAATAGATGGAGGCCTGAAATTACAGTACACGTCATTTGAGGGAGCAATTTAGAGAGAAATGATCTGTAATAGTCGCTTATAAGATCTCCACAAAACGTTTCTCGTGTTTTGAGCACGCCATAGATTTCCGATTATCCCTTTAACATGATCTCGACGAATTGTCAGCGCTGGAAATACAGATGAGCCTTGATAGACGGGACGCCGTTCAATGTACCTTGTCGAAGAGCAAATGGTCTACTTAGATAATATCCTCCGCGACAGCCTTTCACGTACATTCATAAATAATCCGAAGACTATATACATGTTTTTGCATAGTATAAACAATTATTTTGAACATGTATGTATCATAACCGATGTAAAATAACAAACATAATGTTGAGTTCACATGCATATAAATGTACTTCTTTTGATAAACCTTATATGGTTTTATTTTTATTTATAACTCTAAGGTAAAATTAATTATAATATAAAATACAAATATTTGGCAAAGACTCAATATGACCAAAACTAACATAGCAAAAATGTCTTAAATATTTTATGTAATGAATTATGTAAATTTGTAAAGAAACTTCAATCGTACTTAAAATGGTGTTCATAGTTAAAAAACCTTAAAATATACTATGCAAGACGTCTAAGTGTTGTTTCATTTGTCGATTTCAATAAATTGGATCATGTTTGTATTTTTCTAAAAAAAGTATCTACATATATATATAATTTTATATACGTTTTTTTGTAAATCTATAAATATTGGACATTCTAGCAAAATACGGAAATCATCCTCATTTCAATTTTAACATTTCTTTCCAATGTCATGAATTGTATTCGTCTTCTTCGGAATAGCCTATATATAGCTCTATCTAACTCTATCTGTAATTGGTAGCGGATCCGTGGTCTAGTGGTAACACACTGGCTTCACAAGCCAGAGATCGCTGGTTCGATCCCCCGCTGCACCTAACCTACTAACTCGTCTTTCGCATGAGACGTTAAACCGAGGTGCAGTGTACTAGGTGCTATACACCGGGCACTTAAAGACGCAGGGTCACCTCTGCAACGGGGTGTCTCCTGTATCTTGCACTATCCCCCGTAACCAACTAACATGTCTTTCTGGGGGCGATGGCCATATGGGAGACAATCCCGGTGCACTCGATAAAAAATAATGAAGAAATATCTGTAATTGGTAATCATTCATATACATAGAAAATAACAAGATCTTTCACCCAATAAATTGGGAAAATATAGATATTAACTTCATCTCTTAATTTAATGAAGAAGTATTATTCATGGACTTAAAAACGTAAAATTATGTAATTTTTTTCTATAACCATGGATTGCTAAGTTTGTAAATAATTCAGTGTTGGAAAAATATAAAATTACATTTAACTTTTTATGTTCTTTTTTTAAACGCATTTTTATTGTTGACAAAATTATGGTACACACGGGTTGTATAGTGTATTACTCTATATATTTATTTTTTGATAACAGATGATATAAAGCATTTTATGTAAATATATGGCATTTGAAACAAAAACTTTAATCTATTCTATTGTCAAGTTATACATTAGCTTATATTTATTTAAGATCTGTACGTAATAAGGATCCGGTCTTATGGCTGCAAATAGATATATAAATAAATTTCTTTTGATGGAAACTTTAAAAAACTAATAAGGAAAACACTTTCGTTTTAAAATTTAAACTTTTATACTTTTTATCTAGTAAAGTAATATACATATGATTCAATATTGAAGTAAAATTAAGTATGTAAACAGTAATTTAAAATGAACAAGATAAAGACTTATGAACTTTATGTTTTCGAAAATTTCATGGATATTAGCGTTAGTTTTCCTACGGAACGGTCACTATCGGCTCCAGGGTGAGCGTTTAGACGAGGTCCACTGTACCTTAATAGCATCACTCGATCATGATAAGGGCTCGGCGGACAGTGATCAAAGATGGCTTTTAAATAAAATTTCACAATAATTAGGAGCCTCCGACAGTTTTCGCACATTAGCAATAGGCTGTAATATCAAATGGCACGAAATAAAATGCTTAATTCGCGTCTCATTTATTTTCCATTATCTCCATGAAAACAAACTATAGTTAGATGTAATGCCCGTCGTAAAAAGGACCTTTTCTGGGAATGACGTTTTAACACGGATATATCAGACACAAACGCGGATTGAAAGTTGCAAACGTTCAAAGGCACTTCTTTTATTGCCAATGCATGATCGCTTAACGTGAATCATGATTTATCTCTAAAGATAAAAACTGATTCGTGAGTAACTTGTTATTAATGTAATCAGGGTAAATTGTGTTCTGACTTAACAAGCTGATTTAGATATTGAACATTATTTAAGCCTTAAACAGAATCATTTTTCAAATTTGTTATATAGCTTTGATTACTTGCTCCATAAAACTTTAAAGTAAGTTTTTATGTCATGTACAACGCAACACGACCGGAATCCGTTTTATACAAATGTTACAACATCGTATAGGAAGAAGTCACTAAGAACAGTGCAGTAGGATCTGCATTTAACGACATATGGTACTTTTAATGCAACATTCTTCGTGAATAGTTTAAAAGAAACTCAATCAATCGTGTTATTTTAAATACTTAAACTATCGTTGTATATAACATTACACTTTGAAATTGAATGTATTATGACCATTAGTCATGTTTGAATACCAGACTTCTCACTGGTTCATTTGTGTTGGATCATTTAAGTGTTAAACTTACGTAAAGTGTAAAGATTTAAATACAGCAAACTAACCTTACATTTTCCAAAAAAGATCTTTGTGAAAATTGTTTTTAATGGGCATTGTGCCGACCACAACACAAGCAAGAATTGGAATCGGCAAAATATTTTGGTACTTATTAAAGGTATCGTTTCTGAACATGAGATCACGTCGGTAACTAATAAATACATTGAGTAAGTAAAATCAGTTCCTTTTAAAAATCGATGAACAAAATAATTAATTCGCACCAAATACGTTCGCACATAAGAATTGTACAAGTTCACTTTCACTTATAACCCACTCGAAATTTCATGCATGTTTATAGCCCTGGTAACCCTCACTTGTTATATTACAATGTACACATCTATCCCAATCAACACGTGATTAACCCTTTCAGTGCGGGAACCGGATATTGAAGGCATTTGCAAACAGTTTGGATCCAGATGAGACGCCACAGAACGTGGCGTCTCATCAGGATCCAAACTGTTTGCTATTCTGATAGTATTCTTTGAAAAATATCGAAGAAAATGCTAATTTTAGATTTTCAGCAGACGACATTTTAGCAGACGACAAATTTCCCAGCATGCAAAGGGTTAACACAAGCAAGTGGGCCGTGCTCACTGAAGAAGGGTTTCAGGCATGTGCGTTACGTGTCGTCCCAGATTACCCTGTGTAATCCGCACAAGCTAATCAGGAACGACACTTTACGCATATACTTGATTTTTGCTAAGAAGGGAGTTTCTTGAAACGAAAACTATCAAAAGTGGAAAGATTCGTCCCTGATTAGCCTGTGCGGACTGCAAACGCAAATCTGGGACGAAACTTGATGCACATGCATTAAACCCCTTTATCACAGAGCACGGTCAAAATAATTTCACACTTAGCTTATCCATATTGGAACGGGTAATACATGTAAATTCGGCTGATAGACGAACGGACGACGTATGAACGGACACACACAAATACATGCAAAAAACTGTGACCACTTATTGATTATTGATTTTACAAACTAGTGAAATGCCTCATATAATAGAACTTGAAAAAATCATCAAACGTTAACTCCTCCTCGATCGAAGAACCCAAGCATGCACGAGTGCATTTAGAGCTTTAAACTATTTTTGCAAGCTCTTGTTTAATATGATCCCCGTTTTATCGTGTATTGAAATCTAGATAATATAGCGATGGGCTATAATTTCTGCTATTAATTACCATTCACATGTAACTCATCTTAAAATGGTATTTAAGCACGTAACAAATTGTGTTGTAGCCAATTACCGCAGCATCGTCGCAGCTAATCGTGACAGCATCTCCTCTTGCGGCAATATAACATGGCATTATGGGAATCGTCGAGTTGCTTTCACTAATTGAACCTTTTACAATTTATTTCGTTGTGTAGGAATCATAAACTCAATTCTGATAGAACAAATCGCTCCATTCAAATTTAAAAGTTGATTAAAAGTGAAAATCGTGAACTGAATGTTTTTTATTTGTTTAACTACTAGTATTTTTTTCATGATTTCACTTTAATGACGTGGCAGGAATATATATTTGCTATTACTTAAGGCGTGCCGTTGCCTAGTATCCATTTAAATAAAACAGTGAGCGTTAATTACATATTCGCAGTAGTTTACGCTTTATGTTTAATATCAATTTCATTTTATGAGGTATACAATTCTTATTTTGCTATGCACTGAACTAAAAGAAGTTCATAATAACTTGCAAGTGTTTGTTTGTCGTCGTGGTTGTTATTGATTTGTTATAATTTATATTTTAACCCATTTATGCCCAGTGGACTCTCCCATCCTTCAAAATTGGATCCATTTATTTCCATAATTAGGGGTGTCAAGTATATTTATTTCTATATTTAGAATATTACTTACTGCAATTCCTGTAAGCAAACAGAGTAGACCCAGATGAGACGCCGCACTATGCGGCGTCTCATCTGGGTCTACGCTGTTTGCAATGTCCTTTTTTCAGGACGCTTGGCATGAATGGGTTAATATAAAGTATCAAATTATTGCAGTTTTAAAAATCTTGTAAATTGTACTATCTGAAATTTTAAAATTATTACAAATTGAAATGATTTTATAATAATCACTTATTATTATGAAGTATTGATACTGCTATTTATGTTTATACGTATCATTTAAGTTTACTTTTTCATTGATCCCGTAAATGACCCTTTAAATGATATGAAAAAGTAAAAACTGACACACTATTATGTATGTTTGTTTGTTATTAGTCGACTTCTTAATAATGTACAGAGGTACATCTTTTCCGCCCTCGTCGTATGCTGGATCTTCGGAATTACCTTTGTAACACTTCAAGAGTGAGCCGTTTTATACATAAGCCCACACCGAAATCTGTATGTTAAAAAAACACGACTAAACACTTTAATTGTCTCAAAATTTGATTTCACGTCGCTTCTTAATATATGAATAACAAGCCAAGGCGTACAATGCCTTACATGTTAATCTCTTTTTTCATAACTTTTTCATTTGGATTGAATACCTTTTTCATTGGCACTATATATCTCTTCATTTGCATTGTATCCCTTTTTCATTGGCATTATATACCCTTTTCATTTGCATTGTATCCCTTTTTCATTTGCACCGTATTCCCTTTCCATTTGCATCGTATACTTGTTTGATTTTTCATTGAACATATATCTACTAATACTCTGTGACCATAAATATTGATATCTTCAGGTCCTACAGACATCCCAGAGTCTTCCTATCGAACGATTGAAAATGACTCAAACATATTAAATAAGTAAGGACAGATCATGGAGTCGAGTCTATATCTGATGCACAAACTTAAAATAAAGCTTGACAGCAAAGCGCTTGAAATGATATATACAGGTAGAACATTTATTCGCTCGTTAATTAATTGTTGGACAATTGCACACAAGCAGACAAATTAGAACTTGACAAATGTCAGTACGAAAGATAGCGCAGAATAGTAACCTTCAACCCAAAATATTTGGGCCGTGCTCTGTGAAAAGGAGGTTTGATGCATGTGCGTAAAGTGTCGTCCCGGATTAGCCTGCGCAGTCCGCACAGGCTTATCAGGGACGACACTTTCCGCCAAAACTTGATTTTTGCTAAGAAGGGAATTTCTTAAAACGAAAAATATCATAAAAGCGGAAAGTGTCGTCCCTGATTAGCCTGTGCGGACTCCACAGGCTAATCTGGGATAGTACCTTCAGCACATGCATTAAACCCCTTTTTCACAGAGCACGGTCCATTTCAGGAAACAAAAGGTGTAGATAAATAACGCAAAAGATTTACTGGAATGTCGACTTTGAATTCGTGTATTTATTACACTATATCGCAGATCAACTATTCTCGTATCTGCAGAGCAATTGTCTGTTGTTGACAAACGGCTTTATTTCTCACAGTTCCACAAGTGCTTGAAGATAATTATATTGTTTTGTGGGGATTAGAGCCAACGCGGATCTGTGGTTTCGTTATCTTGAGCGAGTTAGTTTCATTAGCATCAATTAGATACTCATCTTGAACCACGAACTGGGACCAAAGCTACTGTTATTATTTAGACAATAGCTCTTGTTTTCTGCATTAACATCAGAACTCTTTGAATGATTTTCAAGTATAAGATAAAAGTTGTAAAACTTACTTCGGATACTTGTCTAAGGACACGGAATGATGTAAATGACTGTTTACAATGGCTTGCAACGCATATTTGAATATTAAAATAATACAAAATATTCAAATATTGTCTGCTATATGAGTACACACTTCTTATCATATGTAAATAATGGTTTCAGTTCAGCACAGTACGCGTCACTATTGTCCCCTAATTACGACCATTCACTGGCGCCTATGGTTCTCGAATACTCAGGCAACATGTAGGTGTCTTTGACTTGTTATTCTAGTATTGCGTCAGTGACAGTATGCTGCTATTACTTATCCCTAAGTGCTGACAGAGGTGTATAATGATGCGTATAAATCATGATTAAGATCGAGTAAAACATTCTTTTCCTCTTTAATCATTTTGAAACGTGTAAACTCCGCCACAACAATAACATAAACTGCAATTGTACGATGATGCTCACAAAAGTAATTACGTATACATGTATTTAAACTTACTCCATTTAAATGCTAGTAGCTGCCTGTTTGTGTGTCTTGCTATGATAATATCTTAAAAATGCCCCCCCCCCCCCCCCCCCCATGCATCGTATTTGATATACATGTAGCTATGATAATATACTGTGCATGCCTGTATCTTATTACATGTTTTCTTATAATATATTTGTATCATGTATGTTAACAATGAAAAAAACACGCTCTCAGATCTTGATTACCCGGTACACATACATGTATATGTATATCTTGTAATGTTCGCATACTTTGCTAATCGTCGATATCTCTACTGTCTACTCAATTTGTGTGCATGCGATGCCTTATAAACTGAAATGAAACGACTGATCTTAATTTGAAAATTTGTATTTATATTGATAAGATAATTTACACATGCACTAGCAATGGTTAAACTTATACACCTTAATTCAACCATTTCCTGGTGATTTCTGTACTTAATGGTGACCAGCGATAATGACAGTTCTTAATAGATCGGCATTGTTTTCATTGCAACACAACCCGTCCTTTTATCGGAAGTTAATTGATCCCGATGAAGCTCTCTGGCTGACAGATACGGCCCACATGGCCATGGCTATCAGACTCGACACCGAACAATACAATTATCGCCCCGTATCAGCTGACAGTCGCAGAGGGTTCCGCAGATCGAGAAGGAATAGCTTTCTATAATAGTATTCGTAATTGCAAGCCGACAAAGACATTACAAGAAATGCCGTCGTTTAACAGTAACAGAGTACTTTTTGACGATGCTGCGAAGTTATCCTACCATGGAAAAATTCTTCACAATGGCGACCTATGTAAAAGACCGAGCCAGTCCGATTTAGATAGCTCGATTTTTCTAATCGGCAAACCTCGCTGATTATCATTGATAAAGGTATAGGAAGCTCAGTTATATTCAATTCATTATATGTCTATAGATCAATGAAACAACTATGCATTTTCTGTATTGTATTTGACATTTGTCGTGATTCAGTAAATTAATTGCGAATTAAAACGTGTATAATTAACTTTCAACGCAATCATGAGTGTAAAGAAAACGAATTATTTCGAACCTGCCATTTGTAAACGTTGTAGCGACTATGGTATATAAACAGCATAATAGCCGTATGACATCTGTGACTACCCAAAATGTTCGTACCCACATACACAATTGTGGTGATGTAGATAAACTTAAATAGATGCTTTTATATCAATCCTCTTCAAAAGCATCGTCACACCAGTACTGTCAGTACATTGATTTTGTAATTGGGTAATGCAATGCATGGCATAGCATATAGCACACGCTGATAACATTTGAACATAACTAAATAGCCTGCTGGTGTGGTTGATCATACAGTATAATGATTACGATACTCGGTGCTTTTCGTATAAACAACACTCAGAATAAGACCGTATAACAGCTACACAGAAAGTAGTCCCAACCCTTATCACGTCATAGTTTAATACACCGGGTAATACTCATTTCAAACGAACACAAGTGAGCAACAAATCTAAACAATTCTGTGTCGCTTTGATTTGTGGCCGTTCGCTTTGATGGATGGCTGTCTAGCAACTAAGGTTTACGCTATTGTGGTTATGCATATCTAGGTATTTATTGGTCGATAAACAATTTTTCATCGAAAATGATTTTTATAAATAGCAAGACTAAAATGGCGTGATTCATGTAACGGTAAGTGTTATTATAATTCAATTGTATTTATTGACAAACATAGACATAGAAGTGACACAATAAAAAAATCGAACTGCCTTACGTTTTATAAAAAAAAACACGCACAACAACATTGATGTATTTAATAATAAGAGAAAATTTTATTTAGGGTTCAATGTACTTTAATGTAATGAACACAGGTATCAGCATTTGAAGACTACACAAGTTGTGAGAGCAACCTTATACGGAAATGGGTCTTATGAAATATGTTGTCCACTGTAAGGTCACGCAAGGTTTAGTGGTTTCATAAGGGGACAGAAGAGCTCCCGACAGACTGTGCGGACGCACAGGCTGGTCTGGGGCTACGCTTGCCGCATATGTCATAAGACCCTTTACGCATGACACGGGACGTATGATGAATGCATTACATTACAATCTCAAGAAATCAAGGACTGGTTTAACTTTAATAAATTACTAGCATTGAATGAGAACAGCCCGGCATTGAATCAAAACTGCCCTGTATTGAATTATAACTGCCCGGTGTTTAATCAGAAATGACCGGTATTGGATCATTACTGCCCGGCATTTAATCAGAACTGTCCGGCATTGAAACATAACAGCAGGGCATTGAATCAGAACTGTCCGGTATTGAATCAGAACTGCCTGGCATTGAATCAGAACTGTCCGGCTTTGAATAAGAACTGCCTGGCATGGAATCAGAACTGTCCGGCATTGAATAAGAACTGTCCGGCATTGAATCAGAAATATTCGGCCTTGAATCAGAACTGTTCGGTATTGAAGAATCAGAACTGTCCGGCAATGAATCGGAACTGCCTGGCATTGAATCAGAACTGCCCGGCATTGAATAAGAACTGTCCGACATTGAATCAGAAATATTCGGCCTTGAATCAGAACTGTCCGGCATTGAATCAGAACTGTCCGGCATTGAATCACAACAATCCGGCATTGAATTTGAACTGTCCGGTATTGGATCAGTACTGTCCGGAATTGAATCAGAACTTCCCGGCATTGAATTAGAACTGTCCGGCGTTGAATCAGAACTGTCCGGCGTTGAATCACGACTGTCCGGCGTTGATACAGAACTGTCCGGTATTGAATCATAACTGCCCGGCATTGAATCAGAACTGCCCGGCATAAAATCAGAACTGTCCGGTATTGAATCAGAACTGCCCAGCAATGAATCAGAACTGCCCGACATCGAATCAGCACTGTCCGGCATTGAATCAGAACTTCCCGGCATTGAATTTGAACTGCCCGGCAATTTGTCAGAAATGTCCGGCATTAAATCAAAACAGTTGCAAAACTAGCATCTTCAAGAAAAACTCGCTGTTTGGAAAAACCGTAAAATATGTTGAACATTGACCGATTGACTTTAATTGGTGGAAAAACTCATCAAACTCAAGCAGTCATCGAGAAAACAATTTGATCGGCAACAAGCATTTAACACAACTGATTTGATTTATTTAACAGAACATTGTCATAATTTTGTACGCACAATACCTCATTCAGATAATGGATTTGAACAAAGGAAAATTTCTTGGTGAATATTAAAACAGAAATCGACATTGTTTATCATTTTCAAAGGCAAAGAAGACTATCAAAAAGATAAGTGTATCGCCCTTCACTTGGTTTAGCTGTAAATCTTGTAAATCTAATAGTAACACGTGATAATTTACCCCCAGACAGCGCTATCAGTTTTCGGAGTGGGAATTGCGTTTTGGAATCGAAACATTCGAGGAGAACCTTCACATTTGGCCAAGGCAAAAGTAAACAACAACAGCAATATAAAGACATTTACAAAGAACAATTACACTTACGAACTGAAAATATACCATTCAAAGCAAATTATACAATAAAAACAACGAAGACGGATTTTTACTTGTTTATTGTTTAATTGCTATCAATATGAAGACATTACGCACTTTTCATCCAAATGACCATTCATCGTTTTTATTTCATAATGCTACATTTGCATAATCTATATGGTTACTGAAAATTGCATTGGTATCAGTATTATTGTACATATGCTTTGTTGGAGTTTTGTTTAACCCATTTATGCATAGCGTCTAGAAAAAGTCCTTGGCAAACAGCGTAGACCCAGATGAGACGCCGCATGATGCGGCGTCTCATCAGGGTCTGCGCTGTTTGCTTCAAGGAATTTCTGTAAGAAATATTCTAAATATAGAAATAAATATACTAGACATCCCTTATTTTGAAAATAAATTGATCCAATTTAGAAGGATGGGAGAGTCCAATAGGCATAGATGGGTTAACTTCGGTATGATACATGTTATAAAGCTTCTTATAAACGAAAAATAGTTTCAGTGACAGCAGTGCTGTTTTGTTCTCATAAAAGTCAGACACTCACCATGAATTTTCTGATTTCCTTTTAAACATTATGTATCGTGAATTGATACAAGCAGTTGCAAATGGATGCTTTCTCAACTATTTTACTCAGCAATACTTTGTTCTTTGTTTAGCAATAGCAAGACAATTAAAACGCCAGTAGATCAAGTCGGTGTATTTTTCTCTTAATATCAAACGGAAGCCAATGCCTTTCCACCGGAAGCGGGTTGATGACTTGATAGCTATAGCATGTCTCGAGGAGCTGAAAGCACTAATAGCTAACGAAAACGCATACCTTTTAAATCTGCTTTATTTCTTAATAAATCACAATAGAGGAGAATCTATTGAGGTCCAAGTTTTCCTTAATTGTCTGATTTTGCAGAAGGACACGCCCACTTTGAAAATAGATAGCTCTGTCGGATTGCAAATTATCAAGTGTTAGCTTTTGAAAGAAGCGATTTATGAACCACGAACGATATAGTTATCTCCATTTTCGCGCGTTCTTGGCTGCGATTGAGATAAATGGATGCCAGAGGCTTCTTTAGAGTTATGTTGTGAACACTTTGAAAAACAGAATTGTCACGATTCTGTCGTCTCGTGTAGCTCCGTTGCGCACCGAGGTAGATACGTAGTTTTATAAAGGGCATCAATTTTGCACGTACGTAATTAAACGTTCTCTACAAAATTTGACCACGAGAGAATAATGTTGTTACGACCAGTGCGCCCTTAACGTATTATTGGGATATATGCTATTTACTACGCCAAAAAAACATATGGGCTCCGATCTGTGAAAATGGCGTAAAGTGTTGTCCCAGATTAGCCTGTGAAATCCGATCAGGCTAATCAGGGACGACACTTTCCGCTTGTTTGATATTTTTCATTTAAAGAAAGTCTCTTCTTTTTTTTTTTCAAAAATCAAATTTAGGCGAAAAGTGTCGTCCCTGATAAGCCTGTGCGGACTGCACGGGCTATTCTGGGACGACACTTTACGCACACGCATTTAACCCGCTTTTCACAGAGCGCGGCTCTTATTACTCGCTGAGGTAAACACGACTGGCATCCCTCGCTATTGTTTTGCGTAGTTTCCCTATGCATGTAAGTATGAAAGAACAGCCCCAACAACCAGCAAAATGATCGTTTATCATATAATTTCAGGTGATGTTTCAACGTTTCAACGTTTCATAAGTACGTAACAGTAAATAAAGTTGATGTATTATTCACAATTCAATGATGAAAACGCACGTGATAGTCGCGCTCTGGTCAGGCAATAACAACGACAAATCATGCGATATCGTTTGGCTTACTTGCATAAGACTTCAACAAAAATTGATTGATGATCAATGTTCAGTAGATTTGTATATTTGTTATGGAAATGAGAATTTTTTTGCTATGGAAATGAGAAATGTGTTTTAATTTTCAAAACGGAGAGAATCTCTTCCACTCTATATTGAGATTACTAATTATACATGTATATAATATTGTTTTAATCTCGCTTTCACCGTGTAGTACGTCGCTGTACTGAATGTAAGTCGTTGGGAGCGTTTTTATTTCTTTCTTTTATTAACCAAGTACTGGTTCTACCAAGAAAACAAACAAGAGAGCTTTTAAATGAGCAGTTTACTTTCGATGTAATCGATCTCAAATAAAGATTTTAACTCAATTAGATTTTTTCTTATTCGGATCGCTCGTGTTGAGAGCAAACTTAACGATTTCATAATCACTGAGAACCGGTAATAACACATTTGGAACTCGGCATGTCCAAATTAGATTGTGGAACTGTTAGTGATACCCATTAAATCATGTTTTTTTTTACAAAATACAGTATATATAATAAATGAATAATACTGGGTATAAAAAAACCTAAACGAATCATTTACAAGTTGACAAATCGAATGAGTCGATATATGATTGTTGTTGTTCTCTTAACAATTGCAAGAATACATTTTTATATTAATATATTGTTTTATTTAAACCAAGTTTGGCATGACGTAAGAACATAAGGTAAAACCAACAGGAAAATAATGTAGCATTTGGGTAAAAACTTCTTGTAAATATACCTTTATGACAATTCTTGTCTGAAGGTACAATTTAAGCCAGTCGAGTCGCGCTCTGTCAGGGGTTTGATGCATGTGCGTATATGATCGTCTCAGATTAGCCTGTGCAGTCCGCACATGCTAATCAGGGACGACACTCTCCGCCTGGACTGGATTTTTGCTAAGAAGAGACTTTCTTTAAACGAATTTTATCAAAAAGCGGAAAGCGGCGTCCCAGATTAGCCTGTGCGGACTCGACAGGCTAATCTGGGACGACACTTTACGCACATGTATTAAAGCCCCTTTTCACAGCACGGCTCGTTCTTGTCTACGTGTTCCTTATGTATGAATGGGTAAGGCCACGACGAAATAACAATTTTTTTCCGGCGGATTTTAGCCCCTACAAATTCGAATGAGCGAGCGAAATAAAAAAAATGTGTCCATATTATTAAAAAAAAAAAAATCTGCCAAAATTCAAAGCCACGTATCTGTCTAGTATTAAACTCTTAATACACTCATCCGGCCCAGTGATAGTTCGTGAATTTTGTGAGTGACTGCAAGAAACAACCCATGACTCGTGCCAATGGGTTTCTACTGCCACTCATGCGTAAAAAAGCTAATCGCATACTATTTTCTTGAACCTTTTCAGCCATTCTTTCAGCTGATATAATCAAAAGGCCTGTCGTTGTGATCATAGCCGACCAACCACAGCCTTAACATGTAACATAGCAAAATAGTTTATTGCGAATACATCATCAATAAAGTTGCCTTGTAAAAGATATCTTATAAAGATTAAACTGACATTAATTTTTGTAGCGAGCGTAATAGATCCCATCGCGGTTGTATCAGCAAATTAAAAAGTCGTTGTGGAATCAGCGACTTCCATGGGCAACTGAATTTTAAAGTAAAATGCATAGTTAATTATTAATGTTTTGAAAGTTGTTTTCACATTAAACATAATTCCCTTTGTGGCGCCAGAGTTTGGTGAAACTTATCAAGGTCGTTTCAATTTACAGACTTTTCAGAGGCTAGCTACTTATTATGTTTACTGCATGATTCCAAACAGAGATTACAGTTTTAGTTTTTATTAACCAAACAAACAACAACAACTTGCTCATCGGCGGTCGTTATACGACGCAATTAACGACACGTAAATAAGTCAGAATATCTTCTATTTACCCGTTTTAAGGTGGCAATATTTAAAATGGGAACGTTTACCGACAAACTCTTGAACAAAACCTTTAATATTAATGTCATAATCACAGTCTGTAAGAGCCTTATGTGTATGTCATCGATTGGAACAGAGGTATGTTTTACATAATTAAGATTGTCTTTAAACTATCAACCATTGCACTTTTCTCTGATCAGATATCTAATTATACCGGGATGGTATCTATATCAATTATTCCTTTTACCATTAACTTATTGATAACTAGGCTATTAAAAGGGTCTTCCGACAGAACGCCGATAAGGTACAACCAAATTAATCATTAGTTTGACGGAATCGGCCTGAATAAAATGAGCCGCTCTCTGTGAATAGGGGATTAAAAAAGTGTCGTCCCAGATCATCCTGTGCAGTCCTTTCAGGCTAATCAGGGACGACACTTTCCGCCTAAACTGGATGTTTGCTAAGAAGAGACTTTCTTTTTTAAAAATCATAAAAGTGGGATGTGTCGTCTCTGATTAGCCCGTGAGGACTGCACAGGCTAATCGAGGACGACGCTGTACGTACATGCGTTAAACCCCCTTTTCACAGAACACGGCCCAAATAGATGATGAGAGCAAAATAAACATATTTTGATTCCATTTTTTATTAAAACAGAGGCGACAAAATGTGGAGAATAAAAATATTTATTTGTCCATATTAATTGAACGTTTGTGCCAAAATCTTTCAAAGCTTCGTATATTGCCAATAACTTATTATTTTATAAAAATAATCCTACCCAGTTTTCACCCTTGAATTTCGAAGTGACTGTTGAAAACTACCCACGACTTGAGCAAATATGTAGTTTCTACTGGCACTCATGGGTTATAAACAAAAGGCAGCGTATATAGTTGTTTTAACAATGTCATGCTATAAGCTTTTAGACCTGAAAGCCTATCGTAAACAATCTAAGGCAACAATTTACACCGACTAACAAAGCATATTCTGCAAATTATATAAATAAATTAGTTTTCAGGATAAGTACTATTGTTGTGCCCCGCTCCAGGCGCATGTCTTATATCAGGTATGCGCAAGTCTTATATCAGGTATGCGCAAGTCTTTTATCAGGTATGCGCAAGTCTCATATCAGGTATGCGCAAGTCTTATATCAGGTATAATTAGTAGCTCACTTTCAGTAAACGGTTATGGCAGTGTGGCTTTATTTAAAATATAATGGTTATTTTTGTCCATGAAAATAAGTCAACCCAGACTTAAAATATTCAATGTAATTTATTGTCCAGCGAGGAACGTAAAAGAGTTACATCTTTGATGGAATATATTCTTTATTATTTACTATAAAGTAGTACTGAGCACATTAACTTACAATGTGTTAACTTGGCACCAGAGTTCGTAACAAAAATTCAGAATGGAGTTATACTATCAATGGAATCGAATCCTTGGCACAGAAAATCTGAGGTATATATACTTTTCCAGTGACACACTGTGCTCTGTGAAATGCACATGACGCAGTGTGTCATAGACATGAAACAGTGTGCCTGCAACAACAAAAATTGTGCCCGACACAGTTTTCTATGTGCCTTCTTAACAGGCGCTCAAATTGAATGTTCTTAAGTATGGACAATTTGTAATGTAAAAGCAACTTTAAAATATGCAAAAACATATAACAACATAATAAAACATCAAAGGAACGTTTTCTGCCATGAATTGGATTTATTTCAGCACTTTAACAATTAATTAAACACAAAATGATGCTCGATGACTTTAAAAGTCGGCTTGACAGAAGTTGCTTAGCAACGGGCACGGACAAGATGACTGCCGTATATATCTCAGAAACAATGTGAGTCTAGTTTAAAATTTAAAATAAAAAAGCAATGGATTTTAACAATTCTAACTGTTAAAAATTGGCAGAAATGTGCACAATAGGACTAAAATTTGCTACTTATTTTATATGAATTCTTAAATAATTACATTAACTTTAAGAGACAAATGCCTATCTTCAAACCGGAAGTAGGAACATTTTGACAATAACAATAGAGTAAAAATCGCAAGTATAAAGGAAAACTAATTCTAGCCTAAACATGTGATATAAGTGGCTGGTCTGTAACATATAAAATTGGTCAGCACTATTAATTATATGACCAGGCTAGGAAAAGCAACATGAATGAATGAACAATGAAAACAATTATGCGGTTGACAAGGAAATTCAGGTAACTAGTTTCAATGTAAATTTCGATTAACACTTAAATAATGTACTATGCACTGGGTTGTTACATCACCCCCCTGTCTTTTATGGCAAACTCCCGTTGCCATATAAATAGCATATTAGCAATGTAATGACAATGTTATATATAAAGTCCCTAAACCATCTGGAGAGTCTACTGTAATAATAGACGAAGAATAACAGTCATACATAAACATTAAGAACACTTTCGGTTGAAAAAAACAAAATGAACACTAACTGAGCAATATGATAAATGTCAATAGGTTTTTAACAAATGGATTATAGCAACTATGTTGACTTGGTTTACCAATAAACATATATGTTCATTTTTTTAACATGTTTTGCTTCCTTTTCATTGCCTCGTTTGGATTCGCCTTGCTTTCGCACTGTAGTCTCCAAGTTCTTTTTCGCTCGGCTGTTCCATTCAACAGCAGACACAAGTTTCCTAATCGAGCTTTCAAGATTCCTTTCTATTTGGAATAGCGCTGTTGCAAGAACACTAAGTTCACGGCGTGGTTCTGCCTCGGTCTGTGTACTTTCTGTCTTCACGGGTAGGCGCCTTGGCTCATCCAATAGTGGCGTGCTCAGCCTGAAAACGGACACTGGGACAGCAGGAGCAGGAGTCGTGAATTATGGCAGACATCCTACCTTGAAGATGAAACTGGCGTTGGCACATAATTGGGAAACCCCGTTCCCGACACAGATGTGGTATTCGCAGACACTGGTGTAGGCTGAAAGGCTGGAAATGTGGGTATTAAACAGGGGTATGATGCGGCTGGATATGGCGTAGAGAAAAGCTCTTGTAGCATTTCAAACTGTTCCCCATCTTCTTGCTCCGCGGTGACTGCTTTACTCGTTTCACACCTATGGTATTCGGGTCTTGTCGGGGTGTAAGGTAGGTTGGCAGCAAGAGGCGATGGAACAATAGCTTCTCCAGACACATTGGAGCCACGGTTCAGTAGGCTGGCAAGAACCTGCTGTGTCATTTTCAAACTGAACCAGATCACAGGAATCACTGCAGCCTTGCTGAGTCACCGCATAGTCCACACCCTCTTTCACAACCCTAGGGTGAGGGTTTTCTACCAGGAACCTGCTATGATCACAACCTCATTGCATTGCTGACATAAGCGCGTGTCTTCTATAGTCTGTGACAAGCTTTACCAAAGCCTCTCTAGTGGAACATCGATACAAGCACATTGAACAGTAAAATGGTGCTTCACTAAGTGCATAATGGTGCTTCTGCACATGGTAAACCATTCTGTATCTCTCATTTATATGTTCCCGCCCCATAGTCAGTATATTTGGTGAGACTCCAATTGACTGGTTTGGTGTGGCTCTGTATGCTCCAGCAAGGCATCCTAAGAATAAATCCCAGTCATCGCCCTCGTCAACCAGGTAGGCCTTAACCATCTTCATTAGTGTCCGGTTAAAGCGCTCTACTTGCCCATTACCTCTTGGGTTGCGAGGACTGGATCGTGTTTTCTTATTGACAAGTAGATTGCAAAGTTCTGCAAAAATTCTGCTTTCAAAAGCTGAGCCTTGGTCACTGTGAATAACTAAAGGTGTTCCCCATTGGTTGATCACTTCATTGAGGATCTTGTTTGCACATTCATCAGCTGTTTGACTTGGGACGGCAATTACCTCCACATATTTGGTGAAGTGGTCAGTCAGTACTAGTACATCCTTATTGCCTCTTTTGGTCCTTGGTAAAGGGCCCAGAAAATCAACTGCTAGTATGTCCCATGGTGAGCCTGCTTTGATATGACCCACTGGTGCTCTTGGCGTCTTTTGTGGCTTCTTATCGGATTCACAAATGTCACACCCTTTGATGTACAATGCAATGTCTGCCTTCATTTCAAACTAGTAGAAGCTTTGGGTAATACGATTGTATGTCCTCTTAACGCCCATGTGTCCAGCAGTGACACTGTCATGTGCGTCTCGAATCACTTCTTTTCGCAGTACTCTTGGTACAATTAACTGCAGATATGCATCTTGTTGATCAGCTTTCTTGAAGGAGCGGTAGAGGGAACCATTGACTAGCTTTAAATTGTCCCACAGTACCAAATAGTGGCGAATCTCACGGCTACACTCATTTGCTTCATGCACGTTTGGTTTTACCCCCTCAAGCATTGATCTGCGTATGAGGCTGATGTCTGCGTCTGCTTCTTGGAGTTTCGCGATATCTTCTTGTGCAAACTTTCCAGCCCACGACTTGAAGCATACTGAGTTTGAACCTCCAACCACAGGTGCTGTCTGTTCCTTTTCTGCTTCAGACCCGATTGCCCGGATTGGACAATTTGTTGTGGTTTTCCCACTATTTTCTTCTGCTTTGTCCAAGGCTGCGTTTTCATTACCTTTTGACAGGTCTGATTCGACCGTTGAGTGTTGACTGGACATCATCAATTCTGCCCTCTTTCTGCATTTGGAGCAGGGTCCACATTTCAATGGTTCGTCCATAACAACTTGGTCGCAATGGCAGTCTCGCGGATTGGGACACCGTGATAACCCATCACAATGCGCATGGCTTTTCCCAGGTCTGTAAACCACTCCAAAGTCATAGGGTGCCAAGATTTCCAACCATCGTGATATTTAACCACTCGGTTCACTCATGCTAAAAAGCCATACCAGCGCCTGGTGGTCGGTACGAACGACAAAAAGACGCCCTAATAGTTATTGTCTGTAGTATTGTTCAAAGAACACAACAGCAAGTAACTCCTGCTCTGTTATACAAAATTTTTCTCAGCTTTGCTCCAACTACGGCTGCCATAGGAAAGCACTTTGTCTCGTCCAGACTGAATTTGGGAAAGAACAGCACCCATTTCTGATCCTGAGGCATCAGTGTCCAATGTAAATGGTCCACCATCATTCAGTGAATAACCCATTATATCAGGACCAATAAGTATCTCTTTGATCTTTGCGAAAGCGTCTTAACAGCTTGCATTCCATTCAAACTTGGCATCTTTCTTGGTCAGGTCAACCAAGGGTCATGCTAGCTTTGAGAAATTCTTTATGAAACGCCTGTAGTATGATTCTGTTGCGACAAATTGTTTGACTTGTTTCGCATGCATCTGTGGGTCTTGGCCAGCTAGCTTTTTTTGCCACATTTGTCGGGTTTCGAAGAACTCCATCTTTTGTGACTTATATGACCAAGAAATATCACTTCAGTTTGAAGCATGTGACATTTGCTTGGTTGTAGTTTCAAGCCAGCTTTGGTGATGCGATCAAGGACAAGGTCTACCCTTTGAAGATGCTGCGGGAAGTCAACTCCAAACACTATGATGTCATCGACATACACCAAGCAAATCTCCCACTGTAACCCTTGTAACACCAGCTTCATGGTCCGTTGGAAAGTACTACTGGAATTGTTAAGACCAAAAGGCATGCTTGTCATTTCAAAGTGGCCAAACTTGCAAACAAATGCGCTCTTCAGGATGTCATCCTCTTTCAATGGTATTTGAAAATACCCACTTGTTAGGTCGAAACTTCTGAAAAGGGCTGACCTTGCAACAGAATCAAGACAATCCTGGACCCTTGGGATTGGAAAGCCAATAGGTTTGCCAAGCGCATTAACCCGCCTATAGTCCACACATGGTCTCACAGCACCCGATTTCTTCTTGACAAGCACAATAGGTGAGGCCCAAGGAGACGTACTTGGTCTTATCACACCTTTCTGAAGAAGGTCCTCAATGGCTTTCTTTTCTTCACTTGCATAAGCTAATGGTACGCGACGGGGATGTTGTATCACAGGTTTATCATCACCAGTGTCTATGGTATGTTCCGCTACATTTGTTACCCCTATGTCCCATTCATCCCGGTAAAGGTACTGCCATACTTCTTCAGTAGCCCTGCAACAACACGCCTTTCTTTAAGAGTTTTCCCTTCAGTTGACTTTGCATATAGGTCTTTCAAATGTCCTGGTACTTCATTTTCGCTAGCTTCATCAAATGACCTTCCAACGACTGGCACTGTGTTCACCTGATTTAATTGGATTCTTCTCACACTAACTGGCTCATTTTCGTTTGGATTATTCTCATTGTCGCCAATACACTCACTACTCATTCAACTCTTTCTGCAACCCCAATTATTTCTGCATCCCTTCTTAGATCCACATCTTGTGAAAATGGGTTAATTAATCTCACCTTGCATGTTGGTGAACGGTTAATGTCAACCATAGTTGCTGCCATAATTGATGGGTATCCCTCTTTGAATGCTTGGTTTGGTTCAATTAAGAAGTCACCTGATAGATCATCATCCCATTCTATTCTATTAACAAACACATCAACAAGGGCTTCAGAATTTCCTGGAATGTTTATATCTTCTGCTTCTGTGACCATTCTAGCTTCAATACATTTAGCTTTGCTGATACATGGTATTTCATACCCTTCTAACATGAAAATTTCTCTACTTAGTAAAATGTCTACTGGTTTGGCGCTCTTGTTCACCAAACAATCGTTCCCAAGAAGAGCATCATCTTCTATTTCAGCAACAATAATCTCCTGAAGTTTCTCCATCTTACCAAGCCTAAGTTTGAACATGCCTTTTCCCATTTCTGAAATGGGAACTCCACAGGCCCCTTTCAAACTTGCCCCCTTGCTAAGACTGGGTCTGCTTCCCTCTGGTAATCTTTGGTATACCCTTGTTGAGATAATTGTTCTAGAAGCTCCTGTATCCAAGGTAAATATGATTGGCTTCTCATTCACAAAGCCTGTCACATACATCCCATCTCCGAGGTCACATAGTCTTCTATCGATGTCGACCTCCTCTGTGCTCTTCTCATGTTAAGGTTTACTTCAAATTGGCCTTTATCTTCTTGACTTTTTACTCGGACCTCCCTTTGGCCACATGAGCTGGTCCCCTGGCGTTTAAAGGTGAGGTGTTTATCGGATCTATTATTGGACTGTTGGTTTCTCTTGATCTGTTCTGTTTTGTTGGACATTCCCTGGCAAAATGTCTCTTTTCATGGCAGCTATAACATTCTGCATCTTGTCTTTTCATTATGGTTCTTGGCTTCATTCTCAGTGTTTCAGGTTGCTCTATTCTTGCTTTCAAATGTTCTTTAATTTTAGATTCTGCTTCTTTCTCCTCATTTGATTTAAAAGGACGCGTTTTGTAACTGACATTATGGGAAGACCTTCTTATGGTTTCTTCTATATTTGTGTCTTGCATGCATTCACCATCATCACTTACTCTTCTGGCTCCAGACCTATTTCTTCTAGAGTCCTTATGCATATTTCTGATTTGCAACAAGTTTACAGCAAAGTAGACTGCTTCTTCAATTGTTCTGGGTGCTTTATTGATCTCCACTTCGAACCTAATGTCTTCATCATAGATACTATCGAGAAAGCGCCGAACAATATCTTCTTCTCTTGCTCGCCTGTCTCGTCCACTTTGTGCCTTGTCATACAGTCTTTTTAGATCTGCTGCAAATTCTTCTAATGTTTCACCAGAACGCTGGCTTCGACGGCTAAATTTTGCTGCGAATGTCCTTGGGGTCTCAATGACTCTTAAGCGACTGTCAATCTCCTTCAAAAGTTCATGGTAGTGATTCAACACATGGGGGGGAGCTGTGAAAAGACAAACTGTGCAGCAGCGCCTTCAAGTCGAGGTAAAAGTTGGTTTAGACTTTCTTCTTCTTCGCAACCATATCTATATCCATATTGCTATGGCTTCAAACTGTGCTCGCCATGTTTCCCAGCCCTCTATTCCCGTGAAGGCTGGCTTCCTGATATGGGGTGTTTTTGGTTGACGTAAGCTGGACTCGATGGAATGTGGCGTCATTCGGCCTCTTTGGTTTTGCGCAATTGACTGCTGACCTTCATATACTGGACCTCTGTATCGATTTCCAGAATTCACCTCATTCTGCTGGTTCCAGAGGTTGTTCACACTGTATTGATTTTCAGGTCAATTAACACTGTCATGCTGGTATCTTTTATTGTGAATTTCTCTTGAATTAACCACATTTTGTTGTCGTTCACACCAGTCTTGTTCACATGGGGTGCTACCATAGTGGTTGAAGACCTGCTGTGATTCTTGTTGTAGCCCATTGTTGTGATCTGTTGCATTGCGTGAATAACAGTGATTCACATCTTCAGCAGGGTTGCACCGTCTGGATTTATTATCGTTAAAGTTGTCATGACCCCTTATTTCTGGCCCTTTTGACTCCTTTAAACCCTGAATATCTTTAGCCATAATTTTAACCATGTCCATCAGGCAAGCTATTTGCTGGTTAACATTACTATTGGGTTGCTGTTCTATTTTTTCATCTCTTTCTTGTGTTCCAGTGTCATTTTCAGGTCTGGGCTGAACAGAATCATTGTCGCTGTCTTCGTAGTCCTCGTTTGTTCTTTGCCGAATAAACACTTCGCTGTCACTATCACTTGGATTTGGCTCAGACATTTTGTTACACTTTTAAATTGAATTGCTAACTTATAGGTCTAGATTTCTCGCTCAGTCACGCGCACTCACTAAAACGGTCACATTTAAAAATCCCATTTTAAATACAGTCATTGGTAGCGTATAAGTTTATCATAAAATAAATTAATGTTATTTATTTACTTATTGGATTTGTGAAACAGAGCACTTAATTTTATAATGTTATTTGATTATAATAACTTATTACGCGTTTGGTTCAAATCACTGGATTAATTTTAATTTTTATAATAATCCCACCGCTGCCACCAAATGTTGTGCCCCGCTCCAGGCGCAAGTCTTATATCAGGTATGCGCAAGTCTTATATCAGGTATAATTAGTAGCTCACTTTCAGTAAACGGTTATGGCAGTGTGGCTTTAAAACATAATGGTTATTTTTGTCCATGAAAATAAGTCAACCCAGACTTAAGTTATTCAATATAATTTATTGTGCGGCAAGGAACTTAAAAGTTACATATATGATGAAATATATTCTTTATTATTTACTGTAAAGTAGTACTGAGCACATTAACTTACAATGTGTTAAACTTGGCACCAGAGTTCTTAACAAAAATTCAGAATGAAGTTATACTATCAATGGAATCGAATCCTTGGCACAGAAAATCTGAGGTATATATACTTTTCCAGTGACACACTTTGCCCTGTGTCATGCACATCACGCAGTGTGTCATACACATGACACAGTGTGCCTGCAACAACAAAAATTGTGCCCGACACAGTTTTCTATGTGCCTTCTTAACAGGTGCTCAAATAGAATGTTCTTAAGTATGGACAATTTGTAATGTAAAAGCAACTTTAAAATATGCAAAACATATAACAACATAATAATACATCAAAGGAACGTTTTCTGCCATGAATTGGATTCATTTCAGCATTTTAACAATAAATTAAACACAAAATGATGCTCAATGACTTTAAAAGTCGGCTTGACAGAAGTTGCTTAGCAACGGGCACGGTAAAAATCAAGATGACTGCCGTATATATCTCAGAAACAATGTGAGTCTAGTTTAAAATTTAAAATAAAAAAGCAATGGATTTTAACAATTCTAACTGTTAAAAAATGGCAGAAATGTGCACAATAGGACTAAAATTTGCTACTTATTTTATATGAATTCTTAAATAATTACATTAACTTTAAGAGACAAATGCCTATCTTCAAACCGGAAGTAGGAACATTTTGACAATAACGATAGAGTAAAAATCGCAAGTATAAAGGAAAACTAATTCTAGCCTAAACATGTGATATTAGTGGCTGGTCTGTAACATATAAAATTGGTCAGCACTATTAATTATATGACCAGGCTAGGAAAAGCAACATGAATAAATGAACAATGAAAACAATTATGCTGTTGACAAGGAAATTCAGGTAACTAGTTTCAATGTAAATTTTGATTAACACTTAAATAATGTACTATGCACTGGGTTGTTACATTATTTTTAATTTATGTATGCCTCTCGTGTGTTTTTTATTTGCTCTATGCCACCATTACAAGTGATATTGTATAATGCGAAAACAATGGGGAAGTATTTCATAGACAGATACCGAAGCTGCTGAACGAAACAAATATGCACCAATATTTATGACAAGCTGATTCAAAGCAACTAGATGAAACAGTTCATGCGACCAAACGACTGTATGTTGCTATTTTGTATTTTTCGGCGTAAGCTGTATTAAGCCAGCTTTTCACCCTGACTTGACCTTTGTAAGTGTCCAATAATACTCAAATAAAATTTCCCGCGGCTATGTACGAATGAATACACTTCATTTATTCCATTGGCTGATTTGAGTATAACACCAGAACATTGGAAACATATCCGCGTCTTTGTAACACTGTTTTACTGCATGAAACAATTTTATCTCTAATGAAAAGGCTCAATAGATAGAACAGTTTTACAATCAATTTTCCACATAAATACAGTTTGTGCGTTCACCTTTTATTTTCAGAGAATTACCAGCGCAAAAGCGTTTATACTAAAGGCTATGTTGTCATATTTAGTACTTACTTGCATTGCATTTCAACCCGCGAGGTTTCGGGTCAATTCGCGGCCATTTGTGAAAGTCGGAGTTTATATACAGTTCATCACCGGAGTTCGCAGAAGGGGTTGCGATCATTGTGTTACACCGGTCTTACTGACAATAACGCAGTGACTGTAATGCATTGCATTCAATCCGCAAGGTATCAAGGTCAGTTTGCGGTCAGTTGCAGAAATCTTTATATAAACGCCGTCTCGTAAACTTTGTGCACTTGAAGTCTGTTTTGATCAGAAAGATACTAAATAAAGATATTCGGCGATATTATTGTGGTTTGTCAATCATCGATTTTTCGGCGTAAGCTGCATAAGCCAGCTTTTCACCCTGACTTGACCTTTGAAAGTGTCCAATAAAATTCAAATAAAATTTCCCGCGGCTAGGTACGAATGAATACACTTCATTTATTCCATTGGCTGATTTGAGTATACCACCAGAACATTGGAAACATATCCGCGTCTTTGTAACACTGTTTTACTGTATGAAACAATTTTATCTCTAATGAAAAGGCTTAATAGATAGAACAGTTTTACACTCAATTCTCGACATCAATACAGTTTGTGCGTACACCTTTTATTTTCAGAGTATTACCAGCGCAAAAGCGTTTATACTTAAAAGGCTATGTTCTCATATTTAGTACTTACTTCCATATTCCTGTCAACATGTTAATATGTAAAAGTATAAAGAGCAGTGGAAGCGAGGCCTCACTTTAAAGAATTGCATTTCAACCCGCGAGGTTTCGGGTCAAGTCGCGGACATTCAGAGTTTATATACAGGTCATCACCGGAGTTCGCGGTCAGTAAAATAATCGTTATATAATAAAGACGCTATCCGTGAACTAGGTGACCTGGAATTTTCTTTAGACCAGAAATATGTTAAAAGAAGATATTCAGCAATATAATTATGGTATGTCAATAATAGATTCTTAATGTGTTTTCAACAATACAATGATAAATATTATTTTTAATAAATTTAACAATAATTATTCCACCATATTGCCTAATGTACTAAAGTTATATTATGAGCATGTAACAGTTTATAGGTGTCTATCGCAACCGTTGATTATTTTTGATGTTTCTACTTCATATACACTTATATTAATTAATGCAGCATCAACATACTAAAACAATATACCAGAAAGAGAAAAATAATGCATTTGAATATTAACCGTACTTTCGTTTGACAACTGATCATGCGTTTACGAGTTGAACCTTAATTTAGTTTTAGTGCAGATTTGTTCATACGACACAAAGACACAATATTGTTTTACGGATCATTTCGGCTTACAGGACTGGGTGGGTCACGTAAGAATATCGAATATAAAATATATTTTTATAAACAACTGGTAGCAAGGTGAGTTGCAGATAATTGATCAGTAACCACATTTTAACTAACTATTTTGACCTGTTAATTCTTTTCAGCTCAATTCAACAGTGCAAAATGCCCATAATATCACTTTAAGCATGAGCACGATGATTCTCGATACTGTTAATAATCGAATCAAATAGCAATGCCCGACAGACCACTAAAACAGGTTTGTTCTCGTGTGGCCGGTTGACTCATATGTTTAAATTTCACTTCCATTCTTCTTTTGGTTTTCTGTTTTGTATCTATAGGTTTATGACCAGCAATATGTTATAATGTAAAATAAGCCGCGAAAACTCCGCGTAACATCCCGTACTGCGTGTGATGCAGCTAAGAACTGCACAGAAAAAGACATTCGCTATCCTTGATCTCATTAATTAAACTATTTACGCCGTATATCTTTTTTAAAGATATTTCTTGTTAATATGGTGTCAACATTTACATGATAAGGACCAATTTTGATAAAATAAATTAGAAATATTTATCCATTTAGACCAGTTTATTAAGCATGAGCACAATAATTCACTATACTATAATTATGCAATAAAATAAGATTCGAGTATTGCCGGCTGACATATATGCACTCGTTTATTTTCATGTTTCTTGTGTTTTTCTATTCTGTAAATATAGATATCTGAGTAATAATATCACATAAAGCAAAATAAGCCACGAAATCTGGCGCAACACCCCGTAATTGATTTGCTTATGATGTAGCTAAGAACTGCGCAGAAAAAAGGCATCCGCTACTTTTTATCTCATAGAGATAACTTTTGATCGTTCATAAACATCGACCACAATCAACGCCGTATATCTTTTTTAAAGATATTTCTTGTAAACTGTTTAACGAAAATGGGAAATTTAGGCGTCAATCAACTGAATGGAACAAATATAACTATACCTATTCTATAAAAAAAAACACACAAGTGCGGACAACTTGGGAACTGCGGGCGCAGACATTTGCTTTTGCCTTAAAAGCTACCCTCAATATCCCTGCCTTTACCCATGGGTAGTGCTGAAGCATAAAACTTTTCAAAGGTCCCGGTCAAAGGCATCTGTCCGAATTCATGTAGAAAGAGCCATTAGAAGAATACAAACGTTTTAATTATTTCAGGCATTATTCCTCTAAAACTCAGGTACTTATTACGCCAGCTTACAACCATTGTTGCAGTTTTTGTAACCTCCAATCTTGACTTGCTTAACTACATTTAGCAGTTTTTGATATTGTAAGTACATGTACAATTTCCGGAACTGAAATTTCATACCAGATTGTTAGAAAAATTATAGTTAATTAATAGAGCATATACTAGTATATGTTTAGCTGTGGTGTGTATAGCAACTTTTGACTTAAACGGTACGGCATACAGGAATTTATGACCAACTAGGTACCACTTGTGCAAAAGATTATCTGTTTAACGTGTTTTATTACATAATGAATCACGAATCAAAGAGACGAGAGATCTCGAATTGGGCTTAATAGTCAGTGATGTCTATGGACAACGCCCCTCCGCAAATTAATAGCCCGCTCTGTAGAAAGTGAAAGTGCGCGAGAAAATGTTATCAGGAGTATCGTGTGATTGGCACACAAAGGATTCACACAGAAATACGAAATGTAGTTTTCTTTTCAATGATTTGCTGTCTGTATTTTCGCCCATCATTACCATGATTTCATTTGTATGTTGTTATGCTTTGTTTACGCTAATTATAAATGGAGGAAAAGAAAATGAAGAAGTCAAAAGAGGAAAAAATAATAACGAGGAGGAAAGAAGAAGAAAAGGCAGAAACAGACACGGAGAAAGAAAGAAATGAATTGATGACAGTTATTGGAATGAATCAATGACAATAATAATGATGGGCAATGATTATCATGGTTTTCATGGTTATTCTACTTCTGATGATGATGGATGATTAATCATGAACGATGATCATTTTGTTATTGATGATGATGGTGATTATTTTTGAATTAATATTATTATTATTACTATTATCAGAAAGATTATATTTTTTTGTTATTATTATAATTGTTATTATTTTATTAAAATACATGCAGAGATGATTAAAAAATGCTCATTTCGCTGATGATAATGATCATGAAGATAGCGAATGGCAATGACGATAATGCATGATAATATTGTTATCATTATGACGATGGCCACAGTGATGACGGTGATGACACATGTGATGATGATAATAATACTTGCGGGAATGATGTTTAACAAACGAGTTATTAGAAAAACAAACCGAATACTGCTCCTGTATGTTTCCCAATGCGACTTCGTGTTGCACAATATGGATGTTAAATGCAAATTGCAGAAGTGTTTACAACTAATAAATTGTTTTCCGTTTAAAAGCCCGATATTTTTATTAGCATATTACATTGTTCCGGAATGTTTATTTCCCAATTATCTTTCCCAAACGTCGTTCGAGAAAGGGTTGTGTTTAATATAACGTCCCGAACAATCTGATTTGTTCTCCGCTGAACGCTGACTGTGTTTAGATTGCGCTGTAATTGCTCCTTATGAAAGTTGGTCGCTGACAGATATAGAGAACATGGCTTCCCGCCATCAATAACCACGAACTATGAACAATACAATTATCGCCTAACACCATTTCACTTGACGATATTGTGACCGTTTGTAAGACAGTAACTGGAAGAGACGTGTTATGTAGCGACGTGTGTCCCTTAAACAGTCAGTTTTCTACCGTATGAGTAGTCTATTAACTGTATATCATCATACAAAATCATTTCATTCAAAAGAGCATAATTATAACTGTAAATACCGGATCATGGTGGAAATTGTGTCCGAATCAGTAATTGTAACTTTTAACATAGCAATTGCCTGATTCATCGAAAGGTTTTTAGTTTACGTTTCTTCAGTCTTTTATCGTATGAAAAAAATCTGCAATGTCAAAGGCACGAATCCGAGTGGTCGATGATCGATCCATTTTTGTGTCAAATCGATATTCATTGGAACGCCTAGTGTCGTTTTTTAAAGATTTGCTTGTTTTCGACGTAACTATGAGCGATAGCTACGGCGGCATAAAGGGGACATAGGAAATATTTTATTTAACTATTTTCTATGACGTGCGCACGTCATAGCTATCGCGTGCGCACGTCATAGCCTTGACGTGCGCACGCCATTGCTACGACGTGCGCACGTCATAGAGACTGTCAAACAAAATATTGCCTATGCCCCCTTTTTGCAACTCTATGACGTGCGCACGTCATAGCTATGACGTGCGCACGTCATAGAGACTGTAAAATAAAATATTGCCTAGGTCCCCTTTATGCCACCGTAGATAGCACCTCCAACGAGGGACACTATTCATATGTTCACGAACGCGATTTTATTCCCATACGCATTTTGGTTTAAAGGGACCTTTTCACGTTTTGGTTAATTGACAAAAAAAAAAGGTTTCAGAGTCGCACATTTTCGTTTTAGTTATGCTTTTTGTAAGGAAACAGTAATACTTAACATTTACCATGCTTTAAAATATCCATTATATGCATCTTGTGACGATTTAAAAACCTGAAAGTTCTGTTGTTGTCGTTATATTTTGTTTCACTACGAGGATTGCTTATATAAAATATAAACTACATTATTAATTGTATCATCCCGTATGGCCGAGTGGTCTAAGCGTTAGACTTTCACTCCAGGGATCAGTGTTCGAGCCCAGTTCAGTGTTCGAGCCCAGTTGAGGGTTACTTTTTTATTTCTTTAATGTTACTCTTTTTTACTGGAGCTTTTTAGATCCAATGTTTACATTTATCAATATAAAGCATTTTAGGACAAACTTCGTTAGATGCCAAAATCTGTGAAAAGGCCCCTTTAATCCTAAAAAACAGAATGGTACAAATTGTTCAGTATGGCTCATTTTTGTTTCGAAAAGAAACTATGTATCAGCTAATCTTCCACGCTCCGATCGTACATTTCCAGTCTATAGATCATTGTTGTTGTTATCTGCCTTCAACACAATCTATGTCGTGCGTTAACGCCGTTTTAAAACGAATTCCATGTTAATGGAAATTCAAAGTTGTCATAAAAGCCCTGGTTAAAGATTCAGAGATAACCTTATATGACCACATGGGAAACATCGGGAAATCAAGTTCGTTACGCAACCGTAGTGTTCCTTGTAGTACGATGTGTTCTTCCATGCATATTTAATGTCTTTCGTCTAGTTAAACTTATTGATGAGTATTTTTTATTTGTTGTTGTGTTTTTGTAGTTTTGTTTACGAAAGGATAAATACTAAAACAACTGAGTGTATGTAAATGTAGAGTTTGTGACATACCAAGTATGAAACTTACGGTCCTTGTTCACTTTTCAGACAATCACTCATTGCTCCCCTACGTATCATATTGCGTACATTTTTACAAATAAATTTCTTTTTAATTTTATAAATGAACTTATGCAGAATGTTTATTGTGCCATGTGCTTATTACTGTTTCAATGTAGTCAACAGATTGGCTACACAATGCAGTTTTTACGGAAAATATGAAAACCCTTGAAAGCACACGTTGACGAAACAAAACTTTCAATTATCAGTGTAGTCAGAATTCAATTTCTTGCAGATTTAACGTAGCTATTAACGTTTACAAACTTAACGGACCGTGCTTCAACTCGATACAAGTCCGTACAAATTCTTCTTAAGCGTTTTGCCTCGTTAATAAAGAACAGTTTTCTAAGCAATTATACTCGGCAGCCGTCTGCAGCACAACAAACTCATTGTATTCCGTCCAATTAGTGACCATAAACGGGCCTCAAATCAGCGACAATCGACCGGGGCAGCTTTTATTCCAGTAGATCGCATGCGCTTTGTGCTTTCTAACGTGCTTAAACGGCCATAATGCCTCCAAGTACATGTATAACAATCAGGTTGGCATGGCTTGCTCGTTAACAGCCCCGCTGTCTTAACGCCATATTAATCATCTCAGATTCTAATTATATTAAGTTTTATCAAACATATAGTGTGAAATGAAATCAAATGAGCATGTAATTATGAAAGCACTTAAATTCGCGGACTTCGAAATTTGCGCAATTTCGATTGTGGACGTATTCACGCAGCCTAAACGTGCAATTTACATATACGTTGGGAAAAAAACATACAGAATATATATTGATTGGTCGATGTTAAGCCTCCTCTGTCAAAACGCTGGTGAGATGCACCATTATGACAGCTTGTTCAATGTAATACAGACATGCACCAGTCTGTATAATATTAGGCCCGTAATGTACAGGAGACTTCACCTTATAGCGGCAATGGGACATAGACCTGAGATATGTTATACACATCATGTCAAACGTTTTTTTATATTGAATACCGCCTTTAAATTACCACATCGTGCGCGCGAAATGTTCACTACATATGTTAACAGTTGTGTTCTTCAATAAACGGTATGAGCTGCAAAACATTTATTTTAAACGTAGAGATCGCCTTGCCATCTGCACTACAGACTCTAGTTGGTGTTAAAAACGCCCACTCTTTCGTAACAGTGAAGAGGACGGAATGCGTGTCAGCTATGTTCACAATAATATGACAAAATGTGCGATAAAATGGTAAAATATTATGTTGTTGCGAAAGTAAAAATAAATAATGTTTTACTATTACTATGTGTATACTTATATAGGGATACTCATTTCCAATCGAGACAAGTGTATGTACGCAATTTAAACTTAACTGCTATATGTGCTCGTTTTTTTGGTTATGTCTATAACAAAGAATAATTAAAATACGAAAGTAACACTTTCTAAACCTAAAAGATGGACATTTGAAGATACATGAATACATGTACATGGCCGGATGACGGGTACTCTAACTTATTGTAAAATCGATCAATCTTCGCGGTTGTCATTCATTATCGCTTATTTATATCGCTATTTTTGATTACACAGTATAAATACGCAGATATTATAACTGTTTACAAAACTACAAAAAAAGGACCGATCATTCCTGTTAAATTTATATATGAAATCCGGTATATGCATTGGGAATTAATGTCACCGTATATTATGACGTTAAATGACACATCTTTTTTAAGGATGTAGTGAAAGTTCATCGCGAAAAGCAAATTCACACGACAATCGGGGTTTAGGGCTATTGATGCCAATAAATGTGAGACTATTTATCGCCCCGTCAGTCGATAGCGATAATCCGGAGACGTGACTTACTGCCATCAAACACGCAGTCACGATAGCTCATCTATCAGGCTTTACCATTTATATCCATTTAACTTCCGATTTGTACATAATATACAGCACTTTATCGACAATGGAAAACTTCGCTATCATATCCACTAAAGCCCATTTTAAGATAAATTGCTCATTAAACACAGCTCAATCCATAACAGAAGATAGCTATTAATTTTTAAACAAAAATGATGAAAATGCCGATGTTGTCACATTTGAAAGTTGGATTATTTCAATATCAAATTCCTGTACAGCATGGCGGTGTTCTGTTATAATAACTGTTTGGTGTATCTTATAATACGTATAGCAGAGAAGTACTCTCTTTGATTCGGTGGACAATCGTTTCACGGCGCTTGTTTTGTTTGTCTTTGAATCATCTAGTAACAATCTACCGGTCGGCTTAGTGAACACAAATCTTTGAAATCCGTTAGCTAAAGCCACAGGTGAGTTATTAGCAAATATAGCATCCATAGCATTTATACAATGAGCTCATAGTGATATGCGAGATTATTGATGGTTTGTATTGGGGACTGTTTGTTGGTTTGTTTAGAATCCTTATTTGCGTTTTATTATTGTCAAAGCACAAATACAGGTTATTAATACACACGCGCATGTATGGCCAGCGTTAAAACAGCAATCATAATGCTAAATTCAATACGAAACAATGTTATTATATTTATTGTTGTTGTTTTCTAAAAATATTTATTTTAAAATATGTTCGTTGGATAATAAAGGAACTTTTTAATCAGCAAAGAATACGTAACCCATAATCGGCTGGCGTTAGATTAAAGCTGTCTATGACATCGCACAACAGTCATTGTATTGCTAGAAACGAAATTATTAGTGAATATGAGTATATACGGACTATTTTATCCACTTTGAGTGTATTAACATAATATTGTATCCCCTAAATACAGAATAACGTCGAATAATACGCTAAGACATTTCAAGGGAGCGAACTCAATCCAGAGCAGATAAAAAAAGTGCACAGTTGTTGCCCTCAACAGAAAAATAAGTAACCGCAGTTGGAAACACACAGAAAAGCTTGTTGTTCAACCACTTATATTCTTGTTTTATCTTTCATAATCGCAAGTATACTGATGGTTTTTACGTGAGGAATTCAAAAAAAGGATGCTGAAGTAAATGTCAAGGATACGCATAAATAAAACACATCAAGACATGGAATGAAGTACTGTCTCGTATTGGCTAAGATGAGATATAGAAACGTTGCGATCTACGTAGACACAAAAAAATAAATCAACCGGAAATTATCCGACTTTTACAGCAAATAATTACTCAAATAATAAGTAAGAAATACATGTATCGATATTCATATTAAGGTAACATAATATCCACATGCAAGCACGCGTGTTCGTTGATAGTTATTCATACAATCGGTACAATCATGCTTGATGACAGACTGTTACTGCTTCCACAGTGAGAAGTCCAGATCCTCAAACATCGCGCAGTTCACCAAGGGGTTCCTGGAACATGTCGAACCTCTCACTTAGACACGACTTATACGAAATATACGGACCTCGACATTGAAATAAACATCCTTTTGTGCGATTTAAATTAAATACAAATGTACCGTGGTATGGTTTTGAAATGGGCCTTGCTCTGTGAAAAGGGGGTCAAATGAATGTGCGTAAAGTGTCGTCCCAGTAAAGCATGTGCAGTACACACAGGCTAAGCAGGGACGACACTTTAATACGCTTTTATGATATTTCTCGTTTAAATTAAGTCTCTTGTAAGAGAAAATCTAGTTTAAGCAGAAAGTGTCGTCCCTGATTAGCCTGTGCGGACTGCACAGGCTAATATGAGACGGTACTTTACGAACATGCATTTAACCCCCTTTTCACAGAGCAAGGACCATATATATTGACAATTTTATGACATTTCAGCTACTGAATGGTGTCACTTCTTAAGAGCGAAAGACTTGAAACTTTTTTTTAAAAATATGAAAATGCCCACTGCATCTTTTAAAATTCAAAGTTGCATGTAAATCAGTTTGAGCAATGCACGTGCAGTGTGTACTCACGTTGGCCCGGGCATCCGGAAGGGGACCATCTGCACGTGCGGCGTGTGGAAGTGTAGGCACATCAGCTTGGCCAGACCCATCTTCTTGATCGAGTTCAGCTGGGCTGTGAAGGGACAGTTAATCTTATGCTTTCAAATTGATGTTAATAAAACCAAGCAACGCAAGTATCGATGCAACTTGTTTAGCAAATATTTTGGAATAATGAAACCCCCAATAACATGTGTTGTTTCACGAGGGAATATATTGTTATCACGCGCAAATATTACATTCAGGGCAAGTGACCAATCGCATTTACAGTACAGAACAGCAAACACAACTCATATGTCATTCCCGGTTTTCTTTGAACACATTTATATTAAGTATTTTCTACTATCTCCCACATTGTTCATTTTAGACATGGTTGCAAACTGTACCGTCAAATATAGGTATATGAAAACAGCTTCAGTACCAGGTATGGCCTTAAATATTCAGAGACAAAACTACGCCATGTAAAGTTTCAAGCGTGATGGTAAATACTTTTTACAATAAAATACAAAACCAGCTCCAGTACCAAGCGTGAATCCCGTCCTGCTGTCCTCGTTCTCGTAGTAGAACCTGTCGCCGTACTTGAGGTTGTGGAAAGTGCGACCCACAATGCAGCTGAACACGGGTCCGATCACGCCGCCCTCTACCGGCCGCTCCGAGAGACCGCCCGCGAAGATGTCAATGTCATCTGGGTGTCTGAAAGCGGAAGTAGCTTCCCTTAGTATTTGGTTAATCATGTGGAACTTTTTCCTCTTAGTGAATGGCCATTTATCACAAATTTGAGAGGTTTGCGACCCAAATTTTCACAATTTTAAAAACTTCGCAAATATTTTGTTCACAATGTTGAACGGTTCGTGACTCATTTTTCACAAGTTTGAAAAGTTCGCGACTCATTTTTTTCCACCAAATTAACAAAGATGGGGAAACGCCCTGTTATGTAAACGCAGTTATTCACGCTTTGTTTTCATTGTGACCTGAATACAAAAAGTGTCGTATTTACCTGTATATAGAGTGGAGTTTCTTGGCGTCCTCTGGGTTGTGGTCCACCAGTCCGCCGGGGCCCGTCCCGAAATGGATCGCGTAGGGCATCCCACAGAACTTTCGCCACGAGTTGTAGCTGTAACATTCACACAAATGTAGCTGTAACATACACACACGTAGCTGTAACATTCACACATGTAACTGTAACATCCACACATGTAGCTGTAAAATACACACGTGTAGCTGTAACATACACACATGTAGCTGTAACATAAACACATGTAGCTGTAACATTCACACATGTAACTGTAACATACACACATGTAGCTGTAACATACACATGTGTAGCTGTAACATACAAACATGTAGCTGTAACATTAACACATGTCGCTGTAACATACAAACATGAAGCTAATACATACACACATGTAGCTGTAACAAACATACATGTAGCTGTTACATACACACATGTAGCTGTAACATGCACAAATATAGCTGTACCATACACACATGTAGCTAATACATACACACATGTAGCTGTAACATACACACATGTATCTGTAACAAACCAACATGTAGCTGTACCATACACACACGTATCTGTAACATATACACATATAGCTGTAACAAACGCACATGCAACTGTAACATAAACACATTTATTGTTATTTACTGTTACCTAAAGTTAATGCGAGATCATGTTGACGCGTGACCCACGCGTGGTAGCTAAAACATGCATTTATTATTTTAAGTCTACACAAACAAAGGAAATTATCAGAAAGGCATTTCTGTACTAATTTATTTCAGGTTAAAAGAAATCAACTTACCCTGGCAAACCGTGTTCACGGGCTCGCTGAATGTTAAGCGAAATCAGATCGAAGCTGCGGCCGTTCATGTCAAGGAAGAGGTTGTTCCGTACGCTGTCCACGACCTGTCCGTCCGCGCGGCTGGCCGGATGCACCGAAAGACCCATAGCAACATACGAGCAGCCCTTGGCGTTGTCGTCGAAGATCATACGTGGCCGGTTGAAGCCCATCTCATTCCGGATGTGGAAGCCCTGGCCTTTCATGAAGAGCACGGAGTTCTGTAGGAGCGTGTGCCCGAACCGGAACGCCGCGCCACCAAACACGTTAGAGATAGTCGGGTCAAGGTCACAATCATAGCTCGTGCAGAAACCAGAGGGAGACGGCACGAGTCCCATCTGCTTCCAAAGACGTTCGCCGATCACGAACGGCAGCCAGTGAGCGTATGTGATGTGCTGGAAATGAGACAAGAAGATAAATTATAGCATACACATCGATAGAAAGCAATGAGCAATGCATCATCATTGAAATGTTTTGTTTAAGTTTCGGTTACTAGTTATTTTAAGACAAAACGCATCGACCACGCTATCGTAAATCCAATTTACATTTTTGTCGTACCGCTGTTGTAACTAAGGATACCGCGTGATCCCACGATTGAGGTAATCGTGATCCCACGATTGAGGTAATCGTGATCCCACGATTGAGGTAATCGTGATCCCACGATTGAGGTAATCGTGATCCCACGATTGAGGTAATCGTGATCCCACGATTGAGGTAATCGTGATCCCACGATTGAGGTAATCGTGATCCCACGATTGAGGTAATCGTGATCCCACGATTGAGGTAATCGTGATCCCACGATTGAGGTAATCGTGATCCCACGATTGAGGTAATCGTGATCCCACGATTGAGGTAATCGTGATCCCACGATTGAGGTAATCGTGATCCCACGATTGAGGTAATCGTGATCCCACGATTGAGGTAATCGTCTTTGTTAATGAAAATAATACATAACGAATTATACATGTTTATGTAAAAAGTTATGTCTCTTCTACTACGCACTTTTCCTCGAAGTCTTTTAGCAGTATATGAAGTTTCGTTTGAGGCCCTTTAATACTATTCGAGTTATAATATACATCAAACATTACGATTATGTGACATGGCTAAGTACAAGAAAAGCGCAATAACTCCACAAACACTGAAGAGGGCGATATGGTCCTTTCACTCTGGACTATCAGACAATGCTCTATGTAGATTAATTAAGTTTTATTGTAATATCTTTTCTTTTAATGGTATTATAGAGGGCACACGGATATAAACAAAAGAGTCATGACAGTTTAACTCTTACCTCATCTGCTAATTCTAAAATACATTTTATAAATGTATTAAGTTTCATTTCAATCCATTCCATTTGTTCGAGTTATGCGTTTAATATGATAATATTGACAGCTCTACCCGTCTCTCTACGTACTCTTTATTCAAACATAGTTTATCGTTAGAAAGTTATTTAGACAAAATTAATGAACCAAAATATAAAATTGCCCTAAGCAGATTCCGTTTATCATCGCATAACCTAGAAATAGATAGCGGGCGATACAATAATATTGAAAAAGAAAACCGTAAGTGCAAATTATGTAATATGAATACTGTAGAAACTGAGTACTATTTCTTACTAGTTTGCCCCATATATACGCACCTAAGAAGAAAACTTTTTAAGTACCAGTACTGCAGATGGCCAACAATTTCAAAGTTTCAAAGTCTGATGTCCAGTGAAAATAAAACTATACTTATTAGTCTAGCAAAGTTTATATACGAAGCTTCAAATTTACGACGCCTACTAGATTCGTATAAATTGGTCTTTTAGAACGTAACAACCCTTTAACATATTTACATTCCATATTTTATTTCACGCGCAACATACCTTAACTCAAATTCAATTTCTAATTCCTTATAAATTTGAATAGCATTATAAACAATGCTAATTTGTTTCCACTCAACTTGTTGTTTCATTTTGAATTATTTTTTTTAATGGCTAAGCTATTAATAATTTATGATATTATATCAACTTTCAGAAATTGTTATTTTTTATAAATGACTATAACCATAATTCTCGTATTGAAATAATTTGATTTTTAATTATTTCTATAACTTGTTGCTGGCTACTAACTTAATTTTCAGTGAATGAATACTGTACTTCTTAACATTATATTGTTGTCAATGTTGAATATATTTTTTCCAACAAATATATTATAAATTTTTTTTCACTTACACCATGTGTTCAATTTAACACTTTATCCACATCTGCCATGACTTGTATTACTTGTATATATAAAATGTATATGTGTAGGCAAAGGGCTTGTATAAGCTTTATTGCTGAAATAAATGTTGTTGTTGTTTTGTTGATAATAGCAGAGGGGTGTAACTCCAACATTACCGGAAACAGAGTAATTGTTTTTGTACTCTGCACTTTCTATCATTGTCCTGTATAACTATACGAAATTATATCTTAATACATTCAATACTAATTTTATGCATGGCAAATGTGCGATAAATCCTTTAAAAAACTAAAAAAATAAGGTCCTTTTACTCGGCACTTCTCTAAAGTGAATAAAATTGGCAATAATTAGGTAAATTTCTAATACATCGTCACGCTTCTTGTTCATTACTTACTGATCTATGCTCAAAAACAAGAAGCGGGATAGACTGAAAAAAAAGACGGAAGGACGGACGGGGAATGGGGTCACAAATGCCGTCATTAGAGATCATATTAGTTAAAATAATATCGAAAATAATATTGCCCTGAACACAATAATCAAAAGCTACAAATAAGATATCTTCCAGATCTGAAAAGATTATACTTGTGAATCAGTGTCTACCATAAACCCACACTGGGACATAAACACTGCGAGGAGATTGGCGCCATAAACCCACACTGGGACATAAACATTGCGAGGAGATTGGCGCCATAAACCCACACTGGGACATAAACACTGCGGGGAGATTGGCGCCATAAACCCACACTGGGACATAAACACTGCGAGGAGATTGGCGCCATAGGAATGATAATCGTGACGAAAACGATGTTTTACAATCAAACTATGACGACAGCGATGAAGCCGTTTTTCCGACACCCATACATATACCGTACCTGTACTTCGGCCATGACGATCTTGCGCGCCTCCTGGTACAGGTCCTCGTCGCACATGGTGGGGTTTAGCTGCTGCAGGACGCCTGCCAGTCGGTTGTGTTCCCGCAGGAACATCACCTGGATAGCCGTCAGGCCGGGCATCACGTGGATCCGGAAGTCGCCTGCAGCACACAAAAAGGAGTTTTCTGATTCAAGTAGGGAATATGACGGACGGTGGTAAGCCAAGTACTGGTACACCATCAAACCCAGGAAAAAGTGTGTATGTGTTAAATGCTCGGAGGTTGACGCAATTGAGTACCTGCAAATGCTCGGAGGTTGACACAATTGAGTACCTGATTATGCTCGGAGGTTGACACAATTGAGTACCTGATTATTCTCCGAGGTGGACACAATTCAGTACCTGATTTCATGCAGTAGTCTCCCTTTCCCTCCAGCTCACAGTTCGTCTGGTCATTCGTTCCGGCGGGAAACAGGCCGCTATTTGTCATCTTCAGTTTGCCTGAAGTCACACACGGAGAACATGTGCATGGAAGGGGGAGAGTGACCGATCAGAATTGAGACAGTTTAAACTTACACAAGTGAACTATTCTAGTGCCTAGACGAGAATTGTTTAAAATTAAAACTGAAGGGAATAAGGTTCTGTGATATGCGTTCCGTTGAGCCCACTTCCCGTGAGTTTTAGCTCAGTAAATTTTCAATAAGATGAACACACAACCCAAACTTCACCAAAAAGATAACAAGGTTGTCTTAATAGTCCAAAACCAATAAAAAAACCTTTTATGCATCGAGAACTAAACGGCGATCTCTACAACGCAATTACAATATTTCAACTTCAGTGATATTAAGTACACAGCTTCTTGAGTGATATTAGGTTCACGACGTCATAAGGGCTACATTGATATCGAGCAAACTACACCATCACTGCTAACCATCATCTATACAGACTTGGTTCATCGGGAAATGAAAAACAGTTAACTTAATCCGATAATCAAATCATATTACAGCGTTTACGGGCAGGTGAACTAAATTGTAATTACATGTATAGTGATATTTAGTACAGTGCATATCAGTGTTGTTAAAGAAATTACATCATAGCTTCTTCACATATTAGTGTTGTTAAAGAAATTACATCATAGCTTCTTCACATATCAGATTTGTTAAGGAAATTACATCATAGCTGCTTCAGTGATATTTTGAGCCTTTCATTTTATCCATTAGAAAAAATCTACAAAGTTCTTAGAACGCCGCTTACCGTCCCGGAAGGAGCGGATCTCGCGCGCATCTTCGTCATTGTGACCATACAGGAATGAGCTGTCCAGGAACGAGCTCGCCTGGTTCAGCTGATTACGACGACCTGAAACACGTGATCACGTGATCATATCAACATCCGAAACACGTGATCATATCAACATCAACGTGACCATATCAACATCGGAAACACGTGATCATATCAACATCGGAAACTCGTGACCATATCAACATCGGAAACTCGTGATCATATCAACATCGGAAACTCGTGACCATATCAACATCCGAAACACGTGATCATATCAACATCGGAAACTCGTGACCATATCAACATCGGAAACACGTGATCATATCAACATCAACGTGACCATATCAACATCGGAAACACGTGATCATATCAACATCGGAAACTCGTGACCATATCAACATCCGAAACACGTGATCATATCAACATCAACGTGACCATATCAACATCGGAAACACGTGATCATATCAACATCGGAAACTCGTGACCATATCAACATCGGAAACTCGTGATCATATCAACATCGGAAACTCGTGACCATATCAACATCGGAAACTCGTGACCATATCAACATCGGAAACTCGTGACCATATCAACATCGGAAACACGTGATCATATCAACATCGGAAACTCGTGATTATATCAACATCGGAAACACCAAAATTTGAAACACGTGATCATATCAGCACGTGATCATATCAACACGTGATCATATAAACACGTGACCATATCAACACGTGATCATATAAAAACCTGATCATATCAACATCGCAAACACGTGACCATATCAACATCGGAAACACGTGATCATATCAACCCGTGAGCATATCAACACGTGATCATATAAACATCGGAGGCACGTGATCCTATCAACATCGGAAACACGTGATCAAATCAACACATGGTCATATCAACACGTGATCATATCAACATCGGAGGCACGTGATCCTATCAACATCGGAGATATAAATATTCGCCGGAGATTTAGGTATGATCGGAACCATTCAAATATATGTCGGAAATTAAGTTATGATCGGAACCATTCACATATATATGTCGGAGATTGAGTTATGATCGGAACCATTCAAATATATGTCGGAGACTGAGTTATGATCGGAACCATTCACATATATGCTGGATATTAAGTTATGATCGGAACCATTCAAGATTGAGGTGTGATCGGAACCATTCAAATAGATGTCGGAGATTGAGTTATGATCGGAACCATTCAAAAATATATGCTTTGGATTAAATTATGATCGGAACCATTCAAATATATGTCGGAGATTAAGTTATGATCGGAACCATTCACATATATGTCGGAGATTGAGTTATGATCGGAACCATTCACATACATATGCTGTATATTAAGTTATGATCGGAACCATTCACATATTTGTCGAAAATTAAGTTATGGTCGGAACCATTCACATATATATGCTGTATATTAAGTTATTATAGGAACCATTCACATATATGTCGGAGATCGAGATATGATCGAAACCAATCAAATATATACGCCGGAGATAGAGTTATGATCAAAACCATTCATATATATGGCGGAGATTGAGTTATGATCATAACAATTCAAATACATTCGCAGGAGATTGAGCTATGATCGGAACCATTCGAATATATGTCTGAGATTGAGTAATGATCGGAACCATTCTAATATTTGTCGGAGATTGAGATATGATCGGAACCATTCGAATATATGACGGAGATTGAGTTATGGTCGCAAACATTCATATATATATATATATATATATATATATATATATATATATATATATATATATATATATATATATATATAAATATATATATATATATATATATATATATATATGTCGGCGATTGAGTTATGGTCGGAACCATTCAAATATATGTCGGAGATTTAGGTATGATCGGAACCATTCAAATAGATGTCGGAGATTGAGTAATGATCGGAACCATTCAAATATATGTCGGAGATTGAGTAATGATCGGAACCATTCAAATATATATGCTGGAGATTGAGTTAGGGTCGGAAACATTCATATATATATATGTCGGAGATTGAGTCATGGTCGGAACCATTTGAATATATGCCGAAGATTGAGTTATGATCGGAACCATTCAAATATATATGCCGGATATTGAGATATGATCGGAACCGTTCGAATATAATCCGGAGATTGAGTTATGATCGGAACCATACAAATATATGCCGGAGATTGAGTTATGATAAGAACCATTCGAATATATGCCGAAGATTGAGTTATGATCGGAACCATAAAAATATATGCTGTAGATTGAGGTGTGATCGAAAGCAATCAAATATATACGCCAGAGATTGAGTTATGATTTGAACCATTCAAATATATATGCCGGAAGACTTTGGATCGAACAATGGCTTACCCATGTCGCAAGTGTCGCTATGTCCTGCTATGGAGCGCACGAAGTTCATACATGATTCCTTGAACCGTTCGTCCCCAGCCTGAATGTAGATGGGGAAACACTCGGACCTGTAACAGACGCGCTGAGACTGGTAACATCGCAGTAAGACACGTAGAAATAAAAATTTGGCATTTTAACGGGGGTATGGTCTGTTTTCGTAGCGGACAGAAGAACGAGTTCATAGAATTAGTAAATGTCAATTCAGTATATTATGTAAATAAAGTATGTAATTCAGTATGAATACTTTTAGAATATATGGCGCTCCCCGTAAATACTTTTCTTGTTCATGTCCTACTTCTAAGGAATGTGTAACATACGTTGTGAAATAAAGCGTGATTTTGTTACTGTACATGACATCCGGTTGTCATTTGAAGAATAGCATATCAATCTGAACTATTTCTTCACATTCAATAGGTGAAATGTGCGGTGAACGACTTCTTCACATGCAATAGGTGAAATGTGCGGTGTATTTGTATAAGAGAAATCAAATGTACAGCAACAATGTTTTACGTAAGATGCACAGCATACATGTTTCGCGTGGGAACTTTTCGCAGAGTACTTAATTTCTGAAAATTTCTTTCAGTACCAACACACGTTTTTTATACAAAAAGGGATCAATTCCTTCTTCTTACCGGAAAGTGATGTACACTTCACCCGCCTGAAACAATCCAGCTGACCTATTTTGGCTTGAACCTTTCTACTCTATTTGTGTCTAGGAACAACTATATATCCGGTACTGCCATGGGCGCTATTTATATAGCTATTCTACACACTTCATCTGATGAAAGTGTGGCTGTAAGCGGTAGCTTGTATACGTATGTTCATTTTCAACTGCTTAACCATCGTACCATGGAAAAGTGCGAGTAGGGTGTATGAAAACAATATTGACAACGCCGGAAAAACAACAACAAATAAACAGACTAAGCAAGTCTGGCCAGTACTGAACCTTTTCATGAGAACTTCCTGTGTGAGGTTACAGCAGATGATGGTGGCGTCATTGGCGCCCTTGGCGATAGCGGTATCCGTGAGGTCGTGGTCAAGCATCTGGCCCCATTGCATCACGTAGAGGCTCAAGTCTCGCTCCTTCAAGGGGCAGCACGGGTCCTGACGGTGGATCGCGTTGCTCACGGTGCGCGCACTCGGGAGCTGCTCCCCTGTGACACTCACCTGGCGTGGGACGCCGATGTCTGTAAGGCGTGTTAGGGGTTTTGAACAAAAAGTATAAGAGAAGCAATACCTTAATGTAACATGGGTCCATGCCCTATACACTTTCGTAATATGGATTCTGTTTCCGATGTTTGAAGGGCCTTTGATAGTCGGTGGGTATCACTTATTCAGAATTACAAAGGCCTGTGTGCTCTATTTATGTGTAAACATTGAATCTACAATAACGGTTTTATTACCGGTAAAAAAAGATAAGAATCTCTCCCGTGCTGCCTTTCTCACTTGGAATGTCCATTAACCCATTGCTGCCAATTTTTTAAGAAACCATGACGTTGGTACACAAAATCCCGTTCGGGCAAAAAATTCTTTATATACGCCGCTCGTGGGCTATAACATACATGTAGTAAACGTTTTCCCGAAAATGTCGTCAAATGTAACAATCTATAAGAGCTAATTAAAATGTATATTAATGTTGAAGAGCGCTTGATTGCTTATATCAAATCTGCATGTTCTTTATGTTTATTATTTTGAGCATGTCTGATCAGTTTAATGAAAAAAAAAATCAAAGAGTAATTAGCACATCGGTCTTTTACCTCGGTAGACACCACTCTCCCATATATAGGCCGTGCTCTGTGAAAAAGGAGTTTGATGCACTTGCGTAAAGTGTCGTCCCAGATTAGCCTGTGCAGTACGCACATGCTAATCAGGGACGACACTTTCCGCCTTAACAGGCTTTTCACTAAAAAGAGACTTTCTGTAAATAAAAAATACCACAAAAGCGGAAAGCGTCATCCCTTATTAGCCTGTGCGGACTGTACAGGCTAATCTGGGACGACACTCTATGCAGATGCATTAAACTCATTTTTCACAGAGAACGGCCCATATGTATATCAGATTATAAACAATATCGTTAATATTTATTTTATATAAATCTATCGGTGTCTAAATACTTATTTAGTCTTCCAACAGGGACAAAAGCGGAATTGTTACGAAGAATGGAAATTCGGAAATTAAATGGCATGTCTCGGTAAACACGCTTACCATCCATATAATGCGGCTTCAAAAATCGGATATGAGGTCTGTTGGAGCGGCCCCACAGAGGGCGCTGCAAGTTGTTGCACGAGCCGTCGATTGTTCTATATTTGGCGTTGACGTCACATATTGCGTCACGACGGATACAGAATGGTGAGATGAGCTCGTGCCAGATCATTTGGACGCCGGGGCAGGAGTTCAGTTCGTCGACACCGATCATCAATCTTTTCAAAAAGAAACTTTATTCAAATCGTTCCTTATGGATATCTTGTAGATATACAACAAACAACACAAACAAGAACAGCAACAAATATTGAAATCGGTCAAATAATAGCGATTAGGTATTAGTATTTATTAATCGTATATTTTCTACATACGCATTTGCAAGCGATGACTCTGGTGCGAATCGAGCAAGTACACTACGTGCATACTAAGAGTAAATTCCATATTCTATTCGCTACAAACGCGTTTGAACATAAACCTAATACGATATATTTCTTTCAAACGTGTCTTGAGTAAAATAAGCGCATTTTTTTCAGTGTAGAACGGAATAGATTTTAGCATGCATTCAATAATTTTCGATGACAAGTGACTGTACATATTTTCTCTAAGCCATACATCTAAATTTCTAACAAAATTTTATGTTAGACATTATCTTAATTTCTAACAAAACAAGTGTGTATGAAGAGCAACTTCTCTAAAGAGATAGATATAAATGCTTTTTGTGCACTCATTATAATCATATATAAATGTTAAACATTTTTTTTACGAAAACGTGTAATAATCAGTTAAGTACTTAAAGAAACCAATATGAGACAGTGCAGTGTAACCTACTGGCTGGTGATCTGTTCGGTTGCGTACTGTACGATGTAACCGGAGTCCACCTGGATGGCCGCGGGTTGGTTGAGGTGAGAGAAGGCCGCATAGTGTTGGTGGTAGGTCTTCGTCTGACTCGGCATGTTCAATGGCTCGTCGATCCCTAAAATGAGGGATATGACCAGGGGCGGATCCAGGATTTCTGGTTAGGGGGGGGGGGGGGCGGGATATTGAAAGATTTGCTGGGGGGTCAAGGGGCCGCTAGGGCCCCTGGCGGGTGCAGGGCAAAGCTCTGCTAGGGGGTCCAAGGGGCGATGCCCACCGTGAGCTTAACGATTTTAGTGATTTCGAAGGCTTTGACAACCACTTCTCGAGCATGTCACGCCTTATACTTTCATCAAAGTACCTTCTTATAATGACAAAAAAAGTGCATAGTTTGTCGTTTAGGGGGTCCAGGGGTGCGAAGCCCCCCGGAAGCTTCATGATTTTAATGATTTTGGAGGCTTTGGCAACCACTTCTCGAGCATGTCACGCCTTATATACTTTCATCAAAGTACCTTCTTATAATGCCAAAAAGTGCATAGTTTATAGTTTTGGGGGGTCCAGCGGGGCGAAGCCCCCCAGAAGCTCCACGATTTTAGTGATTTTTAAGGCTTTGACAACCACTTCTCGAGCATGTCACGCCTTATATACTTTCATCAAAGTACCTTCTAATAATGCAAAAAAAATGCATATTTTATCAATGAGGGGGGTCCAGGGGGGCGAAGCCCCCCTGAAGCTTCACGATTTTAATGATTTTGAAGGCTTTGACAACCACTTCTCGAGCATGTCACGTCTTATATACTTTCATCAAAGTACCTTCTTATAATGCCAAAAAAGTGCATAGTTTATAGTTTTGGGGGGTCCAGGGGGGCAAAGCCCCCCAGAAGCTCCATGATTTTAGTGATTTTGAAGGCTTTGACAACCACTTCTCGAGCATGTCACGCCTTATATACTTTCATCAAAGAACCTTCATATAATGCCAAAAAATGCATAGTGTATAGTTTTTGGGGTCCAGGGGGGCGAAGCCCCCCGGAAGCTCCACGATTTTAGTGATTTTGAGGGCTTTGACAAGTTTAAATAGGTGATTTAGATGTAGTTAAGTGTAAAACATCAAATGAATTGACTTTACTTTAATGATTTTAGGGGGGGGGGGGGGCGTACGCCGCGTCCGCCCCCCCCCCCTGGATCCGCCTATGATGGCGGTATAAAGAGGTGGGATTGCTTGACGACATTGTAGACGTTTTTTTAAAAAGTTTAAACATTCGCTCGTTTTTTGCGCTTTACTTCAATACTATTTATTTACAAATAAGCAAGGAAAGGAGAAAAAAAACTCCACTGGCAGCCGTCACGAAAAACGTTTTACAACATATATAAGTTTATGCTGTGTCCGATCCGTAGTATCATAGTCACACTTTTCTACATACTGTTTACTGGATTTTCTTGACAATAAAGACATTTTCTCCTTAGAAAATTCTAGAAGAAACAATAATATTTGTAAAGCTTGTAAATGTAGTTAAAGCATACATTAAAACATGTTCACAGAACAAAGGCTGAATAATTTGAGATAGGAAAGAACTCTTAATTATCAGTAGGTTACATTTTACCTTATATATTTAAAGAACGTGTATATATCACAGACTTACCGATTCTAAACATGTACTCGTTCAGCTGTTTCTGACTGGTCAGCGCCGCGCGCGCGTTGGCAATCGCTTGCGTGATGACCGCGCGCACCTGCATCATGTTCAGACTTGCGCATACGGGACTCACCGGCGCATGCGTAGTACACGATGCCATTCCAAGGCCACAAATAATTAAGATGGCCGATAACATGTTTGGAAACCTAAAGTAGAAATATCGGATAAAATGCAGCATGTGTCAGATTTAGATAGTATGATTAAATAAAATCATACACGCGTAAGTGTAGTAATTATCCCGATCGTTTAGCTTTTAACAAAATTGTGCACGATTCTATTAACACTTTAAGTAAAAATCTTTTACTTTCCAGTATTTTTTGTCAGTAAAAAGTGGCCACTTTCTAACTATAGTGTACCAGCACGCAGACCGCCCTTGATTAAAACAACAACACATTTGATAAAAACCTTAGGTCTAAGATCAATCTTATAGGCATATAAGCTCAGTGAATATACATGTTTTGCACTTCACTTTCGCATGCTAATTATTATTGTTGACTATTTGTCCAATTATAAATACACACCAAGTATCCCAAATCCCAGCTCGAAATGCCTTCATACGAGGCGTACGACCTCTCGACGTTTGACGAACGCTCTTAGAGAGGTGACCAACAGCCTTTCATACTAGTCGCTTTGGAGGACCTGACAATTTGGTTGTCTGCTTAAATACAGCGTCACGTGATTCGCCGGTTTAAGGTGCCCAATTTAGGCGACAACGGCATACGATGTAGAGCATGTGTTTTCCGCCGTTTAACACCTCTTCCGTGATCGCAATGACCGAAAATGGCGCAAAAGGTGTACATTGAAAGATTTATTTGATGAAACATCCGTTGTGAAAAGATCGTAAAACGCCGGAGGGATAATGTAAGTAGAACCCTAACATGTCTATAACATGTATGATAGTAATTTTGAATCGCCGACGAAAATGATTTTCACTTTTGAGCGAGTCACGTTCCAAAATAAGCTCTGTTATTTTGTTGCATTACTAATGCCCGGAGACAAGACCCTGAATCAACGAAGAAGATAGCCACGGCCGTAAATCAGGCGCGCCACCTCTTTTTTTAAATGCCTTGATAAATGAGCCAATGCTATTTCCGAGGTGGCGCTCAGGCCCGGATGTTTTGAAATTTAACGGATAATTTTAAAGGGTGATTAGGTTTAATATGTTTTTTTTCAACATATTTCGCATTATTTTTTAAATCGCCAATGTAGTGCGATTCAGTGATTATAAATTCATCCAAAGATGTACAGAAGCATACAATTTCAACCCATTTGGAAACGTGGGGACCTTTATAAGTTGTGGTATGGTAGAATTCGTAAAACCAAATCGACGTCTTTTGCATGTGTGACAAGCAAATTCCCAGCAAATTAAATCGCTCGTTACATAAAACGATTGCTTTGAACCTGTACAAGTGAATGCGTGCTAAAAAAAAGGCTTTCAGACGATCTAATAGATAAATTATCATTTTTCAGAAAGAGATGGAGCCAATGCTAAGGAGGTGGCCCTCAGATTAGTTGGTGGCGCCAATGCACATATAAAGCTATTTTAAAGTAAAATATTTTATTTTATGGGTTCTATTATGTTAACAGGACTTATGTTCTGTAAAGATTCGGGCCTTCGTATGCACATTGAACAATTAATTAAATATAACCAATAACTTTATCTATCGAATGTACGTCATGTGATAATGTCATTGCGATACGACTGTTAATTGATACATTCTGCATTCGCGCCACCTCCTATCATTGGCGCCATCTCCTAAGCATTGGCTCCATCTCTTTTGGAAAAATGCAAAATTAGCTACTACGACGGCAAGAAGCCAATATTTTTGTGCATACAGCATCTAATGTATGTTGTATGCAATCATTTGCTGCCGTTAGCGATTTAATTGGGTGGAAATTTTCGTTGTCACACAAGAAAAACTCATCGAAATGCTTTTTAAAACTCCACCATGCCACAACTTATAAAGGTTCCCACGCTTTTAAATGGGTTGAGAAATTGAGAATGTATGTTTATGTACATTTTTGGATGAATTAATCTTCGCTGAATCGCACTACAATGCCCGATTTTAAAAATAATGCGAACTATGTTGGAAAAACATATAAAACCTAATCAACCTGTAAAATTATCCATGAAATTTCAAAACATCCGGGCCTGAACGCCACCTCGGAAGTTGCATTGGCTCATTTATTAATGTATCTCAAAAAAGAGGTGGCGCGCGTGATTAACGGCCGTGATAGTCGAATTCATAAATATATGGTCTTTTAGTTTAGGAAAGTACCTAGTTGCAGTTATAACGCGTGAACAGGGTGCTTATCGTTGCAAATATTCGACGAAGTATCCATTAGGATTATATAAACAAAACGAGTACAAATAGATCTGCTGTTGCTGGAATTTTCTTTTATTTGTTTCGATTATTTATTAGAAAATATAAACTGAGAACTTAACGTAAAAAATAAAAACAATATGTGGATGGTTAATGATTGCAGGCTGTTACTTGTATTGGTAAATACATCCATGTTGAAAAATATACCCATGATGTTATGTGGATATTTCCCTCCTCATTTGAATTTAATTGCGACCTTGACCTCGTAACTGGTTCTTGCACGTGACGACACTGCTTCCCATGAATGACATTTCGGAGAGGTTATTTGAAAGAGATTCACGCTGTGTGCAAAGTGATGCCTTTCAAATCCAAGCTTGGCATTTAAATTAGGTATCTGCCATGTTGTTTGAAATCCATTCAAGTTTGACAAAGTTGTACTCCAGAATAAATCATCGGATGTTTATATTGGTTGCTATGTGACCCATATTCACTCATGGTACTAGATATTGCAAATATGGCCATTTGTATCAAGTCTCATCGATCATTAATCAAGCTTCTAGATTAGAAAAATGGTTTTTTCTAAGAATTGATCTGGTGACCCAGTTTTTGAAGCACATAATTAAGAATAAAAATTTGACACACACAAATCTAACGTTCGATTTGTTCTTTCCCTTTTTAAATTGATAAAAGTGTTTCTTTGACGATCCCCGCTGCTGCTATAGTTTTTGTATTAACACAACGAGACCCAGACAAACCACTTTTTATACTGAAAGTAGCAAGAAGATTTTAAATGACATGATATTGCAACGAGAATGTCTCAGGTTCGATTGCGGAGCATTTGAAGATCTCCTAGAACACCAAGTACTGGCTTCCTTCAGGTGCATTTTAGTCGCGTTCTGAGAAAACTGGGCACAATGCTTGTGCGTAAAGTGTCGTCCCAGATAAGCCTGTGCAGTCCGCACAGGCTAATCATGGACGACCTTTTCCGCTTTAATGACATTTTTTGTTTAAATGAAGTCTCTTCTTAGCAAAAATCCAATTTAGGTGGAAAGTGTCGTCCCCGATTAGCCTGTGCGAATTGCACAGGCTATTCTGGGACGACACTTTACGCACATGCATTATGCCCCGTTTTCTCAGAGCACGACTCATGTTTCCTACAACACAACACAGTCATTGCAATATCCTCATTCATAGTGTTCTCTATTTGAGTTGACGGTATACCAACCTTCTCGATTTGCCATGTTAGGATTTGTGCTTTCAGGGAGAATGAAACAGTAAAATTAAAGACCAATGGAAACAGACAAAAGGGTATCATGAAATTCCTAATGAAAAAAATAAGTTGTTAGAAGGAAAATGGTACTATGAATTCATAATCAGGGGACATAACTCTTTTTTTCAGGGAGAATGGTACAGTGAAATGTCTGACCGCGGGAGAGAACAATTATGTTGACGATCGAGGGTTGTATGCTCTTGGCCAGCTGTGGTTGCAAAAGAAGGAAGTTGTGTGTGTGTGTGTGGGGGGGGGGGGGGGGGGGGGGGCACTCTGACCACGCTTCATCAATATTGAGTCATAAGTCAAGCTTCTACACTAGGTACATTGTTTTTCTAAGATTTGCCCAGGTGACCTAGTTTTTTGAAAGCACATAACTCAGAATAAAAATTGGTCTTCATATTGTCAAAATAAACGTTCAAGTTTAACATCAAGATCAAGAACGACCAAGTTCAATAAATGTTGGGAAATAAAAGACGCACAGGGAGTGGTAACAATGTTTTTCTTACCTTTGACATGGTGACCTAGTTTTCGGGCGCACGTGACCTAGATTCGAACTTGGCCTAGATGTTGTTCAGATAAACATGTGTTCATCGACATTAAGTCATAAATTAAGCCTATAAGTAGTTTTCAAGCTTTTTCTAAGATTTGAACAGGTGACTTAGTTTTTGTGTGAAGATTACATAGATATAAATTATAGATTGGTTATCTTGTTTTTGACACACCGAGACAGTTTCGAACCAAGACTAGGTATTGCCCAAATAAACATTCTGACCCAACTTAAAAAAGGGATAAACTTTTGGCAGCTAGAGTGGTGTCGAGCTTAAAATTGATGACGCACACCACACAACGACGGACGCCTGACATACAATACAACAATAGGTAAAGTTGAGCACTGTGAACCTTTTAGCGTTGCCTATATGCAGCTCATTATATAATGTTAAGTTTAAAACTAATAAAATACGGAGCTATGAAGTCGCCTTTAAACACATGTTTGTTTGATAAACTTCACGTGTGCCCCTTTAAACTCATGTTGAAAAGGTATGTTAATGTACACCACGCTATTTGAATTCTTTGAACTAATCTTGAAAACGTATATTTGTTTAAGCCATCTTGCAATGCGTGCTTAATGTACATCACATTCTCTGAAGCGATGCATTTAATTGAAAAAACGATATAAAACTTACTTGTATGGAGATTATATGAGTCGCGTTCTTAGAAAACTGGGCTTAATGCATGTGCGTAAAGTGTCGTCCCAGACACTTTCCGCTTTTATGATATTTTTCGTTTAAAGGAAGTCTCTTCTACACGAAAATCCAGTTAAGGCGGAAAGTGTCGTCCCTGATTAGCCTGTGCGGACTGCACAGGCTAATCTGGGACGACACTTTACGCACAAGCATTATGCCCAGTTTTCTCAGAACACGACTCATATGTTTAAAAGAAGCTGGTAAACGTTCAATATCGAGATTTTTTATAGCATTCGTACATAATAGTTTAAACAACAGAACATATTCAAAGGGTCTACGACAAAAGCGTTAACGGTATCATGGATACCTGATCTATCGGTCTAAAGATTGTAAACTAACTTTTTTCACAGGTCACAAGGACACCCCACCCCGGTACAACTAACCCAATTATAGAAGTTACCCAGAATGAGTTAGCTTGTAGACAAAAACACCACTCATCTGCTGGTACAATCAAAACTGACAAATTTATAATCGTGTCGAACTCACGTTTGATGTCAACCACTATTGTTGAACAGAAAACTATTTTTAGTTGATCAGCTGTGCAGCATTTGTTTGTACCGAGGCATTGGTGTGTATTCATAATGAACTTAAGCGCAACGCTGATACCGGCATTTATTTGCACTGTCCTCCGTTATCGAAATTCTAGAAACAACTCAATCAATAATGTTCAATACACAAGCGAGAACAAAAACAAGTAGTTTGACGTGAAGTTATGATTAAGCATTCCTTGGAAATAGATGTTTACCCGTTCTGGATCTTGTTCACAGAGAACATGAAAAGCTTGTACGCACATGCAAAACGAAACGCATGTACATTGCATTGCATTATCGCACAGGCTAATCAGGGACGACATTTTCCGCCTAAACTTGAGTTCTAAGAAGAGACTTTCTTTAAACGAAAAATATCATAAAAGCGGAAAGTGTCGTCTCTGATTAGCCTGTGCTGACTACAAAGGCTAATCTGGGACGACCTTTTACGCACATACATTAAACCCCCTTTTCACAGAGCACGGCCCATTTTAATTTGCAAGGTTACCAGCACTTTAACTTCCAGCAAGCTGAATGTATCGATATCAAATGTACAAAACGGTGGGATATAAAAACGCATCGTTTTCGGCACTGATTCGCAGCTTTTATAAATATAAATGAATTTCGGTTTTAATTTATCAAACGTTATTTTTCATAATAAATTACCTTTCAGTTTCAGTGAAAAAATATGTTTAAAACATATAAAGGCAGGGCAGTAATTACGTAAAAATATAATATACAATATACTGTAACCACAAATGACTTTGAAAAAAAAGAATAAAAAGTCGGGTAGACAAGAGCTCAAGCGCATTAAACACAAACGTTTTAAATAAGTGTTTCATACAGCTGTGTTCGAGTTGGAAAAGTAACATCAAACTAACGTTAATTTTGCTTCAGTTTGAATACGAAAAAATGTCCACAATACTACGAGTGACTGACAATTTAAAGTCATGTACGGAAACAGCAGCTATGCGGTCAAGACAGTATATAAACACGCCACAATACATGTTTAGCGGGGTAATAAAACCCGTATTTACATATGTTTTTTTTCAGTATCGTTGGCAAAACAACCTCACGCGTCTTATTAAAGGTAATTTTATTTAACCATTGTTAAGGAAATGTATAACCTACCTAAAAGCCTTCGGGATTGTTTTAGAACTAATATGACACAACTGTTATCTAACAGTGTGAGTAGAATAGAACCTTAATAGTGTATAAATATTTGTAACAACAACTTTAAAAGTCACACTTTCTAAGGGTTGTTTTCGACAAACAATGCAAAATATGAACATATTTTAGTCTTTGTGAAAAAGGTTTGTTGGTAAAATACAATTACAGAACAGAACAAAAAGTCTATTTATATAACTTGAACAAGTCCATTTCATCGTTATATATGACAATATTTAAACAATACGCATATGCATAGTAGCGCGAAAGTTACAAAATAGTATGTAACAATGTGTTACAAATGCACTCAGGTCATTATATTACTCCAAGTTTGCATTCAATGTCTCAGTTCTCATTTTAAAGGCATTTTACAACATATCGCGAGTTTAGCTAGAACTAAGTGTTAGTATTTGTTAACAAAAGTATAAATTTATGCATACTAGGTCGGTTATAATAGAGTCTGTCGATATATTTTCTAATATCGGTATAAAGAGGAATACAATTACAAAATGATACTCGTCTTCGATATCATTTGAGCTACATATTCTTCATTTCTGGGAATATTTATAAGTCTCCCATATTCAATTTTGAATGGGACGAAAGTCTTAACTTTGATATGCTTTTTCTTAATTAAAGTTTTGGATTAGGTAAGGTATCAAATAATTCAAATCGATGTTTCAATTCTATGAATAAAAATAATGATTTTTTTACATTTATTCAATGTTAATAAACGACTGTTAACAGCAGTGTTTAAGGGCAGAGTTGGTACCAGAAACGGTTAAAAGACATAGAAAATAGAGACAACAGAAAATCTCATGCCAACGGAAGGACTGAGTAACGGAGATTCAGGGCTGTGCACTGTGCCCTTTAAAAATAAGATGCCATCCAAGGGATTAAAATAAAGAACATAACAAACACTTACAAACAGTCAACAACATTTTATTTTTAACTTATAATACATGAATATAAAAAATTTACAAACATATTACAACAACACGATATAAAAATCATGATCGCATACTTATCAAAACAACTTGAACGACGGGGTGCTAATAAACCGTGGACTAGAGCACACAGCTGGATCAGTTGCCTAGATTACATGAAAACGATGTCCATGAACAACACTCAGACCACGATGTACATTATGGGTTGGATTGTTTTATGCCTAACGCAAAATACGCATTTATTAATGTAAAATTAGCTGAGACATTGTTGTCGAATCATTACCAAACTGGCGCAAAAATAGAAAAAAATATCAAAGTATTAATTTTCAGGTGCATGTCATAAAAATGTTAGGCTTTTATAGACACAGAAAAGTATACATACTTGTAAAACAAAACATGAGTATTTTTAATTAAGTAAAATTACTGTGAGTTGTTTATAGATATCTTATTGATAAACAGCTGGTAAAACAACGTTAGAAAACCCGTTTCGGAAGTTATACGTTTAGCCAACTATTATTCGCGTCGGTTTACAGACAGGTCGAATTACAGAACTGGTCTGTCAACGGACGCTGACATGATAACATGGTGAAGCTAGCTGCCGAATATACTTGAGGCCGTCATGACGTCATCTCCGGCAGTCTCGTACAGCCTGTGTCGGAAAAAACATTATACACACGAACGCATATAAAAATATGTAATATGTATTTGTTCAATCGCTGTTTATGTCAAAGGGGGCTTAATAAAGGTAATTTACGTAGTTAGAGCTACAATTATAGGTTATAAATGTTGCAACATTTACTCAAACCGATAATGTATTGTTTGCATAATGTTTATAGAACAAGCATTAAAGGGACCTTTTCACGTTTTGTTCAATTGATAAAATTAACAAAAACATGTTTTAGATTCGTAAATTTTCAATACTTGCACAAATCTGTGAAAAGGTCCCTTTAATGCCAGGGTATAATATTCACTGCGAGTAGCTTTACACGCTGTTGCAATACAGTCTTCTTCACGGTCTCTATTTAGGAATTCCTAAAATTGAATGATGCATATGGCGTACTATCTTTATACTGAATTTTAAGAATGAGATATTTTTCGCGTCAAACATCTTGCAACCAATGGAAAACGATTCAGTGATTAATTGAATAGCATTAAATATTATTGGATAAAAAATGAAATCCGTTGCAGTTAATGAACAGTTAAAATCATGCAAATAATCACAGTTTACAGCAATAGACCAAGTGACATCAATAACCCCAGTAAGCCCTTCTTGCTCAGGTGAGCTCAATAAAAGGGTTAAAAACGATATCATTCGCATAATTTTATTGACAGTTTGTTCTAAATACTTGTAAAATATATCAGATAATCGGACTTCCTATGGTGCACAATAATACGATTATCAAAAAACAATTATCAAAAGTCAAACGTAATAACATAAAATTTCATACAGTATGCTTTATTGTTCATGCTTATTAGGGCCGTGCTCTGTGAAAAAGGGGTTTAATGCATGTGCATAAAGTATCGTCCCAAATTAGCCCGTGCAGTCCGCACAGGCTAATCAGGAACGACACTTTCCGCTTTTATGATATTTTCGTTTAAAAAAAGTCTCTTCTTAGCAAAAATCTAGTTTAGGGGGAAAGTGTCGTCTCTGATTAGCATGTGCGGACTGCATAGGCTAATCTGGGACGAAACTTAACGCATATGCATTAAACCCACTTTCACAGAGCGAGACTCATAAGAACAACGCCCGATTAAATATGAGCCTCGTTCTTAGATAACGGGCCTTAATGCATGCGAGTTAAGTGTCGTCCCAGATTAGCCTGTGCAGGGACGACACTTTCCGCCTAAACTGGATTCTCCGAAGAAGAGGTTTTTTTAAAACGAAACCTACAAAACCACAAAGAAATTGTTGTTCCTATTCGCGCAGGCTAATCTGGGGCGATACTTTGCACACACGCATTAAATCCCGTTTTCCCAGAGCGGTTCTCAATTATACAAGAGTACATACTTTGCCGCCAGCTGTCGACAATGCCCCGCTATGTACTGCGTGTTCACAAGCCCCACGTGCATCATGAAGAGCTCGTTACAGTGCACGGCACGTGATACGTCGTTAGGGAAACACTTGTGCATGAAGTACCTGCACGGGTAAAGCGGAGACAACTGACGTTACGATGGCATGTTATGCGATTGGCATAAATGCCTTCCTCAAATTAGTGATCACAGCTGTTTGAAGTTTGATTAACTTAGACAGCATACACACTTTCTATAGACTTACTCGTACTTCGATTGCTATCAATACGTTTCATCAATATTACTATTGATAGTCTGTATCAATCATATACAATAACGGCAAAACTGGTAGAGTTGGATTTAATTTTAGCGATGAACGACTTTTGGCATTAAAAGTGTATTTTAACAAAAGTTACGTGCATACATTAGAATGTACATGACAAACAACGTTTTTAAACACGTACATACCGGGTTTTATTAAGATATATTTGCATAAATAATATTTCACACATATAGAAGACAAGAGTTCCTTATTTTATATATGCTGAGTGTCTTGAATTGTATGTTACGTCCCATAAATGAAGTTCTGTACCCATAAGACAACCAAATCAACAGCTGAACCTACTTGTAGAAGTTGCCCGTGAGTAATCCGGTGGTGGGGCAGTACAGTCCGCCCTGTACGGTCTCTGTGCCACCTCTGGGTCACCCTGGGAGAAAGACTCAATAATTATTCAATGTAAAACGCAATTCATATTACTGGGTGTATGTTTATTCTGTATTCATAGATAAACAGGGCAAACGATGGACCTTTGACTCTTTTGACTTTGAAGCTCACATGAAAAGGTACTTTGAAATTCACAAATAAACTTAAATGCAGCAATTCTTACTATGTCAACTTCTACCACAAATTTCTTTAATTATGCAGCATTGAAGTGCTCAAAAAAGTTAATATGGCCCTAGCAAGCCAAATCAATCAAACCCGTAATACTTCCTTTTAAAAGTGATATGTCTCACACATTTAAAGGGATCTTTTCGCGTTTTGGTAATTTGACAAAATTGAAAAAAGTTGTTTCAGATTCGCAAATTTTCGTTTGAGTTATGATATGTGTGAGGAAACAGTAATACTGAACATTTACCATGGTCTAATTATATGCAGCTTTTGACGATTTAAAAACCTGAAAATTATAAAGCGTTGCAACGCCAAACGATTGAATAATTTGAAGAGTTCTGTTGTTGTCGTTTAATTTTGTGGAACTACGAAGATTGCTTATATAAAGTATAAAAAACGTCTCTTACATACTTGGCAGAATGGCCGAGCGGTCTAATTGGTTTTTACTCCTGGACTCCAGGGATCACTGGTTCGAGCCCTGCTTCGGGCTACTTTTTTCCTTTTTTAATTTTATTTTTGATTTTTTACTGGAGCTTTTTAGATCCAATTTTTTCATTTATCAATATAAAGCATTTAATGACAAACTTCAAAACATGCCAAAATCTGTAAAAGGCCCCTTTAAGGAAAAATAGGAACATTGTTTTAATGGCAAACTAAAAATGCGTGATCGGATACAGGTCAATAACACAGAAACACTGCAGGCCAACAAGACTTACGTTTACGTTTTCGAACCATATGAAATATGAGAAATGGTAGTCTCCCTCTCTGGCCGATATCATCGTGTAGCCATTGTGTAGCTTGGTAAGCAGCCATGACGTCATGGACCAGATCTACAATCATAAAGTAATACATGACGTCATTGACAGTATTACAGGACGTCATGGACAGATCTACAACCACACACCGATACAAAATGTCATTGATCAGATCTGCACGCATACAGCGACACATGACATCATTGACCAGATCTACAATCATACATGGATACATGACGTCATAAACAAGATCTACAATCATTCAGGGATACATGGTGTTATTAATTATATCCACAATCATACATCGATGCACGGCGTCATTACGAAGATTTACAATCATACAACAATACATGACGTCATTAGACAGATCTACAATCAAACAGTGACACGTGACTTCATGGACCATATCTACAATCATACAGCTATACATGACGTCATTAACAAGATTTACAATCATACAGGGATACATGGTGTTATTAACAAGATCTACAATCATACATCGATGCACGGCGTCATTAAGAAGATTTACAATCATACAGCGACGCATAACGTCATTAACCAGATCTAAAATCATACAGCGACACATGATGTCATGGACCAGATCTACAATCATACAGCGATACATGACGTCATGGACCAGATCTAAAATCATACAGCGACACATGACGTCATGGACCAGATCTAAAATCATACAGTGACACATGACGTCATGGACCAGATCAAAAAATCATACAGCTATACATGACGTCATTAACAAGATCTACAATCATACAGGGATACATGGTGTCATTAACAAGATCTACAATCATACATCGATGCACGGCGTCATTAAGAAGAATTACAATCATACAGCGACGCATAACGTCATTAACCAGATCTAAAATCATACAGCGACACATGATGTCATGGACCAGATCTACAATCATACAGCGATACATGACGTCATGGACCAGATCTAAAATCATACAGCGACACATGACGTCATGGACCAGATCTAAAATCATACAGTGACACATGACGTCATGGACCAGATAAAAAAAGCATACAGCGACACATGACGTCATGGACCAGATCTACAATCATACAGCGATACATGACGTAATTGACCAGATCTAAAATCGAATACATCAATGCATGACTTAATTAATCAGATCTGTAATGATACAGCAATAAAATGCAGTCATTTACAAGATCTACAATCGTACAGCGACACATGATATAATTTACACAATCAACTACAACATACAGCGAAACATGACGAGATTGACCAGATCTACAATCATCCATCAGTTCATGACCTAATTAATCAGATATGTTATCATACAGCAATAAATGACGTCATTATCAAGATCTACAATCAAACAGCGATACATAGCGTCAATGACAAAATTTGCGATCATGTGCTTCGTGTGTGTGATCTGCAATACAGTGATATATGACATAATGGCCCAGATCAACAATCACGAAGCAATAGATGTCTTCAGTGACAAGATTACAATCATAAAGCGATTAATGACGTCATTAACAATTTAAGTTATAATCAAGTGGTACATAACGTCAACTGGTAATTTTAAGAGTTGAATAAGTAAACCTTTCAAGTCTTAAACATATCTGGTAGATCGATGAGACACGTTTACCTTTTCTTTGAGCAACTGTGTCGCGTCCAAGACACCTGCGTTATCCTCGTGTGTGATGTTCAGGGCGGGAGCGATCACGTGATTCGTCTTCCGGTTTACGTAAATGAAGTGTACCAGACCTGGGAAATCTTCAATGTAGCTGACGGTAGTTAAGATTTATCACTTCCTCGAATATGAGAACAGAAACGAACACATTTCTTTTACAGGCGCTGCAAAAATCTGTAGACCTTCAACATGGTTTGAAGCGATTAAAAGAAAGTAAAAATGCAATATGTGTAATGGTAAGCAGAGTGCAGGATCACACGACATTTTAGACATTGGATGTTAATGGATGTAAACACACTAGTATGTGGTGCTTTCCTTCAATAAACTTAAAAACAAGAGATGTGTTTGTCAGCAACACAATGCCCCCTACTACGCCGCTTTGAAGCCATATATTTGACTTTGAAGGATGACCTTGACCTTTCACCACTCAAAATGTTCAGCTCCATGAGATGCACATAAATGCCAATATCAAGTTGCTATT